>NC_060207.1:213971250-214295000 GCF_021130785.1 Homalodisca vitripennis | reverse complement strand
ATGTTCTGTTCTTGCAAACCTATACCCTCTAAACTATAGAACAGACTAATTCTTACTATAATAGCTAATTTATACAGTAGGTAGAAATGAAGGTATTGAAATAGTTATTGTTTTATAATTTTAACAGTTTTGATTCCCATACATGTCAACAGCCATCAAAACTGTTAAAATAAAAAAAAGATAATCATTTCGATACCTTTCATTTCAATCTACAGTATAAATGAGCTATTATAGTAAGAATGAGTGCGGCTTACGCTCAACTAGGAGAAATTACCCTATCTATTTTAAGAAATTTAGATTATGTGCTTATGACATGTACGAAGTGATATTTGTGTTTTTCAAGAGGCCTTTAAAATATGATATGCTTACATTGTTATTGTTTAACTTAAGTAAATAGGCATATAGTAATTCATAATTATCCTAGTTTATTAATAAATATTTCTTTAAAAAATTGAATCTATTTATTTAAGACCTTAATAAAAACTTAAGTATAAGGTTTAATGTTGATTAATTCTCTGTCAATACGATTGAAAAGTAGTATATAAGAAACATAAATAATTACCAAAGTGCCAAAAAAGTAATTTTGCTGTTTCCAGAACAAACAAAATATTTCCTGGCTTGAACCCATTACACAGATTTACGGGCCCAGAACTGCTCCGAACCAAACACTGTTTGTCTTCAAGTGTAGTAAAATATCGTAAGTAGATAGTTAATTTTCTTTAATCTGAGAATGGGGATTAGGTTAATTTATATTGTTTAGTCTATTATATCTGATTCCCATCCATGTCAACAGCCATCAAAACTGTTAAAATTAAAAAAAGATAATCATTTCGATACCTTTCATTTCAATCTACAGTATAAATGAGCTATTATAGTAAGAATTAGTGCGGATTACGCTCAACTAGGAGAAATTACCCTATCTATTTTAAGAAATTTAGATTATGTGCTTATGACATGTACGAAGTGATATTTGTGTTTTTCAAGAGGCCTTTAAAATATGATATGCTTACATTGTTATTGTTTAACTTATAAATAGGCATATAGTAATTCATATTATCCTAGTTTATTAATAAATATTTATTTAAAAAATTGAATCAATTTATTTAAGCCCTTAATAAAAACTTAAGTATAAGGTTTAATGTTGATTAATTCTCTGTCAATACGATTGAAAAATAGTATATACACATAAATAATTACCAAAGTGCCAAAAAAGTAATTTTGCTGTTTCCAGAACAAACAAAATATTTCCTGGCTTGAACCCATTACACAGATTTACGGGCCCAGAACTGCTCCGAACCAAACACTGTTTGTCTTCAAGTGTAGTAAAATATCGTAAGTAGATAGTTAATTTTCTTAATCTGAGAATGGGGATTTAATATTGTTTAGTCTATTATGTCACTGTCAAATATTATAATAACATAAGAAATCCGTTATGGTTTTGTGTCCTTCTTTTATAATATTTAGTTTAAAAAGTGGTAGGTAAACAATAAACAAGTTCACTTAGATTTTATATCTAAGAAATTTTACTGAGCAGATCTGCTAAAGGAAAATTAGTATTAAGTCAAATCATGGAAGATTGCCCCATTTTTAAAAACTTGTTTTACTTGCCACTTATATTGAGATTTGCAATAATTTGTAAATAACACAGATTGATCGTGGAAGTTAATAAGTGTTTCTCTCCTCATTTATGGAAGGAGATAACCCACAAATTTTAATGTCCTATTATGATGAATATAATTAAACACACGATTATTATCACAGTAATGTTATTTTTGGTGTGGTATTTAACATAAAACGAACAAAATGTTTTATACTAATATTTAATTATTGACTGAGCCAAAACGAAGGCTGGAGTTTTTAAGTTCCACCTGTCTCTCTGTTTGTTTATCCGCACGACATCTAGAGAGCAATTAAATAGACTTGTAATTAAGTTATTAACAAAAAATAAAATTTTTATAAAAATATTGTTCCATAGGAAATTATTACTTTTTAATCTTTAAATATTTGAGTTTAGTGCTAGAAGTTAGGTGTACGTTATACTATGGGTTTTTGAAGTATTTTGCCTTATGATATTCTAATTTTGTTCGTTAAATTGGGTTTTATAGAAGTGATTAAATAATAGACATGAAGTTACCAAAAATGTGATGTTGTACGCATTGCTTAAGACATAGACTACATGTGTATCACGTCTAAAAATCTTATATTATCTATTGTATATTTATTTGTTTATACATTATCTCGTTGCTATCATGGTTACCCATAATAATCATGTAAAAATATTCACTAACGCTCAGCCAAATCTAATGAAGTTACATATTCCATGATAAAAATCAGTGTGGTCCATATCGAAATGAAGCTACGTGCAAAATTTTAAGTAAATATGTCAGTTCAATTTCGAGATATCATGCGGCAAGACAAACACAAATTAAAATTGGCAAACCTCTGAATGATAGGTATCTATAACGGTCAGCCAATAAATACACATCATTTATAAAGAAAAGAAGTTTTTAAAACCATTAACAGATAACAGAGTTTGCGACAGCTAACTGAGTGGTAAGCTTGAATAACGCATAACAAAATAATACAGGTTGAACGTTTTTTTATGTGTAAGAATTAAGTTTAATATATAATTTAAAGTCTGCGATTGAAAAATTCCTGGAAAGGTTTTACATTCAGTACATTAAGATTGAAAAATATTCAAAGTCGTGTCAAAATTCTCTTTAAAGCAAAACCAAATCCTATGGAGATACATTTATTATGATAGAACTTGTATTTTATGTGCTTTTTATATAAAAATGAAAGTAAATGCAAAATTTTAAGTCCACGAGACTTTTTGTTTTCGAGATATTGTTCGGATAAGCATATGTGAGTGAAATAGTTCAAACGCCTCGAGTTATAGGCTTCGCTGATGGTCAGGCAATAAATACACGTATTAGCCTTGTCATTTCTCTCAATGCTATAATAGATTAATAGTGTCATAGGCGTGTATAACCAAGTTCATTGGCTATAAATACAGAAACAAACTATATAACATTAATTCTTACCTAATACATTTACATGAGACTAGTATTTGCCGAGTGACAGGTATATTATTAGAAAACAACTCTTGGTATAGGCTTTAGGGGTTTGCAAACACAAAGGGTTTTTACACTTTCTGTCTACAATAAAAACATTTGCATAGTGAATTACCAGTTTTAAATTAAATACAAATCAAAAGGAAAGGGTAAACCGTAACTTTCCCTTTTTAGTGGATGAAACTCATTAAACAAACACAGAAGTACTAAAGTTGTGTTGTTTCCAGCCAAATGCCGCTCAGAGTTGAATAAAATACTGTATTTTTACAATGCTCCGCTAAAGTATACTTTAGGTTAGTGGTGTTATTTTACTTCGCTTACTGATTTACACTTGTTGTTATTACATTTTCAACGGTTGTTTTACTTATTCCAGAGACATTATATCTCTTCATACAATGGCAAATTAAAAACATTTGATGTACATATAAAATACGGAGGTATATTTTAAGACTAAATATTACTTCTAATACTCTGTTTACTTGATTTTAACGTGTAAAAGAGTGCCTACCTGTTTGCCTGTCTTCCTGCCTGCATACATGCCTGACTACCTGCCTGCCTACCTGCCTGACTACCATCCTGCCTGCCTACTTGCCTGCCTACCTGCATGCCTGCCTGTCTGCCTGCCTATCTACCTGCCTGCCTTCCTACCTGCGTTCCTGCCTGCCTTCCTGCCTGCCTACAAGCCTGACTACCTGCCTGCCTGCCTACCTGCCTGACTACCTGACTACCTGCCTGCCTGCCTGCCTACCAGCCTGCCTGTCTGCCTACCTGCTTACCTACCTGCCTGCTTGCCTGACTACCTACCTGACTGACTACCTGCCTGCATGTCTGCTTGTCTCCGTACCTGTCTGCCTGCCTGTTTGCTTGTCTGTAAACATATCACTCTCAATTACCATCCTAACCTCACAATGGAAAGCCATTTTTCTTAATTCTCTAATTGGAAAATTTCGTATATACGGCAGCTAGGTTGCTCGCGTACTGGAGCTCCTCATGGGCCACCTGGATGGGGTGATCACACGCCGCGGATAGTGTGAGTGGGAATGAAGGGGCCCCTCCTGCCAACTACATATAACCCGTGTATTGGAATAGTGGAATGAGCAGTCCGCGCGTTCTCGCTCCGTACTCCTCTGGATTTAATTTAGTTCAGTACCTGGCAAACCTATTAAAATGTACCACTGTATTTTCAGTTTATACTTTGAGTTAAATCCCTTTCAGTAGTTTGGTACATCATACATATATTTAAATTACTCCTTCAAGCTGAATGTTGCAGGATGCAGCATAATTAAATTGATTTCATTAAACCTTGATTTTACAACGTAATTAATGACAAGCAATTAATCTTGTCTACATACAAATAAACCCATAAAACGGAGTATCGAAAGACCCAACAAGGTGTAAGAAAGTCTAATGTAACAAAGTAACCTCTTTACATACAGTGGCGTAGCTAGAAAAAATTCGAGGTTGGATTTAACACCCTGGAGGTTGAAAAGATCCCTACTCGTAAAAGGTAGATTTTTGTTTGTTTACAAGTGAATTATCAAGCTAATTATACTTTTTAAATTTGCTTATTCACTCAAATTTGATTGTAATTATTCATGCACGCAAATATTTAAACTTTTCATAATATTCGAAACTTGCGTTCTTAGCATATTAGATAAATAATGATCTTCAGGGACTCTAAAATACAAAAACAACCATTCAATTGAGCTTTTTTTATTGAATCTTTTATATTTAAAATTGTAAACCAATTGTTTTGTAACATTATATTTGGTAAGTCAGGTAGTTGTGATTGATTTTGTCATATTTCTATAATTATGTTATTGTTGAACATTTGCTCACAAGTTTCTATTTTAATCCACTTAGTTCCTAGTTCTTAACACATCTACTGATATAACTCTTTATTACATCTTTTGTAGCGTAATTATGAATTTATTTACTACCAATTAAAAACTCTATATTGTAATATGTTGCTTGTGCCGTATTAATTTTAATAGCTTTCCAATTAAAAAAATTACAGCCTTTTTAAGCCTATATGCAAAATATGACGAAATTATGACACTTTATTCGTTGTGCACCATCTCACATTTTGTCAAGCGTTTGGAGTTATAAAGAAAGATCAATATTAATATGATTAATTCGATAAATACTAACGTAGTATACGTTCTATATAATTTCTATGTTTTGCAGGTATAAAACGACTCGTTAATTCATAATAGAATGATAACAGAAATCAGAACCGTTCCAAACTGAGGTCACTATCAGCCGAATGTTCAGAGTTTGACGCAACTGCTCGGTTCTGATCAGCGGCATATTCTGGAATTGTCTGTACTGCTCGGCTCTGCCCCCACTCTTTCTCTCCGCGGCGTGTGATCACCCCACCCAGGTGCCCAATGAGGAGCTCGTTACTGGCACTGCCGTATATATGGCAGTAAGCAGAGGTTTCATAAATCGGTTATTATTAGCATACTTCCGGTGCATATAATCGGTTATATTATATTTTGCGGTTTAAAAGAGAATATCAATGGGAGACTCATCGTGCTATCGGCTAAGGTTTATTAATACTCAATAAATCAAAATTTATATCTCATTGTATGGTTGAAAAAAAACGTCTTGTGTGAGCAACTGTTTTTACTGTGACCAGCTGACAGGGCAAATGTCTTATTAGTTAGGTCTGTTGTCGTTGTGTTTTGGTGTATGTTTAATTGATTTATTTTAGGTTATGTTTTATTTTGTTATAAGTAATATGGCTGATGAAGTCACACTTATTTTAGGAACAAATCGAGTGATTTTAGAGAACTATTAGCTGAATTGGAACCGCCATTAACTTATCAGGCTTGTTCAAGGTAAAATTTTCTTTGAATAAAAATCTATAGAAACAATAAAAAACGTTTATTATTATTCCTTTAGTTTTCTTAAAAACTACCAATTATTTAAATCACAAATTTGTGTAGAACTAACCAATCTACTTTTAAAAATCTCAGCCATAAAGAATGCTATTTAATGTAAAATTAAATTTGAAAGACTGATATGTATATATATATATATATATATATATATATATATATATATATATATATATATACATACACATATTTATACACATATTCTAGTATTGCTAGGTAGAGAAATACATTTCAAATAAAATAAAAGCAACAAAGGGGTATTTTATTTTATATTATTTGAGTGAAAAAAGGTTTTTAATTTAAAAAATTCCAAAACTCTTTTAGTTTGTACAGCATTATTATTTTTAAATTATGACCAAATATATCACTATCTATTTATTATTAAAGCCCATTTCATGTTAATCCAAAGAGATATAAAATATAACGAAATAACTTGAAAAATAAATTGTTTATAAACGTATAACAAAACTCTTACGTTTTAAGCATTTTTAACAGGATAACTCCAGTTGAGCTGACAGTAAAAATATGTATAAGCCAGTGGGTTAAAATGTACCATAGTTGAATTTGCCTTATTTCCTGATAAAGAAAGTCTGAGAAGCCTACTTCTCTGAAAATACAACTAAAATGGGTTTATAGGTCCTTTAATTTTAGTGAAAGTTAGATAGTAACTGTGTCTTTTATATCTCACTTATTGTACAGATCATGCACTAAATATTTAATATTTGCTAAAATGTATAGTATTTAGTGCTTAATAAATAGTTTATAAAATAGTAATTAGTCAAAGTTTTCTCAAACTTATACTTTTCTTATCTTGATATTTTCTTACTTCGTGCTCAACATCACTTACAGGAAAGGTCAAAATAAGAAGTGTTGTAATATCAAGATTATTACACGCTTTCACGGTATAAAAAAATTAGTACTAAAATTAATGAAATATATTGTTGTGTTGTAAAAAAGCAATGTTTACACAAAACAGATGATTACATTTAACAGTTTCTTCAATTAATATTTCGCAACTTTTGTAACTAAGATTGTATTTTTGCTACTTTAGTAGTTCAGTCGGGCGTAGGCCGAAGGGATATTTGAAAAAAATAATAAGCCTGTTTTCATATCACGGACCTTAAGAATGCCCACGTAAAGTTTGGTACAATCTTTTGAAAAACATACGCATGAAATCAAAATATACAAACAAAGCCATTTTTACATTTATAATAATCGTGTTGATGGGCAAAATAAATTGTGTAATGAAAAAATTAAGAAATAGCAGTATACTATTTTAAATACTTGCCTAAAATCTGAGCAATATAATTTAATACTTCAATGTATATAATTCCAATGACAGGTTATCAGAGTAAAAATACTCTTTTAGTGGGTTTTAAGGCTTTACAAACACAAAGGTTTTTGTAACTTTCTTTTTACAATAAAACATATGCAGAGAGAATTACCAGCCCTAAAATTAATCCAAACCAAAATTAAACAGTAAACCATAACTTCTCCATTTTAGTGGAAAACTGTGACAGAGCTGTATGGAAGTTTTGTTTTTCAGCAAAATGCCGCTCAGAGTTGGATAAAACACTTGAAAACCAAGATTTATTATTTACGATACGAAAATCGTCTCTTCTTCAAGTAGTATAAAAAGATAATAAAGTTTTAACGTAATTTATAGATAAACCATTATAAGAAATAGTTTTTACGCTCTAGACTCACGAAAAAAATACAATACAATTTTGTAAAGGTTTTCGTACAACATTATAGCTTTGGCATTGTGCTCTAAGTAAAATGAAAATCTTTTCACGGATAGTACTACTGTAAATGTCTAAAGCACGCAACTAATGTAAGTTTTTACAACATCTTAGATGTACGAGTAAGTGGTCTACGTCTATAATGTTTTCCTCTTCTATTTGTCTTTAATTTATTTTTAACTGATTGGGCGAGGATACATTCTGCCTTACTCTTATTGTGCCTCCTCTCATTGGATGTCCTTAAAATAGAGTAGTTAGTTCAACGAAATTTTTCTTTTTCAGATGCTTTAACATTAGGTTAATTAATAAATATTCGTTACATTAATAGAAAGCATACAAGTTAGAAAGGAGAGGATCAATTATATGGGGAAATTTATCATTGTAAACTACGAAGAAATTTTAAAACTTTTGCTGCCGATTAATAAAATATATTGTGAAATAAATTTAAAATTCAAAAACACATTTCTTATTAAAAATTGTAAATACGTGTATCGAGTTTGATAACATTAACATTTGTTTTTAAATTGCGTTTTACTTTCTTTTTAATAAGTAAAAGATGAAATATGCGTGCAATATGTCACAACGCATCGGTCTAATTTGTTTATTTAAAACTAAATTTTAGTTATGTGGTAGGTTTGCCTGCCTGAGGCTTCCTCTCTTAGATATAAGTTTTTAAAGTAAATTCTCTTTTTATTGTATAATGATCATTCACTTGCGTAGTTTTGAGCTCCAGGGTACAATTTAACACTTGTGAGGTATAATACTTTTATTAAAGTAATTTTCACTTTGAATTTGAATACAAAGATTTAATTTAGTAAATGAATCAGGCTTGAGTAATGCATTCTGAATTTAAGTAAACCAAAATACATAGCTGTTTCAACAAATGGACTCTTTGGTTTTAAAAGATTGTACAATACATCCCATTGCTGAGATTGAAAACCAATTTGCTCTCCGTCCACTGGATTCGAGGCGTCAAATCAGTGACTTGGTTACGTTATACAAGCTAGTAAATGGATTGATTGACTGCCCGGTTCTATTCAGCAGTGTTGATCTCTCTGTCTCAAGAGGAAACCGTTCCAGAACGATATTTCAAAGACGCCATCGTTCGACTTATTACTCCTACCACAGCGGCCTCTCTAGACTCCTGAGAACTGGAAGTGATATTGCTACTCATGTAGACTTTTTCAATGAATCTGTTGTGTCTTTTAAATGTAAGGTAGCTTCCATTATTTGATATGTAATTTAGCTAACCAGCTAGCCTATAGGTACCAATGTCAGTCTTGTTATTTATTTTACTAGTTTAATTCAATATTGTTTTGTTACCATTCGTTAAGTAATGTATCTATTTGTTTCATATTTTGTTATTGTTGTGTAGTATTTATTAATCCTAGTCATATTCTTGTTACTGTTGTACTTATATATAAATCTAAAACACTAAGTTACTCTGTACTATTCTATTTGTATAAATGGTGAGTACCGTTGAAATAAATAAATAAATTCTATGTGCATTTCAGGATCCATAAACAAAAGCTTTATAAAAGTTCCTTCATCTAAAGTTCAAACTGTCAGTTGGACCATTGTTTTTAAATTATGAGATAGCAAATAAAAACTATAGTAAAGTTGTATTTCACATGCTAAAACTGTAAAACGTTGTTTTCTATAAAAAATACATGGCCGTAAATTTCACAACGAAAGCCAATTAAATTTTAAACTTATTGTTAACTAAACTTCGAAGTAATAACATTATTTTACATAATAACTACTTCCGGTAAGAAGCGTATTTGTTCTAAATGTAGCACTAAACATAAAAGTGGAATTTATTTTAAGCTCATTAACGCTAATTAGTTCATTTATACGTTTATTCTAATTTTCAAACATTGGTTAATCTATATTTTAAGCACCAATTGTAAATGTTCCGTCTTAATTGGAATACGTAATTAAAGATCTCAGTTTTGCAATATAACAAATTATATTATATAATATATATTATATATTAACAAATTATAATTTCTGGTTATAATGAATTATATTTTCAACACCGCAGTTGAATTTGATTTGTTGTCCTGATTTAGAAAGTTAATATGGATATGTAATCACAAGAAGCCTACTACGGTAAAAAAGCGTTTAAATTTATGTTCAGTCTAACTTATTTACGGAGCCATAGTTGATTTTGCCTTCTAGCCAGCAAAATCATCTACATCTGGCGCTTACAATCCACTTCCGGTATAAGGGGATGAGTAGAAGCATTACTACATGCATTTAAAAATAATCGTTTATAATAATGCATGTTTTGTATAATAATCTTGTTGTTGCGAGGACTGCAATCAGGGAAATAATAGCTGAATAAGGAAAGTTAGTGCACATTGAAAGCACTATAGTAACTAAATAAGTAATATGTTTATATCAAATAATTTATCAATCTATCGTTATAGGAATTTCCTGCACTTACTCGTATAAGAAGTATTCAGATATAATCTATACAACTAGTTATTTTCTTGTGTGAATTAATTATGTGATTCAGTTATACCAGTAAACCACAACTTTTAATTTCAGTGTTAATGCAGTTGTATTGGAATTGTGTGTGTCCAGTAATTGGTGGACAAAGGTATACCACGTTATTGCTCAGACTTATTTCACCATATGAACATGGGTATACTGGTTCAATACGGGATTACGTAAATAGCATATTAAATGACAAAATAATATACAGGGTGATCCGTAATTGTCTGGACAGAGGTACACCACGTTATTGCTCAGGTCAAGACAATCATAATTATCCATATGGACATGGGTCTCCGATACTTAGACATATAAAATAAAAAATGAAATTATACCAAATTTTGCTAAAATGTTTATGATAACACTTGCTGAAAAAATATCATTAAATTGTCTTTAGTATTTTTAAAACGGCTCTTTACTAACACATAATACACAATAATAACACAGTTCACATATACACAATAAGACTGTATAGGCCTAAATCTAAATTCAACAAAGGTGTGCCACTATTGCTTTAACAAATGCGCAAATGAAGTTATTTCAGATATTTTAATTTCAAGATTTAAAATATATGTTATGCTTTCAGCAACTAATGTTTAGATATTTCAAAGATATTTCAATCAATAAAGAAAACAGCTGATTGATATTTTCCATAATATGGTCCTTTCATATTGGCTATAATTATTTGTATTGACTTTGCAATAAAATAATAAAGTTATTGGATTGTTTCATTGAATAATTACTAAACATGGAGTGTACAGGAAAAGTTCAGGAAGAGTTATAATGTACCTCATTCTATGAAATTAACATAAACTAAAATAAAAAAAATTATTAGTGAAACAAAAATATTTTATGGTAGATGTACAACGCATGATAAATTCGTGCATGAAGACATATAATGTTAATATTAGACTGATATCAAGGACTTATCAGTTTAAGGACTTAACACATTGAAAGAGAAGCTCAGTTTATATCGATAGTGTAAATAAGAGATTCGCTCTCTCAGTTATACGGCCAAAGTTATCCGGTGTTTGACTGCCACTACGAGCGCCAGAGGCAGCTACTTTGACAGGTTCAATCACTTAGTAAATAGAATTTTGAGCTTTTAATCTTTATAGTTGCTCTTTCCTTTAATAGCTTTCAGTAGGTTTTTCAATAAATGCTACGTTATCGTATTTGAAGAAATCTTATATAAGTAACTTTGCAATAATTAACAGGTGTTTCTTTTTGTAATTATTTACTACCTTACAAAACATTGCTTGTAAATAGTAAAGTGTTTTTAAACGGGGTTTAAAACTCAAATAATGTATGCATTTTAAAATTATTTAATTGCTCAGTTCATATTTACAGATCAAGTTAAAAAACAATTCTTTGTGTCCCGGAAGTTGGCGAGCGAAACAGATTTTATGAGTGGACTACTAAAGAAATACACAAATTTCTCTGCTGAAATTCCATGATATTTGAATAATTACCTTCAAAACCAAAATATTTTAAGCCAGTGTGGTAATAAAAATGATGAACTCCTATGTTAGTTTTGAATTGAAAGTAGATATATTCAAAGTCTATTTTATTTCAGTCTTCATGATTAAGAGGTTCAGAAGATAAAAAATTGCAACTAGTTCTGAATTAAGATTTTACACATAAAAACACCTATATTTCTAATCAATTACATATAAGATGTCATAGTGTACTTTGTACTTAATTGCTATGATAAAATGCTACAAAAAAACCAACGTTAGTCAAAAAGGTCACTGGTCAATGTTATTTTGGTGCTGCAGTAGAGTTTGGTAATATAACTCTATAAAAAAATATATGCATGAGTATGTGTCAGAAGCTTGATTCTGTTTAAAAGCATCTACTTTAGACCCTCGTAATCTACACTTGTAGCCCTTGTATTTGTGATAAAGAAGCGTTTTGAAACGTTTTACATATGTGTGTGTGTGTGTGTGTGTGTGTGTGTGTGTGTGTGTGTGTGTGTGTGTATGCGTGTACTCTACCTCATTCCGATAGCTTTTATTTCCATTCATAATAATCTACTTCCAATCTCAGGTATTTCTGGTGCCATACCATAGTTTCCCTTATTTTTTCTATTGAAAACATTGTATACATTGGTGTAAAAAGTCTACTTCGGTCATAGTAATCTCTATCCAAACCAAGGTATTTCTAGCGCTATATTAGAGTTTACGTTATTGTCCTGATCTTGAAAGTAATTATAAATGTACATTGATCTAAAAGTTCTACTACTGTCAAAAAGTTACTTTTCTATTCTTAATAATCTACTTCTCATTAAATATATTTTAGAGCCAGTAGTTGTTGAGATCATAAGACACTTGGGGTTGCTATACCTACGCCCTATTGGGTCTGAAATAGGGTAGCAGTAAAGTAAGTAAAGTAAAGTAAATTAAGAAAAGTGAGTAATAAAGTAAAGATTTCAATAAAAATATCTTTACTTTTTTGAGAGCATTAAGCACATGAATCGTCCAAGGCCATCGCGTAGTTGAAAAATAGAATTTATTCTAGGTGATGCAACGATATAGAAATTTCTCGCCAACATCGTAAAGCATCCCTTTATTATTTTCATAGAAAAAATAATTCTTGTAACCTTACTCCACCGCATACTGATGAGAATGCATGCTGATAACCTCAAAAATGTTGACTACGAATTTTGGTTATGACCTGCCTAAAACGACCGAAAAATAGCTTTAAACAGAAAAACAGCGAATTAAAATATTATGAACTGGAAGGATGTGAGTATGATAAACAAACAACGACGCAGTTTTTTGTAATGAAATTAAACATCAAAGTAATGATGCAATTAGTAGTATAAACTAGAAACGTGAATTAAACTTGTAAATGTGTAAATTCGTTTGAGCGCAGTTCTAAGGAACTAAAATTTTACTCAATTATACTTTCTAACTACAAAACATATAGCAGTTAACTTACTACTCTCTATAATTATCTAGCTCAAAATTCACAAACGAAGACGTGGTTTGAAGGTGCTCTATTTGTGTATTTGTAATATATTGGGTAACAAGACAGAGTCAACTTTGATGTTGGAAATATAATTAGTATGAATCAGAAATGCCTCTACACGTCCAAAACATGATTTTAAAGTTAGCTCTGCTAACATTAAGAATAGTTTAATAAAACGAGATTTACTTAATATATGCCTACTAAGTTTGAAAAACGTCAAATGTGAAAGAATTCCATAATATTACATCATAAGTGATTTGTCTAAGTAGTATAATGAATTTGATTTTAAAACGTGCATGTGAACCTGAGGGTATCCGCTAGTTAAGCAATAAATGTCAAAATTCAATATTTTACATTATCAAATGTCTATTATTATAGCTTACAAAGCTCAATAAAAATGCCTAACAATGTATCCAGTGTGCTAAATGATACACGCGTTCATATAGAGCGATTACGAGCATCACGAAGAATAAACTGAGATGGTTGCGTCATCGAATATTAGAAGGATACTACAATTAACATTTAAGTGCATTATTGAATGTACCGCCTCTTGGTTGGAACACAAACATCGTTGTACTAATCGAACAGATTGCAAATGAGGTGGAGAGCCATTGTGGTGGATACAATCCCTGACCTCTCAGTTAACGACACACTTGTTGTGATTACAATACCACTGTATGAGTACTTGCTATGTAATCAGTGTTTATTCTGGTAGTAGATATAATTATTTACATGAGCATTAGTCAAAGTAATCTTGTATTTTTATAACCATACAACTTATTGTGGCTAACCACAGCTAGTGTTTCTTTTGTCAAATAAATTCAAAATTTCTTACGTATTACAGTTAAATAGAAATAAATTTCTTGGTATAACCGCTAAATTAGTTATGAGAGCACATTTAAATTTCTGCAAATGAAAAATTGTTTTTAGAATGTTTCATTATTTATGTGCTGACTCTTATTTTGATATACCATAAACTTCCCAGAACTAATAATAAACAAACTAAATCTGTTTTCCAAGATTTTCAAAACTAGAGTTACCCAGAGGTTTTGCTTAAAGATATTAACCATTAATTTAATAGATTAAAGAGCAGAAGGGCTGTAAGCAGATGAAGCTAGTGCAGAATACCACTGACTTACGTGGTGATTAAAGATACACCCTGGAATATTACCTATATTTTATAGTTCTTTACCGGAAAGAGCATTTTTAAGAATCGAATATGTTTTAAGAAAAAATTTAGAAAAGTAATTTTGAATATATAACTTGTAGATCATATAAAGATTCGACTTATCTAGTTCAATATGCTTACTATTCACCAAAATTATTGAATATACAAACATTGTACATTTAATTTAACATTGTATTATTATACATTTAAAAGCCACGAACTGTGTGCGCTTGAAAGAAGGACTGAGTGTTTGTAGAAGGGTTTGTGTGAAATTGATTATTCAAAATATATAATTTATAGTTCGTACTTCGATTGCAATTGGCACAGTATTGGCCAAAAAAGCTCATTCGATGATTATACAGTCCAGTGGCAACATACTAACGTTCGTCACGGAGTGGCGACAAAATATATTTGAATAAAAGCAGGACGGTCTTATCTTCCATTATCATTTTCAGCCGGTATTGCAATTTAATATAATGTAATAATTTTAGATATTATTGTATATTTCTTTGTATATTTTTAACCAGTAAATTTTGAAACGATGTAAATGAGGCATAAACTGCAGGATATTGATCACTAAGACATTAGTTTATGAGCTCATTTCGAAATATATTACACAATTCAAGGTAGAAATCCTTAGTTTTAATCATTGCCAATTTTTTAAATCATACAGAACCAGCTTATTTGCTGTTTGTGTTGAAGGTAGATTTATTTCCTCCCGTCACTATCACTAGAAACAAGAGTAACAGTAGCATCAATATCAACGCCCTCTCTGGATTATTTACTGAACCAATCGCATTGTTTTGCCTGTAGATCATCTTATTCATCTTCTAATGTTTTTCCTATCAAGTTATCTCTGAAAAATACGCAAAACTGTCAACATCTCTTAAATGTACTCTTATATTATTTTAATTCTCAAAAAGGTTTTATTTTGTTTCACTCTTTTTGTTAAACCGTAGTTTAAATAAATAAAATTCATAATATTTGAGGTAAACTGGCTATATTTAGGCAATTAAATTCAGATTCTTCTACATTACATATTTAAAACATATTAACCATTCGGCCGGAGCATGGCCTAAAAATAATGATGCGAGTTGTAAGCATGTTTGCACCATTAAAATAGTAACTTGTTACAGTATAATTGCTCACAAATCTGATGTTTCTTTTTTAACTAATATATGAAAGCTAATTTGTTTTGTACAACTAAAATACACAACCTAGTATTTATTGATATCTTGTATTGTACGAGGGCCTTTCAGAAAGTACTTTTTCATCTGACACTGCCAGGAGCGCGCCAATCACTTAAATATTGGAATGCTCGTGCTCTTCACCTCGGTTAGAGTCCAGTCGTCTCAATAGGAACATCCCCTCACAAATCGTTTTTCTATATTCAAAATTTAAATGTGTGCTGCAATCGAAAATCCCATCAGTTATCAAGTACGGTTTGTAGTTCGTTTTTAGTTGGAAAAAACGTAAAACCAATAGATATTTATCGGGAACTGTGTGAAGTGTACAGAAACAACTAAATGACTGGAAGTTCTGTCAGGAAGTTGTGCATTCAGTTTAAAAATGGCAGAACAAAAGAGGTGCGTGGAAGTCCGAGCATTGTGACTGATAAACTGGTCGCCAAAGTTGACAAAATTTTTCGTGAATACCGGCGTTTCACAAACACCGAGGTTCTTATAGATTTTCTAGAGTATGGTGCAACAATAAACTCTGCGAAAAATTGCAAAATCGTAGGAAAACAAGCGTTGATGAAAGTTTTCATCAAACATTTTGAATTTGAATGACAATGTCTGAGCTCTCATGGCAAACCGATCGCAAGAACTCATGAACTAGTTCAGCTGGGAACTTTGACCTCATCCCTCTACACCCCTTATTTAGCTCCAAGTGATTTTCAATTGTTTCAGAAAATGAAGACCAAGCTAACAACAGTGTTTTGAGAAAGATTAGGAGGTACGCGTCATTGAGTGGCTGAGATCACAGTTGGCAGAATTCCATGACACAGGAATTTCAAAGCTCATCCACCGATATTGAGTGCTTGAATTTGTATGGTGATTATTTAGATAAATAGTATTTTCATCTTTCTTTTACGTGTGTGTAATAAAATTTTTTTTCTTGTAACTGGTTTTCTTATAATTCCAAACCGTTCCTTACTTTCTGAGAATAGCCCTCGTAAAAGTATACAACCTCGTATTTATTGAAATCGATAGAGGGATTTCCTCTGAGAATGAAGGCGATCATCGAGCATTCGTTTTTGCTGAGATATAAGCAGAAGGGTATACGTGTTATAAAATATGTCATGAATATATTTTTTAATGTATTTTTTCGTTAATTTGAGACAAAATGAATTATAAACCGACGTGAAATAAAGTAAATCGGCGTCAGTTAACAACATACATAACAACTATTTGGATATACAAAGAAATTGTATATCGCTTTACAGTATATTAATTGCCTACATCTTTATACTATTAATTTATTATGATTGTTTTATATTACCTTATAAACAAAGCTAACTAATTTTGCATGGTAATTGTATCATAGAGGGACAAACTATATACAAGGTCAATCAGAAGCCAAAGGTGGCGCAGAGCCACACTGCTATGCACACATATTGTGCTGTAGTGAAATATGGTATCTTTTCTTAGACTACTTTTGTAAAGGAAAACTAACGCGAGAAATTGTGCACTTAGTCTAGTAGTTGGCTATCGGTTTAGAAAGTGGCTCTGCACACTTAGTGTAAACTTTATGGGTAAACTCTATAAATTTTGATTCTATATTACATGGAATCGTGTGTTGACTTATATGATTATTGTTCTCATACAAGCTTGGTTCTTTAAAAAAATGTTGCATTGGTTGAAATATCAATATTAAGTCAAATATATTTTTGAAGTAATTTCAAATTTATCATCATTGTATCGTTAAATTTGGGATTCTGAATCTATTTAATTATGATATTTGTATTTTATCATATAATTATATTTTATACCACCCTAGTTTTATCAATGGTTGATAAAATTCTAAAACATATGCCGTGAAACATGATGTTTTGTATAATTTTATATTTCTTTATTCAGAGTAAAATTACCACCAGAGAGCCAAACAACTGAAGCCTATTAAAACATATGAGAAGAATGCGGTGGAATATACACAATGAGAACATGTGCTGGACAGTTATTGCGTTCCTTCTGTCACGTGGACACAGAAACAGAATATGTAACATGCTTTTGTTTTATTCGCTTTTAATTTGTCAATCCAGAGTTGTATTATATCTGAAGCCTTTTGTTCTCAAAACACATTTTTGAATTCGTTTGATGAATATTTCATCCATATACTCAAGAAGAATGATAGCTTTATTTCTGAAACTTGTTTGATGTGTCCTTTTATATTCCTATCAATTGACTTAGTGATTTAATGGATATTGTTACGGGTTGGCTTAAAGAAAAAAAAATCTTGGCACATATTGAATCCAATAAATATTTATTAACTTTAGAAATAAATCTAAATTTAATATCTAGTTATGGCTACGCTGGATTTAAATAAACTACTTATTTACAAAAATCACTAACTTCCACTAATTTATTCTGTCACAGTCTACTATTGACTGAATTAACGTTACATACGACTTTATTTAACAGTGACACAGTCAATAGTTAATAACAAAAATCCATCTGTCACGAACACGAATATTAACACTAAATCTGTCACTTTACAAGTTCACTTCTGGAGGTCATCGTCCTTGCTACGTTGATACAGCTTCTTATAAGTCCACTGGAGATTCCAGAAAATTTAAGTTGAGAAGTCTAGAACGAAATAGACGAGTGGAGAAGAGTCACTGTGCCCATCCACCGCTAAGACAAGGGGGCAGGGTAAGCGGGATCAAAGAATCCCGATACAACCCACTGCCGCTCCTCTTCCAAAAACGCTATTCATCTATACATTATATCTTTTGTGTGAGGGGGGTTTGGCCCATTTTTCTGGAACATTCTTTCGTAACAATAGTTTCTAAGTCTCCGAATGCTAATGAATTACAACTGCAATTCTTGGGCGCCGTTTCAGAAAATAAGGATATTTCATACTATACACCAAATGTTGTCGTTAATGATCAGATTGCATTGAGTTTCTAAACTAACTAGAAACATAATATTGGGCTTAAAACAGTTAAGTGAAGCAGGAAATCATCGAAAGGCAAAATTTAATAAGGAAAATGTGTAAGCTATATTTGGACCAAAGAGTCTTGAGTTACGTGGAAGGTATAGGCAACTGTTGCACAATACCAGGCCGTTGGGTTTTCTTTTGCGGCACTAAGGAACGTGTGTTTTAAGGACTTCATAAAACTCGTAATGTACAAAAATATTTTGACCACGTTACAATTTTTAATTATCTCAATGTCAGTAATATTAAGAATTAAAAATATACTGTTCAAAATAATAAAAGAATGGTTGCTCTAACGGAAACTACATTGTATAAACTGTTATTAAGGGACAACAACAGTTGCCCCGAGAACATATGCTCTTAATAATTACAGATTAAATAGCATTTAGGAAAATGAGTACCGTTTACCTTGTCCACATTACTGAAAGCTCTTTATAATTTTACATTTAGTCCTTAACCAGTACTGCCATGCATTCTATTATTTCTCTAATCGTAGGACTTTGCACTGTATCGAATCTCCTCCATCTTTTCTGTTTGATAAGATTGTCAGTGTCACATAAGGAAATATTATGCCTAAAAGGGGAACGGCCTCTTTACAAAAAAGAAAATTAAATTAAGAAAATCCTTTTAATCAACCAAATAAACTTATACTACCTTTTGAAAAAAGGTTATTTAAACAGTTATTAATAAATTATTACTCTCAAACCGAAAATATATTTGAATCATAACCAAATCTGAAATAAACATCCACTACATCATAGCAATTGAGTAAGCTAAAATATTTCGGTTTATTAAAGTCACACAGATAACTCACATGTCCTAAGAGAGTTCCCTGTATTCCTGTCTCCAGTCATCCGTTACGCTGGCTTTGACTACGAACCGTAGCTGAGAGTGGGTGTCTAGAGACATAACTTGATTTTCTTTACTTACTTTCAAGGGACGCGTACAAATCTTGTCCAGACTTTGTCAACAAACTCAAATAGAATCGGAGGGGTATTTTTTTTTAACTATTTACAGTATTTCCGGTAAATTGTCTTCAATCCTTATATATTACATGAAAACCTCATGTATGTTTTAAAGATAGAGAAGGATAATGAAAGAATACAGTTCACACAAAGCGCCTTTAGTAACTTTTACCGCAATAAAAACCTACACGAAGTGCTCATAATATGATAATGTGCTTGTAAACCATTTTTACCTATGTTAGAAGGTTCATAAAAATCCAACATGTCGGTTAAAAGATTTACATCAATCGAAATTTGACTGTTTTTTTAATAGTTATTTATGTCAATAGAGTGGATTATGAGGCCAGAAATACTGTGGCGATTCTTTAGGGACAAATATGTAGATAGAGAGCTTTAATGATATCATAATGATATGATACTACTCTAGTTCCTATTTGAAGATTCAACTTCAATAAAATCCTTGCTATTGTAGTTTTTATTATACTTTTATTTCTGAACGTTGGGAAAACCTATCACTAGAGGGGCTGGACAAATTGTATTTCTATATTTTTGTCCGCACAGACCTGAAAGTGACATTTAGACTTAATATTTTTCAAAAAGCGTAATCTCTACATGGAAAATATCGAGTTGTATTGTGCAATTATATCCATTTGATTTAGCTGAGCGTAATTAAAGTGTATCGCTCAGTAAGGTGGCACAGCTTCTCCTTTTTCTTGCAAAGGGGATGAAAACATGTCTTTTTATATGCATCTGGCTGTCTAAAGGCAGGTAATGCCAATAATAAAATGAGCTATAATCTTGTATTTTATTTAAAACATAAGTGCAGCCTGTTATTCTAAATGTATTGTAGAATACTCCTAACTTATTCATAATTTCTTTAAATTTTATGTAATTTAACTATATATTATTTTCTCGTATTTGTCATTCCTACTTGCCAATGTCAAAAATTAAAACTTGGAGTTGACACGCAACATAATTTTTGTGGTTCCTGAGACAACGCTCTGATATGATTTGTTTATTTTAGCATTGATTATAGCAATGTGTTACTTTAGTTATCTATCTGAGGAAAGGATAAGATTGCAGATCTCGAAACGTACCCATATTTTATATCACTGAAATATCGCAAATGAACAGAAGAATCCTGTTTCCCTCATAATCCCTTCAATGTCAGAAACGAACTTTAAGTAAGGAATATTTACCAGTAAATTACAATTTGTACACAATTGAGCCCACCACCAAAAACATTGTGCTCCTTCACCTTAGCTTTATTCCTGAGAGTGGTTTATCCATACACATACAGTGTTCCAGTTTGCCAATATTGTGTATTTACAAGTACAGGACCAGTACAGCCATGGTAATCACTTTACACAGAGAATATTACAACAGCAATCAGGTCAACAGTCTCTCTGGCCACCATGCGGTCTAATTGTTCCATAAGGGTTCTTAGCTGAATAATCAATCTCGATTAACAATGGAAGTAGACAAGTAATTCTGGTGAACATAATTTAGAGAGGTATCTTCATTAACAAAATATGTGTATAATTCGATAATAAACATATTGAAAATTAGTAATTCGTATTAATTTAGATTATCTTAATACGCCACTGAATCTGATTTAAATGGTTGGGTAACTGATTGAAATTCAATACACTACACTATATTATTGAATATATAATAACTGCAAAAATCAGTATATTAAAATACTAAAATGTATTTTTAAGGGTTACATAAGAAAGTTTTAATAAAATAAATAATCAATGAGAAATCTAGTAGGAAAATGTGAAACCCATATTCCCAACTTGAAAAGTTTTGAATAAGATTACATTTATCAATTTTAATTCATATTTTGGAGTAAAATCAGTATTCATGTTATAAGACTACTGGAAAATGTAAACGTATAAGTATACGTAAAAATATACGTAGAACTTCGATTCAGTTTTTTTTCTTAAATTGTTTAATGTACTAGGGTATTAACGCTGTTCGTAAGTTATTTTTTCCACGGGAAAACCGGTTCACTTCTGGCTCGTTATTACCTTCCAGTTAAAACTGCACTAGTTACAGCAAAAACCGATGAACATGTGGGCAACTCCATGAAAGTCCAGGAGTGACATATCACTGCTAATTTTGATATATTACTGTGAAAGGGTGGATCGGTAGGTCCAGTCTACTGCAGAAGACTTAGCGGGGATCGCTTAGTGTTAAATACTGTTGCTAGCCTAGACATGGGAGGAACTTACCCTACTTAATTGACTGTAAATGGCTGGAACAGAGCTGGCTCTCTTTCAAATACATAATTTGAAATATTATTTTAAACGATCCGGCCGTTTATTGTTTTAATATTAATTCATTCTGAATTCTATCTTACTTACTTTAAATCTGTCGTGGAACCCATTCCAATAAATTTCCTGTTTTGTTTTAAAATTGAACCTATTATAAAAAATTAAGAAACAGGAAATACCTGTTGAACACATTTCAAGTTTGCAGTTTCTGTTGAATGTGTAGAATACATGGTGTCGTAGGAAAAGAGACAAGCTGTGACATGTCAAACGCTTGGGACCTCAGACAGAACTCGACGAGTTGTTAGGGTAGAAACTTACCACTTAGTCTTGTTGTTGACACCACGGCCCTCTGTCACTTCCACTTGTCATCTTCTCTACTTTTTTTATATTGGTTAGAGGCTCTACAATCGGGGATACAACAGTTTAACCTTTTTTCATACCTAAACTGTTTAAATTTCAGCTTAAGGTAAAATAAATCTTTCGTTATGAACAGTAGAAAATATAATTATATGTTATAAGTATATGAAATACTTACAACATATAATTAATCAATAAGGAAAATTAGAATAATAGATCATAGGTTTATTATTCTTTAGTTTTCAACAAGATGAGGGACCTCTCATTATACTTAGCTTTTAAACCTTTCTACTTACATTTCAAGTTACCGGATACTATGGGTGGGTTCGGTTTAAGGTAGGGGAATCTTGTATAGATCCCATGGGTGGGGATAGGGGACACTATCTTAGTGATGTCACCTTGGAAGAAGGGGAGGCTAGCTCTGTGACGGGCAGTGGACAGCACCCCCTCATGTTCAGGCTCCACTGTCATCCCCCTCCCTTAATCTCCAATAGCCATCCTCGACGGTAGGCTAAAGCTAACGATCCACCTTTCTACCTCGATATCTCGAAACTAGCGATTAATGAGGTGCCAACCCTGGATTGTCCAGCTATAAATGACACATTGGTTTTTTTAGATCCAGTGTAATTTCAACTGAAAGTTATAAACCATTCATAAGTGAACACTCCTGGGGACTAAATTATAGTTTACTGCATTATATATTTATTAAAGTTCGAAAAATATTTCAATAATTAATAATGAATATTTTAAATACTCATCAAATTATCGTTTTTGTAATAATACATTGTAAAGGAATCATCAGATTACAAACGTACTAATTATTAATTAGGTAACAAGCACGTTTATTTGTTCCGATTCTAATTAAATACGCTTTTTATAAATTCAACTAAAACTTAATTTCAACCATGTTTTCGTTAAAGTATTGTTAATACTAATTAGTGTTCATAAATGAATAATTACTGTGTTATGTTAATTGAATATAATATTATTTGATTAAATCAATATAAACGCCATGAAAATATGTAATGCATATAAAATATTGTAATGATGACGTGCATTAATGCCTGCCACGTTCAAACGTATGAGTAATACGTTAATGAAAAATACACTCGTCTCTAGAACTAGTTTAAACGTAAATGACAAAATTTAAAGAATTTATACAAAAGGTGTTAGAGCCAAAGTCTGAGAGGAAAACCACATCATTAATATAATTACTATTTGTATTAAAATTTCCTTTGAATTCTCCAAGTTTTTGAAAATTAATTAGCAACCATAATAATTTTTAGTTTTTATCAACCCTTTCAGTACTTGGAAAGAGGTCTGAGACCACATAGCAAACCTGTGGTATTACTACTTTAGATTTTAGTATGTGCATTGAGGATTTCGGTCGATGTGAAAAATACGTAAAAAATCACTATATGTCACGAAGCTAGTTAAAATTTACTGGTATATACTACTTTCGTTTTAAAATGACAATTCATTTTTATTAATTCCATAAAAATCTATGAAGTAATCGTCTGTTACACGAGTCGGAGATAAAACCCCACCACAGACTACAGGCAGTCGAACTTCGATAATTCGAATATCAAGGGACTTCCATTTTGATTCGAGTGAGGTATAGATCGAGCTATCAATATTATCTAATTCAATGTAAGATAAGGCCAAATGTAAATAGGTAAAGGTTATAATTATAATCAAAAGAATGAATAATTTTCTTCCAGCATTAAATTACACTACGGCTTTGTAAGCTGAAAGAGACCTAATCCATTTTTTTAAATCCTGTTTTAAATCTCGTCAGTATAAAATTACTAGTTACTGGAATAAGAATTAATTTTAACCGTGCTGAAATTCAATTTAGAATCCGGTGAAATTTAAATACTGATATTAAATGTTGCAGTAAGTTAATGCGTTGGATTCAATAATACAAATTAATCGTTAGTAGATTTATTCAAACCAGATTTGGCGACAGTATTTTGGTGTTGCATGCTTTTTTAGTGTGTTAAAATCAACATAACACTTAGTGCCGGAGTATTAATTGATTTTGTAACTTGACAGATTTTAAATTGGTGCCTAAGTCACCTTACCTAGAAAATTCCATAACCAAAGAAAGTATTCAGAAGCCGGGATAGATCTAGACGATGCGATATTCGGACATTTCCGGCATTATCAATGAGAAAACTTATCGAACAGCTATAAAACAAACCATTGTAGAACAATACTAGATTAGAGAAGCGTTTCGTTATTTTGCTTATCATGTATGATGTTGATGTTATTTTGGTTTATATTTCTCTCTTAATCTCTCTTAACAGATGTTTTATTAACGTTAACTTTTGTTAGGTCAGATCAGATGTGTATATAACTATTTATTAACGATTCGGTAAAGCTGTCATTATACTTTGAAAGCATTTTGAAAACATAAGCATGGGTGACGCGAAACGAAAGTTTTTTTCACGTGCAAAACGTACATCCATAGCCCGCCAAAGGAATAGTCACTTCAACAAGGAGCGACAGTAACTTCTCACTAGTACGCTGGATCAAGCATGGCGCTACGTTCCGTTACGCGAAACGAAAGTTTTGTCCAAATGCAAAACATACATCGATAATAGGCGTACAAATTGCAAGAGTTTGAAAATAGGCCACAATTACAGTTAAAAAATATAAAGGAAAATACTGGAAACGCCAAATAATCCAAAGCAATAGTCTACTTCACCAGATTGCTTGTTTTAGTTCCTTTTGCGTTCAAATCTACTCCTTTCGACCATTGGTGGACGCTGTGTGTAAACAAGTTGATGAGAACCTGGAAAGATTTAACCTGACCGTAAGATGTCTCCGATTATTATATTCTGTTTTATTCATCTCATGTTCTAAATACAATTTTATTATTTATTAAAGTAAGTAATAGTGGGCAGTGAAACAATTTAAAAAACGGTGCAGCGAAGGTTATTGACGTATATAAAACTCCTTTGTTCAATCTGTTGCGTATCTATTAAAATAAAGATAACACGGGTTTGCTTTCGGTTTAAAACTTCTCTGGAACATTAAATTAACTGTTTTCACTTATTGAACCGGTTCTAATGACAATACGATTAATTTGGTATATTAGACAGTATTATGAAAACTTAAAATAATGTTTTTATAAAAAGTTAATTTTAAATGATTACGATCACAATTTGATAGCATCAAAAAAAGGAGTTCAACCAAAGTCTTGTGTTCATGACGTATAGAAAGAATTAATGTTTAATATACAATTAATTCAATAATGATATACAATCACAATCTACCAGTGAATTGGAATAGGCATGTCAAAAGCAAAAAAGCGAGACATAATACGACTCCGGCTTGTCAATTCAAAAGCGAATAAAACAAAAGCACGTTACATATTCCGTTTCTGTGTCCACGTGACAGAAGGAACGCAATAACTGTCCAGCACATGTTCTCATTGTGTATATTCCACCGCATTCTTCTCATATTTTTTAATAAGCCTCAACGGTTAGTGTTTTTCTGGTGGTAATTTTATGCTAAATAACGTAAATATAAACTGATAAAACACATAATGTTTCACGGTATTCGTTTTTAAATTTTATTAACCATTGATAACACTGCGGTGGCATACAAAATAATCATATGATAAAATATAAACCTCGTTTTTAAGTACATTAAAAGACAGAATGCTACGATACAATGATGATAAATGTGGAATGAATCAATAGTGTTGTACTACTGAAACCAATTTAAAGTATTTAAAATAGATAATAAACAGTCATATATGTCAATACACGAGTTAATATGTTAAGGAATCAAAGTTTATAGAGTTTGCCCATAGCGTTTACTCTTTGTGTACCGTACATAGCGGTTTCCTAAACCGAAGATCGGGTACAAGACCAAGTGCACAATGTCTCGGGTTAGTTTTTCTCAAAACTGGCCTAAGAAAAGATATCATATCTCACCTCAGCACAATATGTGTTCTGACAGCAGTGTGGCAGGTAGCCAACTCTGCCACCTTTGGCTTCCGTTTAACCTCCATATATAGTTAGTCCCTCGTTAGAACAAGTAATATATAAAATTGGTTTGATTGATTTCTGATGATATACAGAGACAACATATAAATGCATTGGATAAAGATCAGAGTAATATAGAATGTGATTTGCAATTAATTTCCACAGTCAAATAGTTGGTAATTGTGATATTAGCTGACGCTGATTTACTTTATTTGACGAGATGACGGATGTTTTTAGTTTGGCTAACTAAGCAAAACATGAATTGGTAAAATAATATTTGATAATTTAAATTTTGCGATACCCTTCTTTTACTGTCTCAGCCAAAACTAATTTGGACGAAGATTGATTTCTTGCTCGGCACAATTCCCTATATCAGCATAATTTCTTTTAAGTTATTGCCCGTTCAGATGTAGTATAAAGACTCAATCGATCAGACTCTGTAATGTTGCTGCTGATGGAACGCGAACTAAGCATGATAGTTATGAAGTATTTGTACGTGTGTAATGTATAATTGATACAAACTCAAATAAATACGATACTAAACTGAAACGAAAACAAACCCAGACATTATATCAAGACATTCTGCTGAATAAAACAATGCTGAATGAAACTCTCAGTAGAGCATTCACTTTCAGACATGCCGTCCCTGTAACGTAACAATTTCTGCTTTCACCTTATTTGTAAGTCACAATATGATTCCTAATATGTATTCATATAAGTATATAAATGTCCAATTGAATTTTAAAAAAACATTAATAATAAACGCACTCGCTCTGTCGCGGGACTCGAACTCGAATCTCACACTTGGCGGGTCAGAATGTACAGTATTACATCAGAGTGGTCTCAATATGTTTATAAACTATTTGATACTCAATTTATTTTTGTTTCGCGTGTTTAAAAAAGGCAGACTATACTTAATCAGAAGTCCAAACACTTGTCAAACGACTCTCTAAATTTCATTAAATTATTTTAGTTTTTAATTTAATTTTAAACAAAAAGGTTTTACGCAAATTATTTTTAATAAAAGCTCAGTACTACTTTAAAGCTTTAAACCAGAAGGTATGTGTCTTTAAAATGTATGTGGATCTTTGGATTTTCAATAATTGTTATTTAAAGTAAGCATTTTGAGCTAAATATGTCAAAACTCCTTGTGATTTACAAGTTTTATTCCCAATATTTTAAATTACTTTTTAAAGGAGTTTTCTCAAAATGCATTCCTCCCTTAAAAAGTAATCCGTCCAGTACAATATTATAAATGTAGGTACTTTTCAAGGGTGTGATATTCTGAACTATCTATTTAATTTTTACAGCCCTTCTGTTCTTGAATCTGATAAATTACATGATTCTTTCATAAGTATTTTGAAAATTATAAATAAAGAGCCTGAAGCTTGAACAGTCCGTAGGCATAGTAACTCAGAGCAACTCTAGTTTTGTACGTCTTGGATAATTGTTTCTATCTCCTCCTTAATAGTTCTACGAAATTTCTGGGTATCACAATAAGCATCGGTACAGAAAAAATACAACAGTCTCAACATCCACAACTATTTGCAGCAATTAAAATACAATGCCATAATTAGTCACTTACAAAAAGTAATTCTATTCTATTTAACTCTACTGGATAAGAAGAATATGCGCATTAGTTTGATACAAGAAAGACTAGCGATGATTAGTTACAATAATTTGTATACTTATAATGTGATATTAATTTTACCAATGATAATGTAAATAATATTGTATCTACTACAAGATCTAAATACTTATTACATGGCAAGTACTCATACAGTGGTATTGTAATCACAACAAGTGTGTCGTTAACTGAGAGGTCAGGGATTGTATCCACCACAATGGCTCTCCACCTCATTTGCAATCTGTTCGATTAGTGCAACAGTGTTTGTGTTCCAACTAAGAGGCGGTACATTCAATAATGCAATTATATGTTGATTGTGATATCCTCCTCAATCTTTTACAGCTCAATAATTTCAATTTATTATATTTAATATTAACGTTTTATATAAACGTGCGCATCACTTAACACACTAGCAATACACATCTATTTTCTGAGTTTTGTAAGTTAAAATAATAAACGTAAATTATGTACCTTTTTCGTAATATATTTCTATTTGAATAAGGCAAATAAATGTTATATTACATGCGATGCTTAATCCTAATTATATTATGAAAGCAAAAATGCCTTTGTTTGTTTGTTTTGTTTCACCCGTCAAACACTCAAACGATTACATTGAAATTTAACATATACATGATTAAAGTTTCTGGGATGAGTATAGAAAACTTACTCTCAACATTCTACATGGCATATTTATAGATGCGGAAAAACATAGTAACGGGCTCTAGAATTCATCTATGAGCCATTATATCTCAGACTTTAGTCCGTGAATCAACAAAACATCTTGTAATACACAAAACGTAAACTATGATTTTTAAATGCAGGTACTTATGAGGGATTGTCTTCTCCACCCCTGATACCATAATTAGATTCTAAGCGCCGGATGATGATGATTTTGACCGTAATAGTCTTCTAAAAGTCTACGTTATGTGCATATTTCATTGATCGGGGAAACAAGTAAAACTTAACTACGGTATTTCAAATATAATTCGTTTGAAATGGAAATGCAAATGTAGCGGTAGGATAGAATGACATTGGCAGAAGTAAGATCTTTAATTACGTATTCCAATTAAGTCAGGACCTTTACAATTGGTTCTGGAAAAAGAGACTAGTCAATGTTTTGAAATTGGAAGAAACAATTACGTATAAATAAACTAATTACCGTTAATGAGCGTAAAGCAACTTCTAATTTTCCGTTCAGAACACATAAGGAAAACTTTCTCCGGAAGTAGATATTATGTCAAAGGAAGTTATTACTTTGAGACATCGTAATGAATTTCTAGTCCATAAGTTTAAAATTTAATGGCTCTCTTTATTAAGGTCAGATACGATCATTTATATTTATAAAAAATATAATTTTGTTATAGTTTTATTAATGGAATAACAATATAATTTATATTAATATATTATATTAAGTCATAGTTTTCAAAAAAATTATCAAAGTTAAAATTAATTTTTTGAGAAATGTTCTTTATTACCTCTTTTGCTAAAGGATCACGCACAGAGAAACACATTTCCATAATTGTAAACCAGAGAGTCCATGTGTTGGATAGATAAGTTAATTATAACAGATATTTTGGTTTAGGTAAATTCAGTATTCATGACTCGTTTATGCATTCATACATCTCCGATTCATTTTATAAGTCAAAGTGGAAAGTCCTTAATCTGAAATATTAACTCTCAAAACTGTTGTAAATTGCACTCAATAGCCTAAAATGACGAGTGTGGATCATCATTATACAATAAAAACAGTTGTGTAATATTTTATGTTCAAAAATAGTGAAAAGAATAAGCTATAGTGTTATCAATAGTAATATAATTGATAATGCAATGCATTTTGGATGGAAGGATTTTCATACATGTTACTTCAAGGTAAACCAATGTAAAACACAATTTAAAATACAAACTACAATGGCATTAAATTGATATTGTGTTTAAATGTTCCAAGACGTAATTCATTCTTGAAATTGAGCTTGCTAACACAGTATTTTTTTGTCAATGGGGGAAAAAGTTTTAAATTTTATTTGTAGCACATTTAAAGTTTTCAGTGTCTGTTGAATGAGTAGCATACTTGGAGTCGCAGGAAAAGATACAAGCTATCAAATGTCAAATGCTTTGGACCCCAGACAGATCACGACGAGTTGTTAGGGTGTAAACCTTACCACTTAGTCTTGTTGTTGACACCATGGCCTTCTGTCACTTCCACTTGTCATCTTCTCTTCTTTTCTGATATTGGTTAGGGGCTCTCCCATCGGGATACAACAGTTTAACCTTTTTTCATACCTAAACTGTTTAAATTTCAGCTTAAGGTAAAATAATTCTTTCGTTATATAATTCCTATGATGTAACTATATAAAAGACGAATAAATCATAGGTTTATTATTCTTTAGTTCTCAACAAGATGTGAGACCTCTCAATATAATTAGCTGTTAAAGAACCTTTCTACTTAAATTTGGAGTTGCCGGATACTATGGGTTCGGTTCAAGGTAGCGGAATCTTTTATAGATCCCATATGTAGGGATATGGGACACTATCTTAGTGATGTCACCTTGGAAGAAGGGGAGGCTAGCTCTGTGACGGGTAGTGGACAGCACCCCCTCATGTTCAGGCTCCACTGTCATCCCGCGTCATCTCCAATAGGCATCCTCCGAAAAAGACTAAAGCTAACGATCCACCAAGATATCTCGAAATTAGCGATTAAGGCTGTGCCAACCATGGATTGTCCAGATATAAATGATATATTGGTTTTAAGGACTCAGTGTAGTTTCAACTGAAAAGAATATACCATTCAGAATTGAACCCTCTTGGCATCTAAAGTGTAGATTACTTCATTATTTAATAAGTGAAAGTGGAAAGTACTTAATTTGAAATATTATCTCACAAACATCCTTTACATTGCACTCAATACCCTAAAATGGTGAGTGTGGATTAAAATTATACAATAGAAATAGTTCTATATTATTTTATTTATAAAACTAGTAAAAGACAATAACCTATAATGTTAATTATAGCAATATAATTCATAATACAATGCATTTCGGATTGAAGGATTTTCCTACGTGTTTCTTCTAAGTAAACCAAAGTAAAACACAACTTACAATACAAACGACAATGGCATGAAACTTGATATATGTTTAAATGATCGAAGAGGTAATTCGTTCTTGAATTTAAGTTTACTAACACAATAGGTTTGCTTCAGGGGGAACAGTTTTACATTTTATCTGTGCGTTATATTACAAAATTTATATGGATAACCAAATCCCTGCTTTTCTGCATTCTCTGTTCTATTTTCTCATTAGTCCATGCGGGATTATTTTCATGCTTTGGAAAACAAAGAGTTGGTGGAACGATCTTTGCTATTTGTAGGTCCAAGAAGACCTACATTTATACGTTTTACGTTTATAGAAAGTACAAGAAGACATTACGTATTAGAATTAATGGTCAACCAATCTGTTTGAAATAAATGAGAGAGAAACTGTTTTAAATAGTTTGTTTACTGATAAACGAAGTAATAATTATATTTGTATTTTTTTGTATCTACCTGAGGAACAGACGAATTTCGTAACGAAACTTACTTTTCAATATTCTAAGTACGTAGTCGATGTGATTATAATCCACTTATCTATAAGAGTTCTTCCAGATCATAAAATAATAAATTATAAATAAATTTTCAAATAATAAATCCATAGTTTACCAATGACTTATTAAATGTTTAAACATAGTTCGTTGAGCTTTGCGTCTCTTCTTCGATAAAAAGCCAAGTAACCAGTTAAAACAAATATATGGTAAAGAAGCTATTGTGTAACGTAAATGAAGCATAATTTAGCAATCTTAATCTTATTAACAAAAACTTAAACTTTTTGCGGTTTTTATACATTGTTTAATTATCTAAAAATATTGTATCTTATTTTATCACCCTAGAATTTATTTTACAAAAGAATCTAACAGTAGAGATGGTAATAAATCTAATGTAGATTTTTACTAGGCTAAGGAATGAATAGACTTAGTGAATAAGTTTGATATCTGTATTTACCATATATTGAATCACCTTGTAGATTAATCTCCGCTAATAAACTCTAATTTAACCGTTAATTTTTTCTGCGTAAAAATCAAACGAAATAACTATTATAAGTAACATTAGAACTGACACATGACATTGTTACTTATATTAGACGTAAAAAAACAAGCATAGATATTTCTATAAGTAAAGAAGTGTAAATATAATAATAAAGAGATCAGATTAGAGAACTAAGTAAAATAACAACACTAACGTAAAGAATACTTTAACAGAGGATTGTAGAATTAAAACGTGTTTCATTTAACTCGTACGAAATTTGCTGGAAAAACACAACTTCAATACAACTGTGTTAGCTCACAGAGTCCCACAAAAAAAGAAAAGTTATGGTTTACTCTTTCTCTTTGGTTTGGATTTAATTTATAACTGGTAATTCTCTCTGCAAATGTTTTTATTGTGGAGAGATAGTTACAGAAACCTTTGTGTTTGTAAAGCCCTAAAGCTAAAAAGAGTATTTGTACTATAATTGACCTCTAAAGGCTAGAAATTAAAGTGATGATTTGCTATTTTTGTAATTTTTCATCACTAAAACTAATTTTGCAAAAACATGATATTATTAATGTACAATAAAATCGTGAAAATTTGTAGGGTTTATTATATTTATTTATGTAGCATATTACACATATATTGTCCATAAATAAGCATAATACAGCATTATATTATTCAATCCATCATAATAATATAATATAAGGTAAGTTTTAAATGTTCACTCCCCCTAAGTGTTACTACATACAGTATCATCATATTCGACTCCGATCTATCGCTGATCATTGTGCTGTATCAAGTACACAATTCTTTTAGCAAAATCATAAAAATCTGCCACCATTTTGAATTCACTATATTGGGATTAGAGTGTACAATCAGATTTAATGTATACTTGGTTTTGTTCTTTCAAAGTTTTAACCACTAAAGACGATGGCACAGTGCCTTTATAAATATACTTATTTGTTTTTGAGACATTAGTGGACAGGTATTTATTCCTGAGTTTAGCTCCAGTTCAATATAAGAGAACTAACTGTGACAGGTCTACATTCATAGTTACTGCAAGTTACACAACATTTAGAGGCTCTCAGACTGGATGTATCCCACCAAGAAAACTTTAAACATGTCGTTTATCTTCTATTATTTCAGCACGGTTTTATTATTTAAGTCCATTGGCTATTACTTAAAGATGGATTTCCATTAGTACGCAAAATATCTCAAGAGTGAAATTGTGTTGCCACTAATTTGTTAATAGACTTCTAAAACTTTGAATATAGTATATAATACGTCCCGTGAGTCTAATAATATAGTTTTATCTCTGTACCGATTTCGGATTTAATATGAAATACGTTAGCTGCCATGCTGACTAGTAAATACGTAGAAAATACAACAACGTTGTGAATAGATGTTTTTATACGATTTTTAATAGAACACACACGTGAAACCTTTATTAGGTGTGCTATTTAATGCATTGCAATGGCACTTTAAAGATATAAGTTTCTCAATAATAACTTTAAATTGTAGTAAATTTAAATGAAAAATACTAATAACAGAAGCATATTTATACTCTATCCTGCTTCACCATGTGTAGCAGCTATAACATATTATCAGTCTTTCAAATCTAAATTTCTCTTTATATATTTCTGTTATGATTGAAATTTTTAGAAGCAGTTTACTAAGATCCACTGATTTTTTAAATAAACTAACTCATACAATGGACTATCAAAGACGCAACAGGTTAAGTTTGGATGTTCCAACTTTATATGAACTACGAACATATCCAAAAAGGTAAATTTATATCATATTTTGTTACTTAGTGAAAATTGTCATATAATTTAATTTAAAATGTACTCAGTTTGTTTTATAGTTTATTATTTTCTGTGTTTTTGTTGCAATAATGGTTACTTAAATCATTTACGTAGAATTATATCTATTCTCCTTTTTACTTCTCTGCCTTTTCACCCTACTTTCAACACCCTTATTCTTGAAACATCAGAAACATTTATATCACATTGTGTTTTTCTATCAAGAGTTATTAAAATTAAACAAGACAAAAAATTACCCAGTTTTATGAAGGACCAGTCCCTAATAAAATGTTACCACAAAACAGTTGGGATGTGTTAAAGCTAATATTACGGTTATTCCTTAAACCTAAATACAAATATAATGTGATAAATGGAATATATATATATATATATATATATATATATATATATATACATTAAGTTGTATAAATGGCAATTGCCTTTTTTAATTTCAATAAACATTGAATCACAAAAAGTACTTGCTCCGCCGGGAGCAATGTGATTTTTGTGATTCAATGTTTATTGAAATTATATATATATATATATATATATATTTATTTATTTAGTTTGGTAGTTTTACATACTTTATCGTTTTAAATTATATTGTATAAATTAGTTTTAATATTAAATAAATTAAATATTAAATACTTTGTTTACGTATAATACCATTTTATAAAGTGACGATTTGTTAATAAATAATACAAGCACTGAAAACGTAATAATAAAACAATGTTAGCGAATGAAGTAAAAAACAGCACTAACAAAAGTTGTAAAACTACAGTATTGAATTCAACTCTGAGCGGTACTTGGCTGGAAACAACACAACTTTAGTTTATCTGTTTGCTCAGTGACTTTTATCCACTAAAAAGAGAAAAGTTATGGTTTACTCGTTCTCTTAGGTTTGGATTTAACTTTAAACTGGTAATTCTGTCTATAGATGTTTTTATTGTAGAGAGAAAATTTTAAAAACCTATGTGTTTGCCTATAGTTTTTATCTAATAATAGACCTTTTAACTGATGGTAACCGTTCGAAAAATACTAGTCTCATTTGAATCTCTTAGGTAAGGAATGAGACATATAGTTTGTTTCCATATTTCTAACCATTGAACTTGGCTATACACACCTATGAAATTATTAATGTATCATAACATGGGGAGAAATTACGAGGTGGAATTTGTGTATTTATTGGTTATCAGTCTATCACTCAAGGGCTTTCGAGGGAATATATCTCAGAAACGAACTGTCGTATAGACTCTTGCACATGACGTCATTTCTATATAGAAAGCACAGATACCTATCAGATACATGTATCTCCATGGGATTTAACTACGCTATACCGAAAGTTTTCCCAAGAGTTTGAATATTTTTCATGCGTAATGAACTAAATGTAAATTTAGTATGTTGAAAAATACCTCCAGAGAATTTTCATTCACGGACTTTAAATTATGTATAACAACACTTTTTTACACATTCAAAACGTCTTTTATAATGGTGCATGTTTAAACCGTGGAATTTTGTTTTGGTAATTTAGGCTTACCACTCAGTTGGTTGACACAATTTACCCTTTACCTGTTAGGTTATTTACATGCTTCTTTTCGGTATGAATTATCTATCATTCCGCAGGTCAGATAAATTATGAAATGAGCTGTAGACTAGGAATTTTGCATCTAATTCCATCGAAGTTCGTTATGCTACACATGGTGTAGCACTTTCTACCTTGTATAGAATAATACTCAGTAATATACAATACATAAAATAACATTTCATGCGGAACAACATTTTTATAAAAATCTTATACGAAATAATCAATTAATGTCAACATGTTCATCTGTTCCCTAGATATACCAAAATGTAATATTTCAACCCTCAAGTAATAGGATTTCTTAACGCTCAGCCAATAACTAAATATGAGTATAAAACATTATATGGTATTTCATTCAAGATGTAAATGAGGTTAAAAAACACAAGAAAGAATAAAATTATAATATTCACGCGTTTAACTGTATTAATTTTAATACGAGCTAATAATATGTGGGTTCTCTGTTTGGGGAGAACCACTAACCTCAACTGCAATGTGTGTTATTGGCAAATTATTATAAATATTCAATATTCATTTGTGTTGTACATGAAATAAACGTTATAAAAGGTATAATATTGGGAGATTTTAATCAATACTGATTTTCCTTTAGCAGATCTTCGTAAAACTTTTGTTTTATTGTTCAACAACCGCGTTTTAAAACTAACTACATTTACAATGAAGGACACGAAGCGGATTTGTTATATAAGTATATTGCTCGGCAGTGTTATAATAGACTAAAATATAGAAATAAACCTAATCCCCATTCTCAGATTAGAGAAAGTGGACTATCTACTTACAATATTTTACTACAGTTGAAGACAAACAGTGTTTGGTTCGGCAGCAGTTTTGGACCCGTAAATTTGTGTAATGGGTACAAGCCGAGAAATGGTTTGTTTGTCCCGGAAACAGCAAAAATACATTTTGCTTAGCACTTTGGTAATTATTTATGTATCTTACACATAATCACTTTTCAAACGTGTCGCCAAATAGTTCCTCTGGGACAAAATTAACGCCGTACTTTTTACTACGAACTTAAATAAATAGACTACATTTTAGTCTTAAATAAAATAAACGCAGACAATTTTGAAATACTTTATACGTATGTGCTTACGTTATACTCTCCTATTATAGACATACTATGTTCCTAGTACGCTCTACTGATAAAGTTCATGATATTTTAAATGTCTGTCTAAAGCAGAAGTATAATTTCGTCAATGTTATAAGCACAAAACCTGATTTTCTTCATGACTTCAATAATGAAGTCGTCCATCAGCCCACGCTGGTTTTTTTCGACATAGAAGGAATGAAAATGGTAAAAATTATGAAAAGATAATGTTTACTCAAATTCTATTTCTCTTAGCGTGATGATGATGATACATCCTACAATATCATGATATATAAATGTAAACAAGTTATTTGACACGTATTTGGTTTTCCGATCATATGTTAGTTTAGTTATATAAACACATATGTGAAAGAAACAACCAAATACAACATAATTGAATCGTAAAAAGTAAGGGCTCTGTTGTGTAATGGTAGCACATTCACCCGGCAAGTGAGAGATCCGGGTTCGATTCCCGGTGGAGCAAGTACTTTTTGTGATTCAATGTTTATTGAAATTAAATTAGGCTATTGCCACTTATACAAATTTAATGAATATATCTGTCCATAATAATCCAAGCAAGTGCTATTTAGTTTCCATACTAAGGCAGTTATAAAAATTATTAACTTAAAAAGTTCACTCCGCTGTTAATGATCATTCAAATGAAGCAAAAAGTCGTCCGATATGTCAAGTTTTTCTTGATATTTACCATTAAGGCAGTATTGTGGGTACGGCGGTTATCGCAAGATAATCGAATCAAGCAAAGTTGAGAGTGGCTGCTGTTTGGATAAATGACCGCAGAGCGACACTATTCTTGCAAGCAGGTCGTCTTCCCAGTCATTGGTGATGTTCGAAGTTATCTATTCAGCCGTTGGTCCTCAAGTTATGTGTTGGAGAGAGCTGCTTAGCCCTTACTTCACTTAGTTCAATAAGAAATACTTTGATTTTAATTTTTCATATTGATTAATGTCTAATTTTGCCATGACCATTTATTGTATCAGAAACGGTTTTGAGATATGGAATACATCTAAGTCCTACGAGAAATAAATTAGTATTTCAGTTTTAAAAAATCGATCTACTTGTTTGTTTCAGCAAGAAGGATTATGTTTGGAATACAGTTGACTACTGTAAGGAAACGATGAGACATAAAATAACTGTATAGGAGTTCAACCTGTAACGAGAAAAATGAGCGAATTTGTAATATGTAATAAATTTAATTTTACTTTAGGTATTTTATATTTTATTATACAGGTTTAAACGTAATCAAATGTATTGCATTGGGTATGTTTTTATATTACAATTTCTTTAATTCATTCTCTACAGTTATGGTAATGTTAATATTACATAAACTTCGTAGAGTAATGTTGTTAATTTCTTCAAGCCATCCACTCTTTTTATATTTATGATATTATGAAAATGTACTCTAGTATTCTCGTTTAAATAAATTTTTATGATCAATTTATATATCTGGATATATTAAACCCAATGACAGTTTTACCAAACGTACCCATTTGTTACTAAAATATATATTTGTGCATGGTTTGTATTTCTCTTGACGTTCTTTCAAATATGAATAATATCACACAGTATATTTCAAATTATAACCTTTGTTTTGTATATGGTAATGAATGATATGATTCTGATAATATCGTGAGTACAAATTATGAAGTATGATGAATTTTGAATCATACATACTGTATGACTAATGTATCATGTAACTTAACAAGAGTGTTGGATACGTAATTTGTATCTATGTACATATTTTTAGGGTTGGCCATTTCTCTCTATATAATTTTCTATGAAGAGTTATTTATAGAAAGTCCTGAAGGCAGAGACCTCCAACAATAGCAGATATTTTGTAAGGTTCTATATCGTGAGTCCATCTCAATCCACTGAGGTCTGGTGCATTGTGTCGGCCATCTGTTCATTTTCAGATATTGGTTCACTCAAGTGAATGGAATCCCTCCCAACCCAGCATGCCGTAGAATATTCTAAGTGGGTAGAAGTTATATGCAATGTCTTATTTTTAAAATAATTGACCACTAGTTAAACTTTTGCGTTGTGAAAGAGTTATATTTTCATTAATTATGAAGAAATTGTATACATTGAATTAATTGCTAATGAGCACTTAAGAGAAATTATTAACAGAAACAAGCAATTTCGTCATACCGGAAAACAAGATGTCTCCTTACCAATATACTTGCTGACTTGACACGGTTTTGACAGCAATAGCTTGCGTAATAGTGGAAAAACTTGCAGGGTTTACATTCTTGTGGCTATAATTCAGATGAAATAAAAAAATGTGTTCGCAATATTTATAGATTACTTTTTGTAAACAATTAATTCAGGTTTTTATAAATCTCACCTTGATTATACACTAGCTTGTATCTCGCATGTTTTAATTTTAATACTACAGTACATCTGTGTAACTACAATAAAATATGATAAATAAATAGTATTCTTTACAAATTGGAATGAATAACCCGTATGTATGCATATATTTTTAATTTTGACATACAAGTTAGGTCTCCACAGTGAGAATAGGAAAATAATATGATTTAAATGCAATATTTTAAATCCAAACTTCTTGGAGTAATATATATGAAATATGGAGCACTTGATAGTGTCGAAGCCAAAAATGTGTAAGCATAGCAGGACCTGACCCATTTTAATGGGACATAAAAATTAATCAATCCTGAAAAAGTGATTTTTTAGAAGCCAGAAGTACTCACTGAGTACAGCAAAGTCCGCGTTCCCATAATGATTGAATGTACACTAATGAGCTGTATATAAGTAAAATTAATTTACTCACCAATAAAACAAGAGAATAGGATCAAAAAGCGAACATACACTGTATTAGATCAGCTTATACGAATTTAATATACATACGTCGGTATGAATAATCTTCTTTTGTAAAAAACGTCTTCTGTCAATTTTTGGTGCCGGTAGTCTGCTGAAGACATAATATTTATGTGTGTCAAGTTTCCCATTTTTAGTATAGCGAGAAGTTACTTTAACCTCTATGGATGACTTATATTGACGAAGCATCTTGTATTTGTCTTTTAAGTGTATAATACACGTGTGTATCAAATTCCATCTTTCAACAACATCGAAAAGTAGAAAAACTAAATATAGTTTTTCTAGGGATTTCAATCCCATTTAAACCCATATGCATGTTTGATCTTTTAGAAAATGCTTTAGTTTTTATATTCGAGGATGAAGCATACGTATGCTAAATTTCGACTTTTTGTGATATTGGTGAGTGGGTGAGTGGGTGTGTCAGTGAGTGATAGCTTTAACTTTTTTGTATCTCCTGGCTAATATTTTTACTGTTAATATGAAACAGATGCACAGTGTGGAGGTGTTAACGCAATTCAGCAAACCAGCTGTGAAGAGGAGCAGCGATGCAGAAACCACCATTCACATATCGCCTATTGTGTCGCGCTTCAATAGCGACCCGATAATGTACTGCCAGACAAAATGTGTGTAATCCAACGGAAAAGTTATCGTCCATATCGGGCTTTGTTATTGACTTCGTGTCTTATTCATACTGGCTGTTACTATCATATATGTCACTACGTTTTCATAAATAATGTAATTATTAGTTCGATAATATAGTGTATATAGCATTTTTTTAACTTCTCTGATATTATTGAATTATTGTTGGGTATAAGGTAGAAAAATTTATATTGCTGTTGTGTAAAATTATGATGTTGTTGACGATTGTTATTCTATCAAACAGAGTATATATATATATATATATATGTATATATATATATATATATATATATATATATATATATATATATATATATATATATAGACGCACTGATTTCAATCATTAATTCATTTGGATGTATATATATATATATATATATAAAACACTAATTAATCTATAATAATACTATGATTTACCTATAAATGAAAACTACCAAGCTTTCTGTTGATATCACACATAGCAGTTAGGATATATTTCTCTAGTCTTGTATGGATTATTGTCTTGTTATATGTTCTTAAGTAGTCTCTGACACTGGTATTTGTCTTAGAACATTAGATCACTGGTACCAAATTCATCGTTGAGATTGTATTTTCATTACAGTGTACGGAAACGATCAAGGTTTTATTCTTTTTGTATCTTGATATAGTATATCGAAAGATCTAGAGTAACGTATTTTCAACGGTCAAACAGTTTTGGATTACTGAATATTGTACATTTATTATATAACATAAAACCCAAGTATCATCAAGATTTAATAAACCGAGAGAATCTAAAAAAATCACATTTTGCTTTATTACGTAAACAAGAACACCGCAGACTGATGTCAAGGATGAACTACCACAGAGACGCTCAGACGGTCTCGTGCTCTAATGGCACCCTTGTACACATTACATAGAACTGTTTACTCTATAATGAGAAGTAACGTAGACACACAAACACCGCAGACAGACAGATGTCAAGGATCAACAACCACAGAGACACTCAGACGGTCTAGTGCTCTAATGGCACCCTTGTACACATTACATAGAACTGTTTACTCTATAATGAGAAGTAACGTAGACACACAAACACCGCAGACAGACAGATGTCAAGGATCAACAACCACAGAGACTCTCAGACGGTTTAGTGCTCTAATGGCTTTCTTGTACACATGTTTACTCTATAATGAGAAGTAACGTAGACACACAAACACCGCAGACGGACAGATGTCAAAGATCAACAACCACAGAGACGCTCAGACGGTATAGTGCTCTAATGGCTTTCTTGTACACATGTTTAATCTATAATGAGAAGTAACGTAGACACACAAAAACCGCAGACAGACAGATGTCAAAGATCAACAACCACAGAGACGCTCAGACGGTCTAGTGCTCTAATGGCACCCTTGTACACATTAATCTCTTCTCCTCTACTCTCTGTCACCACAACATACTCGACATAAAAGACTTAAAGAAACTATTACATTTCAATTTATACATTGTTTATTCTTTGGCAATCATCTATTTAATTGTATTTTATCTATATTTGATATAGAAAATATTTTTTAGTTTACTACAGTAAATTGCCGTAAAGAAATACACTGATGATAAGTTGATTAGTGGGTGTTATAATGTATCAGCTCATAAGTTATTCATGAACTGAAAATTATTAAAAACCTTCTAAAAATACATATATTTTTTATTTATCTTCTTTTTTTAAATATAACAAAGTTAATCTCAAAAGATTAACATTGACAATTGAGAAGCCCGTCGGTTAGAGCTCTATAGTAATACTTATATAAACGGCAAGTAAATGAGGTTTAGAATGATATCAAATATATATAAAATAACAGTTTCGATACAAAAAATTACCATGAGAAAATAAAGAAATGTTTTAGGGTGTGATATGCATTTATTTATACCTACGTTAAAAATGTATATTTCCTTTGTTTTACTATTACTTAAAAAGAATTAATTAAATTAACTTCTATGAAAGACTGCGTTTCACAGATATTGGGCATCTAAATTGTATAATACACTACGCCTGGGTGAACTTAATATAATTACGGTGAGGAATTTCAAAGTATATAGAAACTACCGATGCCGACGTTTGGGCTTACTGCGAGATCAAACTGTCTATATAACATTGACGCGTTTACAATTTTGGTCGAGTTTGCCAATAATCTATCCTTTCTCAATGTTTATAATAAGGTTATTGCAAGCAAAATTAATTCGCATGGTTCCTATTTTATTATAGCCTACTTATCAATATTTACAAATATATTATGTTATGTACTTTAATATAATATAAATGTATAATTTCTTAAAAATTGTACTTGAAAATAAATTTGTGTAACATTTTTATTACGCCGTTTAAAAAGTTTAATAACCCCATGAAGAACGTTTTAGGAGTGTATAAAGAACAAGAAACAGTCAAAGAAACTAAATGAAAACAGGTTTAAAAATCGGGTGATTAATAAAAACCAAGGAATAACGGATGGACTATTTTACTGTAGTTTGTTTAAAGTGTATTACTGATTATTGAACCTTTGAATGGATAGTAGGTTTTAGGTGCATCTTAGGACATTGTCATCATTATCGAAGAAAAAAAGTATAAAACAACGTTCAATGGAATGAAGTATATTTTTTCTTTGGGTGTAACAAATATACTGTTTTGAGCGCCAGTCCATTGTCAAACACTCTATTTTCCTTGTGCATGTTTATGTATTGGCGTTTTAGACTCCTAAAGAAGGATAAAGGCTTCCTCTGGCATCTCGGATCTCAGGAAGCTGTCATAAGCGATATTCCAGAGATCCGGGCCGAGTATTGAACCCTGCGCGGCACCAGAGGTGACTTCCACCGTCCGCGCTCCTTCTCGAGTGTCGTATATCAGACGCCTAGAACGGAGGTAGTCCTCAACCGCAACAGATACGTTGGAATGCGGAAGGTATCACGTAGAGCATCCAACATATCGACCCATCTCGCCGAGTTGAAGGCATTCTTGACATATAGCGTAACAAGAATACTTTATTATAATGGAAAGGCATTATTTCCTAATAATTGTACTTAAAAATAAATTTGGGTAAACTTTCTATTGCGCCGTTTAAACAGTTTAATAACCCCACCAATAAAGTTTTAGGAGTTTATAAAGAACTTTGTAGACAATAAACATTCAAAAAAGGTAAATGTAAACAGGTTTAAAAATCGGGTGATTAATAAAAACGCATCAAAAACAGATGGACTATTTTACTGTAGTTTGTTTAAAGTGTATTATTGATTATTGATAATTTGAACGGATAGTAGGTTTTAGGTGCATCTTAGGACATTGTCATCATTATCTAAAAAAAAGTATAACACAAAGTTTTTTGGAATGAAGTATATTTTTTCTTCAGGTGTAACAAATATAATGTTTTGAGCGCCAGTCCATTGCCACACTTTATTTTCCTTGTGCATGTTTATACATTGGCGTTTTTGACTCCTAAAGAAGATGGTAGGTTTCAATCCTCGAATTGTAGTGATATTCTTTGTGTAACAATAAGGAAGGCTAATGGTCAAAATAATATTTTAATGTTATAACCAATACATTTAAAATTGCATCACAATCGTATAAGCGAATTAAATTATAATGCTTTTGTTTTCTCTTATTTTTTTGTATTTCTAATTAGAAGACAAGAAGAAGGGGGATGAGAAATTACACGAGACACTTTACGATACACATTAACAGGAGATTAGCCCAGACCTGGCGCCGAGCCACAACATTCTCTGCCAAATGCGCTAAAACGCTTGTTTACAAGCTTATTTATCCACACATTTATCTTTTCATCACTATTCCAACATTGTATTAGGGTATATACGGTCCAATAAAAATATTGGACCTTAACACAAAAATTCGCAGAAATCTTGTAATTTAGGTTTATGTATTGATCTTTTGTCCCAGCAAGGTTCTACAAGTTACTTGAGTACGCTGTTGTATAGAGCCGAGAAGTTTGCAGCGGCTGCAAATTATTAGTTATAGTTGAGTTGTTGAGATCTATTGTATAGACTAGAAATAACAATGGCTGCTACCTTGCAATTAATGTGCATTCAAGTATGGGGTAATAAATAGAAACAGCTGAATAGTCTGTTGGATACCTACTTCAAATATTGTTTTTTAGCTTCATCTTCTAAGAAATATCAAACTTTTCTGTACTTGCCGTTAGTGAAACATTTTAATCAATAATCAGGCATAACCCTCTCCTAATATCTATAAATATAATGACGTATATAAGTTTTTGTAGAGAATTAGTAGATTTGTTAAAGATTAGTTATGATATTTATAATCTCTTTAAATATAAAGGGACGTTTTAATGTAAAAAAGCTTGCATTACTTTCAACACTGTAAATAGTACTGATTTGAAAATGAATAACACGCCAAATTCAGTTCCACTGTGGATATTAAATGTAAATCAATTGGTTCCTTTTAGTATATAAGAAATTCCAATACAATCTTTTGGCTATACGTCGTTCCGTATGTCCTTGGCTTATATTAAGAGTAGATTAAGATATAGTTTAGAAATATTGCTTGAACGATTGTCTATACACATGCAATATTAAGTTTGGTTATGGTATAAGTCCTTCTTCATGATGGTTCTATATCCATAATTAGCCAAGGCTCTCACGCAAAATGTAGTCTAACATACGAATTCCTTATGGTTGAGCGTTAGCTAAGCCTATTACTTTGGGGGTGGAAAAGTTGTATTCATGTCTGTCTGTCTGTCTCTCCACACGATACTCTATACTGAACTGATCTGTACACTTTAAATTTTGCAGTAGGCTTAATTTATATATAAGCAACGCCGAGTTTGATGATGATGTGCATTTCATCCTATTGGATTTGGATGAGCGTTAGAAAATAAATTAGTAGTATAATAAATAAATTGCGGACAATCTCTACAAACATGAAATTTTATAAAACGTGGCATATCAACTTATGTAGATTATTCATCCGGTTAATAAATAAATAATAAAATGAAAGATAATTTTTTAAAGTTGGACACAGGATCTGACTTTAGCGCACTCTAGTATTGTATTATCCTAGCTCCTTAGCTCACTGAAACATTAATATTGTAACACTGCTAGGAATACTACAAATGTGAATCTGTCAGGTGGTATCATATTTCTGTAAAGACCATCCGCAGTCTATAAATTTGGCATATTAATTTATACAAAGACCAGAATGAGTTCTCTTACACTGCATATGCAATCATCGGATATGTCTGAGCGTAAATGAAGCCTATCACTTAGTAAACTGACACGTTGTCTATTTTGTCCGCTCGGGGTATATAAATATTCCTTTCTGTATTATGTTTTACTCTCTTTCTGACCACAGGACAACTCGATAGTAATACGTGCTTTAGGCGTCGTACTTTGTGTATAATCCTAGCAAAGCATGTTACGCTACTTTTGGTGTAACGTACTCCTACCTTGCATTAGGATATAGCCTACTATAATAAGATTATAAATATTGTTTTGAAGAATAGTTTGATTAAAAATGTGTATTACTATTGTCTTATACAATAGCTTACATTTATAACAGCGCATTGTGTTTTACACCAATCCCTTATAAAAAGCAGCTTTAAAGTTTACAGAGTAAAATTTTCTACATAATTTATCCTTTTGTCTATTCCCAATCCAATGTTAAATTAAAGGATCCAAACTAAAATAGGACTGTTCATAAATCGCTTAATGTCTGCACTATCAGCCGCAAACTCAAACAAAGGCTGCTGTCAATAAATATCGGTGATTGTGGTTTTACCCTGCCAGCATTAACCCAGGGAAAATATACACTCTAAATCCTGCCATATGTTCAAATGACTAAACAAAACTGCGGGCGTGGTTGTGTTTGCAAATAACAGCTTTGATGTCGATTTAGCATGATTGTCCTCTTTGGTTTTTAAAGTCTGGTGGACATACATTTAGATAAATAAGTATACATTAAGGTAGTTTTTATACACATATGATGTAAGACGACTGAGGAAAATGAGCTCTACAGATGTCGTTACAACACCACATATTGATATTAAAACACGCCCTTTAGTTTTAGTTAGTTACATAAAACGCGTATATACTGTGATATTATTATTTTATTAATACAAGATATTTTTACCTGATCATTGAGAAATTAATGTATTTCTCACTTTAATTTTTAATCCTACCTGAAATACACCCAGGAAGTTTGGGTTTGAGACATTTTCTTTCTGTGTAAAGAAACTGTCATTCACAAATTGTCTTTCTTCAATCATCACAAATATTCTTCAGATGCCCATAAAGTATTTAGCACTTCTTTAAGATGGCTCTACACATTACTAAATGGCCGGTTTTGATTCATCTCTATACTTTTTTTTTCAACAGTTCAAATCATCAACAATCCGTCATTCTTACCAATTGAGATCGTGAGTATCAAGAAAATTATCTAAGTTTACATTAATTTAAAAAAAAAATCTAATTAAAATATACCATTATACTTCGTCACTAGGAATATCACTAGGAAATATTTAATTTTTGTCTGTATATCAATTCACAAGATATTTAAATAACGGACTGGAATTTTCCATTAAGCATAATTTTTATATGTAATGTTGAGCTCAATGATGAGGTGTGTCAGCCCATGGGATCTGGCTTAGCGTTAGCAAACAACTTGACAATTACCTTATTTTTAACCGTGATGGCAATGAGAAAATTGCAGAATAGCGTACAGACATTTCTAAGCGAACTGATCGCAATCAAATAAAATTAGGACATCTGACATAGGAGGACATGAAGTGAGCTACAAAATGAAGTTTTACGTGGAATCTTTGCGAAACGTGGTGTGGTGCTTTCATACTTTGTTGAATTTTTGGATGTACATTGATGTAAATGACGTTTTAAAATTGTGTGATTTTACAGATGTTCTCATTTAAAGAATATACGTTGAATCTTTAGATAGGCTTGCTTCTAAAAAAACTAGGCTCTTATCAGTATGATTTTTACACAGTTTTTTTATATATAGAAATTTTAGTGTACTCAATAGTTGAATAAATAGTTTAATTTAAATGACACAAGTCATGTTTATGTGACGAAATAAACTTTCATTACCACAAATATTCAATTCCTAATTACACTCTTATTAGAAGGTAGGAGTACGCCAATTGCATGTAGCGTAACAGCGTAACAGACATCGCTTAAGTTTCATAACAAACTTTTAATATATTACTCATTCAGTTCGTAACATATCCTTGCTGGTAGATTTACAGACAGATAATCACACAAAACAATTTTGCACAAAATCTACGTTCAGCAGAATAAAATGTTTGGAACAATATAGAACAAATTATTTTATATTTATAAATTAACTTTAAAGCAAAATTTTAAGTCTGCAGTAAAATCTTTCTGGTGATATCTTACCATAAGATATATTAAATGTTTTCATTAACTTAGGTTTTATAGTAATATTTCAAAATAAAAGTTCCAGCAAGGAAGCGAAGGTACTACAACGCAAGAATACGCTGATATCAAATTCTGTCACCCGCTTTTAAAGTTCCACTGTATCCATTTTTGCTTTTAATCCACGAATAAAAATGTCACACACGCTTTAAACCACACGTAGATTCAAACAAGAGAATATGATCAGACGCTTATACATACACTGTATTGATCAGCTTATTCGGATTTTATATACATAATTGGTATGAATAAACTTTTTCTGTCAAAAGCTTCTTCTGTAAATTTTTGTGTGCCGGTAGTCTATTGAAGATATAATATATGTGTGTGTTTGTGTCAAGTTTCACCTTTTAAGGATAGCAGAAGTTACTTTAACCCCTATAGTTGGTGTATATTAACGAAACATCTTGTATTTTTTCCTGTGCTTAATACACGTGCGTGTCAAATACCATCCTTCAACAACATCGAAAAGTACAAAAACTAAATATAGTCCTTCTAGGGGATTTAATCCCATTTCAACCCCTATGGATGTTTGATCTTTTAGAAAATGCTATAGTATTTTTCTATTCAAACGATGAGGAATACGTATGTTAACTTTCAACTTTATATGATTTAAAGAGTTAGAGAATTAGTGATGATTGGGTGAGTATGTGCGTCAGTGAGTGATAGCTTTTTTTATAGATCTCCTAGTTAGTATTGGTTCAGTTAATATATAACAGAAGCTCAGTGTGAAGGTGTTAACGCAATTCAGTAAAGCAACGGTGAAGAGGAGCAGCGATGCAGAAACCACCAATCACATTTCGCCTATTGTGTCGCGCTTCAAAACCGACCCGATAATGTACTGCCAGATAAAATTTGTGTAATCCAACGGAAAAGTTATCGTCCATATCGTGCATTGTTATTGACTTCGTGTCTGAACCAAACTGGTTGTTATTAGCATATACCTCACTGAGTCAATACAAATTGTATGCTTATACACTATAGAAATAAATATTGTAATTGTTATTTAGATAATATATTTAAAGTATTTTTTTACATTTATTTTTAATGTATATATTTTCACATATCGTATTCTACACAATATTTGATTGCAAGAGAAGGAAGTTTATGTTAATGCAATAGCCCTGAAAATAAAAGAATTTGTACTAATAAAAAATAAAAATTCACGTATCATATAGCTGTAATAGGCCGAGAGAGCATAAAGAAATGGCATTTTGTTTTATTAAGTAGATAAAAACACCGCATTCAGACAGATGTCAAGGATCAACAACCACAGAGACGGTCAGACAAGATTCAACTACCACAATAATGCGCAAATGATCTAGTGCTCTTATGGCACCATTGTACACGTTACATAGAACTGTTTACTCTATAATTAGAAGTAACGTAGACACACAAACACCGCAGACAGACAGATGTCAAGGATCAACAACCACAGAGACAGTCAGACAAGATTCAACTACCACAATAATGCGCAAATGATCTAGTGCTCTCATGTCAATATTTACACGTTAAATAGAACTGTTTACTCTATAATTAGAAGTAACGTAGACACACAAACACCGCAGACAGACAGATGTCAAGGATCAACAACCACAGAGACGCTCAGACAAGATTCAAGTACCACAATAATGCGCAAATGATCTAGTGATCTTATGTCACCATTTTACACGTTACATAGAACTGTTTACTCTATAATTAGAAGTAACGTAGACACACAAACACCGCAGACAGACAGATGTCAAGGATCAACAACCACAGAGACGCTCAGACGGTCTAGTGCTCTAATGGCACCCTTGTACACATTAATCTCTTCTCCTCTACTCTCTGTCACCAAAACATACTCGTACATTTTAAGGCTTAAAAGAGCTATTACATTTCAATTTATACATTGTTTATTCTTTGGCAATCATCTACTTAATCATATTTTATCTATATTTGATAAAGAAAATACTTTGTTTTAACTTACTACACTAAATCACCGTATCATAAGTTACTCATAAGTTAGTCATGAACTGCAAATTATTAATTACCTTATATATATTATATTTGTGTTATTTTATATATATATATATATATATATAAAATAACAGTTTCGATACAAAAAATCAAAATAAGAAAATAAAGATATCATTTAGGGTGTGATCTGCATTTATTTATACCTAAATTAAAAGTTTATTTCCTTTGCTTTACTATTACTTAAGAAGAATTGATTAAATTAACTTCTATAAAAGACTGAGTTGCTTAAATATAAAATTGAAACACCTATAAAAAATTAAATTAATCGAGAAAATTTAATAATTTTAAATCGACAGCGTTTTATTTTACATTAAACTGTATTATATTTTGGGTTATTTATAGCTCAATGTCCAGTTTTGTTTGGTTTATCATTTTTACTATTTAATCTCTTATTCATCTTATAAAACATCATAAGACTGAAAAAATTTAATTTCAATAAACATTAAATCACAAAATTATTCGCACCGCTGAGACAAGTACCTTTACCTTTGAATGGAGACTACATCCTTATTTGTGCGCTTTATTCACTTTTTGTATGTGTAATAGTGATATAATTATGGTTTTCTACTAACTTTGTATACTCAGTATTAATAGTGATATAATTATATTATTTGTATTATGTTTGTTAAAATTCGACACAAAAAATGTGACAAACTTTATTCAATTCTGGCGTAATATCTTTATTTGTTGAATGATGTAAATAAACTTTGTTTCAGCTATAACCCCCTAAGGAATATAGAGAAGATAAGAGATCACTGTATAATTTCTAGAAAAGACTATATGGTTTCACTTCGTAAGACGCGAATGATAATAAAACCATAATACGATTTTCTTGTTTACCGGCTAAGGGGCTTTAACTGGCAAAAACTATAGTGTTGAGATTAGCATTTGGAAGAACTCTAAATTCAAAGTTACCCGAAAATTATTCAAAAATTGGGATTGCATTTATAATGAACTTTCGTTACTTTGCTAACCTAAACACAAGAAAATTTCAGATCTCTTTTAAGTGGCATAATTTCAATAACAACCAAGCAGTCGCTCTTGCAACAAGGTTTGAGTAAATCCGTTATTTCTCTTAGATATAAAAGTACCTTTAAACTGGAGTTTTAGGTTGGCCAGGATGGGAAAGATTGAGGATAAAGGGTATTTGCTGCAGAGATCTTGAGGGAAAGGTAAACAATTTCTTTTCCAGCCTCCTCCAGTCAAAGTCAGCAAATGAAGGTAATCTCATGTTTAGGCAAGCTATCCTTAGCAGAAGACTATCGATCCACCTTGTACCTCAATATATCGATTATTTCGGTTAGCGATGCGTCGCTCCTGAATTCCATGGAAGTGTCCAGATTTACGTCAAACAAAGGTTTTTTTGTATCCCGTGTAAATTCAACTGGAAGTTATAAACCGGCCAGAAGTAAACTCTCCTGAGGTTTGCCTGGGGATCTTAAAGCGACCAAATTTTTGCGATATTTCCTATCGATTTATCGATATATCGATCGGTTGCATAAGATCAATAAGAACATTTAGCTTTATACTGTGTACGCAGCACTCGTTGATGTATATCAGTTTCACAGATGTTGGGCATCTTAAAAGTATAATCCACTACGCCTGGGTGAACTTAATATAATTACGGTGAGGAATTCCAAAGTATATAGAACATACCGATGCCGACGTTTGGGCTTACTACGAGATCAAAATGTCTATATAACGGTGACGCGTGTACAATTTTGGTCAAGTTTACTAACCCAATCCTTCCTTAATGTTTATAATAAGTCATAAGTCAGTAAGTAATCAAAATCAATTGTAAATATATTATATGCTTTAATATAATATAAATTTATTATATCTTAGTATACAAATACGACTTTATAATTGTAATTGATATAAAGTGTATAAACAAACCTGAAGACAACAAACAGTCAAAAGGGGTAAGTGCAAGCCAGTTTAAAAATCTGGTTAATAGTGAAAACCATGGAATAATGAAAAGACTATTTTACTGTAGTTTGTTTAAAGTGTATTATTGATTATTGATAATTTGATCGGATAGTAGGTTTTAGGTGCATCTTAGGACATTGTCATCATTATCTAAGACAAAAAGTATAACACAAAGTTTTGTGGAATGAAGTATATTTTTTCTTCAGGTGTAACAAATATAGTGTTTTGAGCGCCAGTCCATTGCCACACTTTATTTTTTCTTGTGCTTGTTTATACATTGGCGTTTTAGACTCCTAAAGAGGAGGATATGTTTCCTCATTAAACATAGTAATATACTTTGTGTAACAGTAGCGATGGGTAATAGTCATAAACATATTTTACTGTTATAACAAATACATTTATAATTACATGACAAAAAAAGCGAATTAAATCATAATCCTTTTTTCTCTGAATTTATTTTGACAATTAAGGATTTTAAAGGATTTAGGATGATTTTCATCGTAAAAAGTCAGGAATTTAATATTACGTTTCATTGATTGGTATCTATCTACTTTAATGCGTCTAAAGAAACTTGAGACAAAAGCTTAAGAAGGGAATGAAGAGAATATAAACAAATACGTGGTAATGAATTTGTAAAAGTCTACTATACAACATAACTTGTTGTACGTCGAAATATCAAGATATACCTGAGAGGTCAGAGTGGTCAGAAATATCACAAACGAACACTGCACAATACCACGCTGCACATACTAGAGAACGTGAGAGACTGTATAAAAATACAATGACCACATCTAATGCATAACCAGCACGCCTGATAGAGATAAGAATAGCGATGTTTGGTAAGGAGGAAAGGCCTTCAGCCTACCATTTTTGACCTTGATCTACTATTTAGTTTGTATTTGATTTTTTACATAAGTTGAAAAGTAAAACGTATTGATCAGACACTATGACTTTGTGAACTATATACATAATATTGAAGACGCCCGCCTCCCTCGTCATCTTGTTTTGGCAAAGTTATATTGTGTGCAGAATTACCTTTAAAATATAAACATTTATATTTTTATATGAGATATACAGTAAGTTTGACTAACCTGAATCAATTGATTTGTTAAAATAAATATTAGGGCCTTTAGTAAAGTTTTTATTCTACCCTGCTTCGGGCATCTTTAGAATAATTAATATCGTTTATAAAATTCATATAGTTAAAACATTTGTCAGTTTTCAAATTTAAAAAGTTTTATAAAACATGTCCATTACAATACAGCAATCAGAAAGAACTCAAACAACAATCACTATGAACAATAATAGCAATATTGAGTAATATGTTTTCCATTCGTGTTCCTCAGCAACGAAGCCAATATCACAGCCAAGTGCTTCGCTTGTAAACATTTCTTTTATTTACATGTTAGAGCATTCTTACTGCACCGTTATCCCATTTGTAATAACCATCACTTAATAGCATGTATTTATAAGGAGTAACAAGTCCACGGTGTGTTATTTTAAGAGATGATAGACATACCTCTTTATACTTCAATGGGACACACGTGTTCTCTTTTCTGAACATAATATCGATAAGAAATATTTGTTAATAACAATATTTTAGACCTTATAAAATGAAAATATATAAAAATCTGTTTCTTTTTTTAATAATATTAGGCAGGAAAGTGTAGCCACAGTTTATGTAAACAAGGTTGCCAGTCTCGAGTCAAGTTGGATTACAGCGTAACATCCAGGCGCGCTCTCCGAGGGTCAAATTTGCATATTGCCGCAACTCATGTTATCAGCAGTAACCATTCCTTTCGTTTGCCGGTTTCACCGCTTCCACTGTTTATATCAGTTCTAAATTGTAACTTTTGCATCTTTCTTCGGTCTTTTCTAAAAGTAAAACGTTATAAAGTTTATTTTATTTGGCTATAGTCACAATGATGTTAAATATGCCTTTTAGATACAGTAAAATGATAAGGATTACCATTGTGGTTAACAGAATGTTCACATTCTGTTAATCACAATGGTAATCCTGGATAAACTCAGTAGGCAGTAGGTTGTGGTTACCAATCTGGTAACCACAATGGTGATCCTAGATAAACTCAGTAGGCAGGCTTACCAAATCGGTGAGTTTCACGGATTACCTAATGTCCTGCAGTTTGCAGTATTACTATTCTTCCTACAAGAATTTAAATGGCTTTTTCCGAGAAACCAGCGCTTGAAAGCAGTCAAAAATATAGTGTTAAATTCATCATTAATCTCGCCCCTAGAAGTGATTAATTACAATACGATGTTGTTATTGGTCATGATAAAACGGTAGAGAAATACGTCGTTTTAATGATCGATAAATTATATCTGTATCTGAATATTTAACCATCTTTAAAACTGCCCAACATAATAATCCGTCATATCACATGCAAGTTAATGATTAAACCACATTGATATTTTTTTAATGTTTCAATGGATTCAAAGATGAACAAACTAAACATAATTTATACTCAAGATTTGAAAAGATATTCACATTTTCATATGCTGTTGTAGCAATATTATTCAGAATGTTAACAAGTAATAATGTCATTCGTTTAATTTTTGAACTATCTGGACCAACTAATTCTCCTGCAGGAACTTTGTAGATAGCTGTTTGGAATCAACGAGTTTTAGGTAAAATTAGCGAAAGTAATATCCTCCACTAAATATTATTTTGGAAAGACACAAAAAGATAAAAGACAGTGGATATGGTTCACATATTTGTAATATTTACATCTCCATTGAAAAATAAATAAAATTAGTATAGCAAACGTTATATCCTACGAGTATTTTTTATTTTTAGTTAGTCTTTGTAAAATAAGGATAGAATCTCGGTTTTAAAATCCCAAATTAGATGTTTTATATTATATAATATATAAATTTAAAATCAGGATTTCAAAAGCATCATAAATTGTACTAAATAGGCATATTGATAAATTTAATATGTATTTAAACTTTTTTTAGATAGTTAAAAAGCTGATACCGAATACAACATGATAGTAATTACAGATCCTATAATTATACTTATATACTAGTTTGCAAAACAAATCTATCCATTAATAATACAGTATACCTATTCGATTGATATGTGTTTAGTTTTAACAGTGATTGTAGAGTAATTTATCATGGCGATCACAATTATTCGGGTGAGGGGGATATTTTAATACAAGGTATACGGTTTTAAATTACTAATATTAGTTCTAATTTTATAATGAATATTATTCAGTAACCATTATAATTAATGCAAAACGTTATTTGACTAATAAATAAATAAAAAATAATAAAATTTAAATATTTGAGGGTTACTAGTATTTTCTTAGTAGATAAGTACTTTTTTATGTAAGATTTTATTCCTACAGTGATGGGAAATAGTTTTTTGTGTCAGTATTATGAGTTCTGGGTATATAAATTAGTATTTTGTTTGTATACAAATATCCTGACAAAGTTTTAGTCGTTTGGTATTAGAAAATTGAGTGTTTTTAATTGATTATATTCCCGTGTCAATGTCGGGAATAATTTTTCGGGATTGCTATAAATTTATTCCTAGTAAAACTAAGCAGGAATACAATTTTATTCGAATTTTTCTGCCTACTCAGTTTTTATTTATTTTAAACGCTATATAAAAAGCGCAGAGAGTTGATCATAACAATTATCTCAATGTATAATGTCAAGAACTTCATGAAGAAAATAAACATACATCTGGATTAACACTGACAAGTACGACAAAGGCAATCACTGTGATTTTATCTTTCAGAAGACTTAATTTGGCTGTCACCATAATTCATAAGCTGTTGCAAACAAAGTCAAATGTCAAATGTTGTACAAATGTCATGTTCCCCGAAATGTGCATGTCAGTGTCAGTGTACACCCTCCCTGGCCATTGCCAACCCGCGAGCTGCATCAGGTTTGGTGACACTGACTGTGATTTACTGTGAATTTGCAGATCGTATTTGACAAAACCACTCCCGACTTTAAGAGAAAAAATTTTAAATAATTTAGATTACAAGCTTATATTTGTTTGTATATTTTTACTTTATTTTACTATAAAGGTTCTAGATAATTTAGTTTTGGGAACCGCCACAAATCAAGACTTATTGATCTGCATTAACACACAATATATTTTTAAAATACGATTTTGCGTTATGAAGCAGTCACAAATATAGTTATTTATACATTTTGTTTGTATTTTTTGTATTTTATTACGACATAAAGTTTGTCTGGATAGCTGGTTTAAAAATATTTGCCGCCGTTGGCGAGGAAAAAATTTAATTCTGTGTTTCTAGGATTTGGATGTGTCCTCTTCATCGGTTGTCAAAAAAGCATAGGGTTAGGAATGTAAAAAGAACTGCTTTAGTTGACAGTACTTTGATACTTAATAAGCTGAGATTTCTGGAAGTTACCAAAGTTACGCTCCTAATCTCGGAAAGTGGTGTTCATTTTTTAACATTGATAATAGAAAATGTTCTACCAGACTGACTTTTAAATGATGTATTTAGTAAATAGTACAAAGTAAGTTTTCCATAAAAAAACGTCTTTATAGTGTAACGTGACTTAGTCTAAACTTATATATAAGTATGGATTTAATTTAATTATCAATGCGATTATCATCTGAACATAATTATTTCTATGAATAAACGAGCTGTTGAATTTCTATTAATTAAATAAAACAGTGACCATATCAACTACTTCATCACATACTCGTTGGGTATCAACTTTTACGTAGTAAATTTATATAAAATAATCACAGCTAATCTCATATTAAGTTTGGTTTTAGATTTTGTAAGGTTATGTTTGCCTGTCTAGGTTTCATCTGTACATGTGCCTATTAAGGTGGTATGAAGTATTGCTTATAGTTCATTTCATTGTTTAAAAGTTCAGGAATCGTGAAAAATTATTTTAATACTGCAATCGCATAGACTACTCATTAATTTGTTTCAAATATCTATATCAGAGCCCATGAGTTTGTTTTGATATATGCTACTTCATGAGGTACTAATAGATGTTTTAAATAAAGATAAGATACATTATTACAGGGATTATTTAACTTTTCAAAATAATAGTTTTTAATTTTACGCTATATACTAATGCTGTCGAGCTTTGGAACTTTGTCTATTAAAAAGTTTTACCAATTCGATGCAACCTATTTATAACAATAAATATAGTGGTCGTTTGTAGATAATAAGAGTTTGTAATACGTAGTTAAATGTTTGGTAGTGAAAAGTGATATTTATATTTATATCTACACAATACACAAGTATGGTATTTGACTTAACTTATTTTGTAGACAGACGAGATGATGTAGAGTACTGGAGCTATGCAGATCTCTGCGTGTGGCTTGGAATGAACCCAGCCCTGTCTATACCAGAATACGCGTACTTGATGACGCAACAAAGACATGGCCTCTTCATGCGTACGTTTCCCTTATTTGTAGGTAGACCCATGGTGTAATTTTTTATTGCTTTTGTGGAAACAAATTGCATCGCACATGTACAGACTATAGTATTTCAGGAGCCTTACTCCAATTTGTATTTTATAAGCACAAACCCGGTTTTTTATTAAATAGTCAATTCTTAAAACTTAGCCTAAAAAATAAATAAATCAGCATTAGATGGAGGTCTAAATGGGAGTGTATCAATAGTGTTAAAAATTTTACATGGCCATGTTAACGTGAAATCTTATTTTTTTTCAGTTCCTCGTTATAGATAAACAAAAAGAATCAACAATAATTATCATCAAGATAAGATCAAACTTTTAAAATATATATTGACACAATTCATTCAAATGAGTAAAACGTATGGTGGGCAAACATAAAATAATAACGAAAACCATTATTTTATGTATATATATATATATTGAAAAAGACGTTTAAAAAGGTTCTATTTGTATATATACACATACATAGACTTGAATTAAAAGAAATATTTTAAAAAATATTAATGCTATTTTGTCAATGTATAGGCTAAGGTTTTAGAAAATTACTATTAAGCCAACTATATTTTGACACAATGTTTACTATAAATAAATTCAATGGATCGTGGTCACCAACTATTTATTAATACATGTCATTAAATTTCAATAGTGATTGACAAATGACAAGTTGACCACTATAGACGAGTTTTGACAACAAACATTGATTAGCACTGGTGTGGGACACATTTCAGTAAACTTGATAAAATTTATAATACGTATATATCGTTTTATGGTGTAACAACTATTAACGTCGCCTTTGGCAAAACTTTTATCGATGTTTAAGTAATTTTTAAGTAGATTTAGTCTTAGGTATAGTTTAATCAAAATTTGCTTACCTCTATTGCAGTTTGTGTGTAATGGATGAATTTATTATGATTTTTGTTCGCAAACATAATTCTCTTATTCTGGAACTAATATACAGGAATTAGTTAAACATATGTACATGCCGTGGCCATTAAAATTAAAGATTAAAATTTGGATTGAGTATTTAAGGTGACACGAAAACTGTGAAGCACAATTCTAGCACACTATGTGTGAGATTTAAGTAACGTTACTCTATATGCAATGTGAAAGTTATGGATCTACAAACACCTCACAACATTGTTCATTTTAAGGTACTTCAGCCATGAATTTTTTTATTTCTAAAGTTTGAATTGTTGGACATTTTTGTTCTTTTAATGACGATAGTGTTAAACGTTGTCTTATCGAAAGATATACATAAATGAGGTTTTCTCAATCAATATATACGCAGCTGTCTCAAGGAATTCATTAACTCTAGTAGTTGGAAATCTCGTGAACTGCTTAGAGAATTGTGTGGAACAATGCATATGGATTTGCAAATATAATAATGTTGTTACAAACTACTAGAAAAAATAGAATTTTAAAAATATTTATTAAAACACAAATAAACTAATATCATAAAGTATCTCAGAGAGAAAACTAAATTATTTTCTCTAAACTCATGTAACGGTTTGAGGGAAGCAATACCTGAATTTGGAATAAATAAATTGTTTTAAACGAGAAGAACAATAACTTTAATAATATTTTTTACTAGCTTTAACATCTTACCTAACATCTTGTCCCTTGAGTTAACATAACATTTCGTAACATTTTCCATCGTTCCGTTACAAAAAAAATTAACAACTCTAAGAATAGGCAGTTGCAGTTTCTTCTTTTCATGATGCGAATGACCAACTATAGAATCAACCCATTTATGTATTTTTATATAAAACAAATTTTCCAAACTACGATTGGAATATAAACATTGCTTTATGCATGAACTTACAATATGTTAAGAGCAACACAATAAGACAGAGTTATTGCAGTTGTTACTTTTGTAAAATGTATATAAATTTATATCATATATTGAACATAAGTTTTTGAATTCTTTGTAATTTTTTCCTGATATATTAATATTTGTTTACAGGTATATATTATGGTGTGGATAATTTTATAGTTACAATAGTTCTAAGTTTAATCGTTCATTGCAGCTTTAAAATTTTCAAAGCAAGAATTATTCTTTCTGGATTTATATAACAGAGTTAACTTAACGAATTTCAGGCCTATTAGTGAGGTTCTTTCAATAAATAAACAAATGAACACTACAAGATACATGACACTGGATATACACTTTCAGTGTCCGCTACAGTACTCATACAAGGTTAAAAGAAAAATAGATTGTATATAATTTCAGGTATACAATCTGTGAAGCCCTCATAATTAATTTATGTTACAGATTGTTTACGTAAAGTTTCCGCTATAGTACTCATACAAGGTTAAAGGATAAATAGATTGTATATAATTTCAGTCATACAATCTGTGAAGCCCTCATAATTCATTTATGTTGCAGATTGTTTACTTACAGTGTCCGCTACAGTACTCATACAAGGTTAAAGGATAAATATATTGTATATAATTTCAGTCATACAATCTGTGAAGCCCTCATAATTCATTTATGTTACAGATTGCTTTCTTACAGTGTCTGCTACAGTACTCATACGAGGTTAAAGGATAAATAGGATATATATATTAAAAGGATAACAAGACTTCGGACATTGTTCAGTTGACACTAAGCGGTACCGACGAAAAAGCCGACTTAGCTATTTTTGTTAGTATCCCACTGTAGCCTGTGCTAGTGTGATGTGTGATTGTGATACTCGTCGGGACTTGAATTTTGTGCAGAGACAATGCTTGGAAAGGGCTCCAAGCAGCTTTTGGTACGTTTGAACCCCTTTTCTTTCCGTTCTTTACTTCATTCTGTTCGTTATTTTGGTATGTATTAATACCTTCCCCTACTGACGAAAAGGATAGATTCCAATCCTCGAAAGGTTTTTATATCTTTTGTAATCTATAACGATGGCAAATATCCGAAATCTTGTTATCCTTTTACACTTTCCATCGCCAATAACAAACTTTAAATACAGAATGAATAGATTTTCTATAACTTCAGTCATACAGTCTGTGAAGCCCTCATATTTAGTTTATTTTACATGCTGTTTACTTATAGGGTCCAATGCATTACTCATATAAATTTAAAGGGTAAGCAGACTGTTTATTAAGCCCTCATAATTCAGTTATGCCACATAAACTTTGTTTCCGGTTTCAACCTTAATTGAGTTTGGTAAGTAAAGGGCTGAACAGGAATTGATATTATTATAATATATATTTTAATAAAATTTTAAAAATATGTTACAGTAAAACGCAAATAAGTATTCTTTGGAATCAGGTGATAAATATGCCCTACAGCAGCGGGAAAGGTTAGAGTGTGGAGATTACGGCGGATTTCACCAATCCTCACTTACTTCAGAAATACTGGGCAAAACTTTCCTGCTCCACTATTGTAGCATTTGTGTTTACCGCAAATTTAAACTAAGGGAATAATTTTATTCAGTTCTAACATTGCAAATCATTTCCGGTAAAAAATCTGTTTAAAACTATAATAAGTTATTTTGTTAACCATTCAATTCAAGCTAAAGTAAAAACATACTACACAGGTATTTTAAAACCAGCCTTGCATATCTCTGTGATGTATTTAATTTTTAATCTTAGTTAGTACAGCTATTTTTAAATACAAAAGAAAGTTCCGTTAAAGATGTGTTATTAATGTGTTATAATATTATATTATAAATAAATGTAGATAAATGCGTAGTTTGCTGTTAGATTAGTCCTTATCGTGATGCTAATGATTATTGGTATTGTTTTGTCAAAATACGCATCGGTGAATTACGATAATTTAGCTTTTGTACGTACACATGACCATAATTGTATTGTTATCTGTAGCTAATTAAATCCACATAAAAATAAAATAATGTTCCTTTACATTTTTATATCAATATATATATAATTTATATCTAATAGACATATTAATGGTCACAAAACAATTTCTTTGGCTAAATAAATAATCCAAATTAGTTTAGATCATATGTATACAACCATCCTTAACTAACTTCTAGGTTAGGACTAAACTTCGATTAAATAAATTTTTTTTCTATTAAATAAAAGATTATTTTCTTAAGGGAATATGCTTTATACGCAAACAAAAAACTAATTGATACGAACAAATATAAATAATCAGCTTTTAATGTATGCATACGTTAAATGCCTATTAAAATAAGACATTATTTACTTTTTGACATTTTTCATATATTTTTATGCTTTCTGCATAAATTATTAAATGCTCAACGTGCCATGCTTAGACAGTGGGAAGTAAACAGAAGAGTACATATGTGTTGCCGTTGTAGCTTTATAAGATGAATTTAAATTTGTATTTAACCAATCAAATCTGCGTGTGTTTAAAACATGAATTAAATTTCCTCATTCATAAAATATATTGTACCTGTGAGGATAGCTATATTCTTCTCTGTGTTGCTTTAATAAAAAATCGCTTTTATTACCATTACCATATTTTATATAAACTGGTATGCCTTCTATGTAAACTGTTAATTACTCAACCTGTCGTAGTTAAACAGTATGAGGTAAACAGAAGAGTATATATGAATAGACGGTGTTGATATGTTAAGTAATTTCTATGAGTATTTATTCAACCAAATTATCTGATGCAAAATGTTCTTCAACTTGAAACAGTAATTCAATGCCTTTTCTCATAAAATAGCTTGTATCTATAAGTACTAAAGAGCTATTTCCCACCTGTGTCATTTACTATAGAAAAACTGCTTTGTTAACGCATCACATAAAACTTTCCGGAACTGTTCCTTTGAGTCAAATTTATTTTCATATGTTTTGCATACCATGTGCAATTATATATATATTGCATCATCTACATTTACAATATAGTAACGACCTCGATTTACATAGACTGAATATGTTTCTTTTGTAAGTCGAAGCTAGAGTTTACTTACTATGACAGAAAACGTGGAATTGCAAACATAGAAAGAAGAAATAGCAATTCTGTAATTTCACAAACGTTCCTGCCATTTGCTAAATAATTGTATAAAATATATAAATTTTCCAACATTTATTTTTTACGATTTCAATGTTCTACAGTTCTATTGTTTCAAATGTACCTTATGTTATATTTGGATTGGATTCATTTGATTGATGTAATAATCCGATATCGGGTTTTCTACATAGTTTTTCCTGGTAAATGCAAAAACTAAATGAATAAATCATATTGTAATAAAAGTAAAAATATGCCGTGGATATTTACTGCAGCTTGAGAAAAGCAATTTAAGGTGTTGCATTTTTATTGCCAGTAAAGGATATATTACAGCAATATAAATGGGTTTTATAAAAGGCATCAAAAGTAGACCAGTTTTCATTTTGATCATGCATGTAAGATCTACAAACTGTTGTTGAAAGAACAATATTAACTGAAAATTTAATAAAAAGATAATTTTTTATGGCACATTTTAGTAACGATACGCTAGTTATCAATCCCTTGTAATTCGTATTAATAATTTCATGCATTAAAATTCACTTATTTAATTTTCATTACACTATGCAGGCAAAGCGTAGCCACAGGTTATGTATGTAAACACGGTTGCCAGTCTCAAGTCAAGTTGGATTACAGCGTAACATCCAGGCGCGCTCTCCGAGGGTCAAATTTGCATATTGCCGCAACTCATGTTATCAGCAGTAACCTCTCCTTACGTTTCCGGTTTCATTCCATCAGTTGTAATCGGATAATATAGATTTACTAGAGTTTTGGTCTTGGTTACATATTTACACAAGTGAGACTGAATTATTACTAGCTACCCACACTGGCCCTTGTTTAGTTTCAGTAATAATAAACATTGCTGTTTTTAACATATCACATGTATCCTGATATTTCAAGGCCTACGTTGAGTATGTAAAATTTACGTATAATAATATTTATGGTAATCAAAATTAACAGCTGTATATCAATACATTGATACTGACCTTTCAAATAAGGTTATTGATCTGTGTTTCATATTGTTTCGTAACACAAATCATCAGCTGATATTTAAATGTTTGTAACCTAATAAACTACACTACTTTGTTATAATGATTATGGTTATCAGATAGTGATTTTCCATATATTCATCGGTTATGCTTTCTGATTGAAGAACAAATAAATAAAGTGGGCTGCTTTGCTCCTTATCTGACAACTTATTATGGGTTTTGTAAGTGTAGTGTATTATTTATATAATATATTAATGAAAATGTTACCAAAATATTGCAGAAAAATTCAAAAAGAACTCTTATCCACTTTATTATATTTTAAAACTAAAACTTAACAAGCAAATCATTTATTACTTTAAGTTAAAAAAAAAATAATTGAAAACTATATTTTTATAGAATTGTTGTACTTTTTTTTAACTTCATTGTTATTTTGTATCTGATATGTAGGAACTTTAACCATAGAATGATCATGTTGTAATAGCTGCACATAGATCTGACCGTGAGAGAAACAGTATTTGGTGAGTATACAATTGCAACGATTGATTGCCCTTAGGCCTTATTTATTGTCATTAAATACGCAAGGATCACTAGAAACTAAAGCCTTTCTAAGTTTATTTATCCATGACGCAAAAATGCATTTACTAAAATATTTGTAATTAGTAGACCAAGCAGAAATGTTCTGTATAACCACTAATACCGCAGCATGTTTATTTTATTACGAACAAATAATCAATTAACTAAACAAATTTAGAGCCTTTACATTAGTCTTAAGGGTATTTATGATGGTAACGGGAGAATCGTAGATTGAATAGATTTAAATAAACAAATTACGAACAATCATATGAAGTTTTAACTAGAACGTGCAGCTTAATAACCTCAGCTTAATCTTTTAGTGACTTGGTCTGTAGATTTTTACTACACACTACTCTGAAATCCAAGTTATTGAGAGTAAGTAAACTTTTAATTCTGTTTTAAATGCCATTCCTACAATAACAAGAGTGATGTTTAGGATGGTGCATGGTGAACTGTGGAATTTTGTTAACACAATTTGTTTTTTTTTGTTTTTTTTTTGTCGTAGGGATGCAACAATATTGTACTGTATGTATAAAAATATTAAGTCTTGATATTTAAATGAGCTATAGAAGTTTTGCAGACAAGCTCATTGATCCCTGAAATTTGGTGTGCTGTACTCTTACCGTGCTGAATTAAATTGTGAACAAACCTGGATGAAATTATATTATACTGGGTGTCCCAAAATCACAGGACCAATCTTCACCAAATTGTTCAGGAGGTCAAACTGAACGAAAAATGTTATATAATGTATAGTCCTATCTTGCTTCGTTTACCTTAGATCGACCATTTTGTTTTTTTACATACAATTAATTTTATTTTTAATAAGGGTTTACCGATTTTGTTGAAACTTGGCACAAATATTATAAACATGAAAATAAGTAGTAAAAAAATATTTTTTTAAAATTTTTGTGTATTTTCAAAATGGCGGCCATTATAAAAACGGTTGGTTTTCAAGTTATTTAGGTTTTAATATTTTAAATGGCCGCCATTTTTAAAATACACATAATATAAAAAAAAAAACATATTTATTTTACAACTTATGTTCAAGTTTATAATATTAATGCCAAGTTTCAACAAAATCGGTAAACCCGCATTGAAAATAAAATTACTTGTATGTAAAAAACAAAATGGCCGATCTAAGGTAAACGAAGCTATATAGGACTATACATTATATGACATTTTTCGTTCAGTTTGACCTCCTGAACAATTTGGTGAAGTTTGGTCCTGTAATTTTGGGACACCCAGTATATAAAACTTACAATTAGAAATACATGAATTACTCAAGCTTGGCTGTATTTATATTAACTTTATAGGCTCTACAATTCATATAAATTGTATTCTTTTATAAACGGACAGGAACAGATATTTTTAAAGGGACAAATTTTCCTACTCCCAAAATACAATGCACAACTTATCTAGTAAATAAAATATTGCTTTATATCACGCTTTTTTAAACTTTATCTATATGTATACCTCAAGTGGAAACAATGGAAACATCTGTCTTTTTAATAATTTAAAAATATAAATAAGGGTCATTCTGTCCTTAATTCATTATATAAAAGTTTTCTTTTCTTTTCAGAGTTGCCGTTTATTCAGATTTTGTATTGTTGGCTATTCGCTGAGAACCTTAATGTAGGTCATGTCTTGTCTATTTATTACTCGATTTAAATAATTTTTGTGTCATTAGATTTGTGATAACATTGTCTAAAACCTGTTATTCTTGCATTCTTTAGAGTGCTTGTTTTAAGAAATTCAAAGCTAAAAAGTTTTAATAGCCGCTATTATGAGAATACAAAAGGTAATTTCATGAAATGTTTTCCCGAAACCTTAACTTGTTATTATTGATATTTGAGCAAAATCTACTATGATTTAATTCATTATTTCTTAAGATAATAATTTTGCTATAAAAATAAATACAGATAGACAAACGGGAAACTAAGCGTCAGAGATCAACGTTTATATATTTTATTCATCATAATTTAGAGTAAGATGTGTAAAATAGTTATAATAGATGAGTTATACTGAGAGCATATTTCCATTAATAAAGCACGTTAAAACGGGTGTATTAAAAAATTACACAAACGTAATGAAATCTCAATAATCTAACACGTTTTACTAATTCAAATTGGCGTGTCTTCATTTTTTTAAATGTTGGTTTAAACTCAGAAAATAACAGTTTTTCTACGAAAGGTTTATTATTTTGTGTCAAAATAGAGTAAAAATGTGATTTTTTATTTTAAAAATTTACCGGATCCCCATTAGGTGGAATATGTAGGAAATATTCCTACAAAATACCCCCCCCCCCCCAAAAAAAAATTGAATTCTAGATTCACCCCGGACTATGCGGTCCCTAAAGCTGGAAAATTTGCCGACTTAGAATAAACTTCTTAATTTTTTGGTTCAAATACTTTTATATATAAATAGACAGTTTTTTATACGCACCATATTAGGGTAATTGTATTATCACTCAAATTGAAGTATCTTGACGTATATTGTGACTATAAAATAAAAATATATACGTAGTTCCTTTACCACACAAATACATTTATTCAATAAAAGCCAATCACCGTGTTTTTGCCTTTGTTGAGCCTCAAATTGGCCATCGACCAATTCAGTAAGCCATTACGTCACCTCTCACAAATGTCATGTTCCCCGAAATGAATATGTCACTGAACACCGCCGCTAGCATTGTCAGCCCGCGAGCTGCATCAGGTTCGGTGACACTGACTTTGATTTACAGTACTGTGGAATTCCATATGTTTTTTACAAAATATTCCCCGCTTTTAAATGTCAACTGGTAAATAGTATTTTTGTTAAATCCAGTATCTGAGTTTTGCGTTAAAGGCATATAAAAGATATGAATTGTAGTTTTATTAATATTAAACCCATATTCTTTTCATAAAATGGATAAATTGGCCTATAAAAATAATATTTTGTTATTTATTAAAATCTGTATGTCTGCATAATTCACATTATTTATATTATTTACTTATTTTTTTATATATAACTGTAAGAAAATTTATATTTTAATTCTAAAAGCAATACTTAATCTTTACAAACGATTTAAATGAGCAATATAAAGCTTATGCAACAAAATAATTTGTTTCAAATTATGTATATATAGATATATATCTGTAACAAATCATATTTCGTTAAAGATATATGCATATCTAAAAATTATGAATTGCGAAACATAAAATGGCAATATTTATTTACAACTATGATGTGTTGAATACAATTTTAACTTAAAGACATATGTCATAATTTAATTCAACCGCATCACAATTCTAAATAAACATTGCCATTTTATCTTTAACAATTCATATTTGTTAAGACTTTTAATCGAATAAATCATTTTGGGCTAGAGTTTACAATATTAACCTAACCCTTTAGTTAATTATTTTTTGAAAGATCTTTAAGTATAATGTTGTTTGATACGCTCTGGATTATTAATTTATTTCATAGTGTATAAGAAATGGAAATTTATCATGGATGTTACTCTTATTGTAATATTTTGTTTTCAGTTATACAATTTTATATAGTCTTCCAGAAATTATCTAGGTCATTTTTTAGGTTCTCTACCTAAAAAGTAATATTTGTATAAAAATATTGAAACAGTTAAGTACTAATAATGGAAGTACAGTATTTCATTTCAAAGTGAATTTATGTGCAGCAAAGACGATGTAGAGAACTTAAGCTGTGCAGATCTCTGCGTGTGGCTTGGAGTGAACCCAACCCTGTCTGGTGCCAGAAGACGCATAATTTATGACGTCGCAAAAATATAAACTCTTTATTTGTTCATTTCTCATACAAATGGGACTTACAGCTAACCAAAATTTAAGTACTGTTAGTTGAAATATTTTAAAATCCTGATTATTATTATATTTTATCAAACATGATCACAATTTACGATGGGCGTTTAATTGAAATGTGTATTTTATTTAACACGCAATAATTAGGCCTTCGATACAAAAATTAAAATTGAATTTACTAAGATAGAAGTATTGAAGCAAATTTTCATAACACTCTGATCGTGATATCTCTTCATAATATCTCATAAGTGTTACAGCAATGATTTCTAACAGATCCATTACTTTAATACTAATAAATGTGTTTTAGTTTATTTATTGGTAAGCCATAGTGTTATGATTTTTTTAAATTACCTTAGACATAATATGGAGGGCCTAAGGATGAAAAAATTTGCAAAACATAAGAATTGAAGATATCTTAAGATATTTAGGATATATTCTTGTACACTCACTTCAAGCAGTTTTATCTTATAAAAGTAAAGTTTGAATTTCACTTAAATACCTCTAATATTTTGTCATAAACACATTAATGAATCTAACTTTTAATTGTATTAAACTATTAATTACCTTTCGTAACTCAAAGTTTTAGCTTTTCGGATCTCTATAAGTCGCAAATTGAATAATTTCACCTTTAAAACTCGGGTGAAGATGAGCAACCTTATAACAATATTTATATTTCAGCGCTAGAAAGCAAGCCAATAATTGCATGCAAACTTCCATGGTGTGGCAGAACTTCCTCCACTCCGCAATGGCTTTAAATTACCCAAAACACTTAAATATTTAGTACCATGTCTTGTGGTTTGCTATCGTAATTATTTTCTAAGTGACAATCTCCTACTATGTACCTTCCTGATCAATAGAGTTTTTAATAGTTATATTTTTATTGTAACGGCAGATATTGTAAAAGAAGGTATTATTTTACCAAGAACTTTTAGGGCTAAGAAGCCCTTTCTAACACAACCTGGGAACCAACAGCTTAGAGATGAATTCCGAACCACCCCCAATGGCCGGACAAGAGGACCGGTCACCAATCCAAGCATCAGCCAAGCTCGACATTGCTTTATTCGGTTATCTTGCGAGAACCGCCATAACTGCTACACTGTGATAGTATATTAGAAATGTTCAGTTAAGTTAATAATTACACAAGCTTACTGCCTAGCAACGCAATCTTGACAAGTTCAATAACCTGCTAAGCTAGAAGTTCCCTCACGGTAAGTACAAGTCTAATATTTTTCATGTCACATCAGGTTCAAAACATAAATAACCCATCAAATAAATTGACATTGCAATAAACATGTATTTAAATCAAAACACGCTGAACAATATAAGGATACATTTAATTTCAGTTTTATAACTAAAACTCAATTTGTAATGTCTACTTCAATAATTTACGTAAATTTAGTTGGGCGTAGGCCTAATATCCCTTAATGACACCCAATATTAGTACGCGTAATCCATTTTATATTTCATTATAAAAAACGTTCCAAGAGTAACAGTAAATGGAAAAAGAATTAATCATTACGAAAAACAACCGATTGTACGTTAAACATTCAACACGCACTCAATAACCAACATTTACATATCGCCTATTGGGTTGCACTTCAATGACCTACTGATTAGTGTATTGTCGGACAATACGTACGTTAAATGACCGAATAGTCATCGCTCACATCGGTTATTGTAATCAACTTGCGCACTCCGATATTTATAATCAATTATGCTACCGCAGCGTATAAGCTAATTAAATAAAGGTAATTTGTAAACCAGTTAAGTTTATGATGGTTATAAGGTACGATTCATACTCAAATTTTCAATCAGGCAGAATAGTGTTAACATGTTTTCAGGATATTCAGGGTTGATAAAAAGTTTGGAGCCTCCCTGCTAATGCGATGGCTCAACATACAAAATTTAAACTTGTACACTTTTATATCATGTTTTGAAGTTCTTTATGGGCGTAATTACTACTTCGTTCACAAACAAAATTAGGGATTTGTGGGGTAACACAAAAATTTCAAATGATGAGCCCCATGGAGTGATCCCTCATTTTAAGGGATGTGATAAAATAAAACTAGCAACGCAAACTACACGTTTCTATCTTAACCCAGTACAAGATGGCAGTGAATTGAAATTCTTAGAAGTCAGAATGAACTATTTACAACGTAGGCATAAGTAACTTTTTGGAGCAACTAAAACTTGTAAATTTTAATCACCACTCAATAACTTTTCATTTTTAGCTATTCGTTAAGGTTTTAAAGTGGGGAAAGTAGAAATACTTTATCACCCGTATTTTTTAATGGTAAAAATGGAGAAAAGCAAAAACACCCTACAAAAAACATTTCCCACGTACTTATGAACTCTTGAAGCAGGTAGGCTGTCTGCAATTACTTACCAGCATAACGTTCCACAATGCTCCAGTGCGGTGATAACGTGAGGAATCTCTTGTTGAGGAGAGAAAAGCAATAACCATAAATATCAGGTTTGCTCAATATGATTATTTTTGGGAGTAGGCGAGGCTGCTTTAATTTTCAAGTTCTTTCTAGCACACAATGACATAGTTCCATATATATTTACGACTTTGAGTATTAGATGTCGAAAGAGAGATTGTGAGATTACTGAGATTGTGCCAAACATCTAAACCATAGTATCTCGCTGTAGTTAGCCTAATTTTCACTTATCAATGTTGAGTACCACATAGTGTCCATATAGAGCACCTTATAGTATCGTACGTGCAAATTAAGTGACAGGGTTCCTCAGCTTCTTATTCTGAGGATAAAACGTGCTATAGGCCATTACGTCAATGGTAGTCCAATCGATTTATAACCTCGCTAAACCTTTTTTCATAAGTGATAGTCCAAATTCTAGTAGCAATTCTCCTACCTAAAATAGTAGGTTTAACTTGATTAAATCATATTAAGTGAAATTATAAAATCAAGATTTCGTACATTTAATATTGTAACAAGAGCACTAAACTTCTAGGATTTGAATGTTTATCCTCTCTACCTTAGGGATATGGTTGGTCAGAATAAGCTAGAACCTCATGAATGCAATATATAAGCGCACTTCACAGAACATAATATCACACCAGAGAGTGTGTAGAATGTTTTCAGTCTAGAGAAATAAACGGATAGAAAAAATAAACAGTGCATACGAAAATATCAACATAGAAGTTTGAAGAGCATGCAATCAGATAAAAATCATGAAGAAAAAACCACATTCATCCCTGATAGGTCACATTAAACAATAATGATTATTGGCTAGACGTATTTCAATAATGATAAAGCTCCTCTCTCTTCAATTACTTTGTTAAAGACAAACATGGAATTTCTTTCAATGTTTTTATCGCGTAGTCTCTTCTTTACAACTCCAAAATGCATGTGTTCTAAAAACATATGTATAAAGTATATTTAGTGCAATATGAATGATCGTATAACATTCTATGATATTTTGATAAGATTAAAAAAAAATATATTGAGATTGATGGACATCTTCAACACAGGTTCGGCTGTGCCTGATCCAAGTGAACGTGCCTTTCCGTGTCTAAATGAGAAACTATGATTTAATGTATACGTCAATAGGGACCATACTTAGCCGAACTTGAAAACTAACTTCAGAAAATGGAAGGTTTATTGACGAATATGGTGAGTTATCCCTGGAAACATGTGTGAAGAATAAAAAAATCAAACACAAGTTGCACTCAACCAAATCAAGCTGAAATAAATGTGGCACTTTTGAGGGAAGCCTTGAAGAGGCAAAAATTGGTTATAGCCTCCAAAATCTGTCCCGAGGGGCGCTTTTTAGAAAATAAGGGTTTGAATTAGTGTGAGCGCATATTAAAGGAAATATTCTCTGCCATTCTATACTGGGGAAGAGTTTTGTCCTTATAAGTATTCAAACAAGCTGAGACGAAATAAGGAGACATGCAATAGGTTTAAAAAAGCGAGGCTACTTTAGGAAAGCCTTCACGGAAAAGAATATTATAACTCTTACAGTATTTTCTTAATTTGTTTAGTGCTCTTATTTAGCAATAAACAAAAACGTAACGTGAAATACTAAAGCATTAAGATAATATTGACTGCCTTATGGATATTTTAACTATTATGAAATACGATAATATTTAGTTATGTAATTTTTATTATTAAGTAGTATATATTAAAACTTTGAATATCCCAAGGTAGACTTAATTTCCTTCAAATCAATTTGCTAGTTACTATCAATATGATAAAATACATGCTTAGTATAAAACTCACTTTGATAATTTTTTGAGGTTTGAAGCATTTGATAATTAATACAAAACCAGGAGTTTACTTTACTAAGAACCGGTTTAAGATAACTGTAAAATATCTTAGTAGTTTGTTCCAAAAATTACGGATTAATGAAGTTACAATATTACATAAATAATTTTAATTAACCACCATTGTTTTATTTATATAAAAAGTAGGAAACATGTAGCTATGCCTGTGTAATATTTCCCTGTTAAGTAACTAACTCAGGTTATATGTAAGGTAAAGAGACACAGCAAACATACAAAGCCGTGGCGTGGGATTAATAACAAACTTTACAATGAAATTTGAACAGTCCGGCTATTGTGTATAGAAAGTTCCACCACGCTCTTGATTAAAACGTATTAAATCCTGAAGAATATTTTGATTCCATTTGTTCTCAATTCCCTTCTCCTTCTTAACATACAAAATAATTTTATTTGAACAATTTCATCCGAGATTATTAGTTTTTTCATTCTCACAGGCTAATAATGAATTTATTCTTTAATTCAGTTTGTGTGCGATTAATGTACTGCCACAGTTTCTACCAGGATAAACTGTACTATAATATTCCGGGAAATAATATCACTATCACAATGATTCGGAATATAATAATTCCTTTAGTAAAGATGAATTTTTGTTAATGTGTCCAATTGCCCGTCGTGATGAAGAAAATTTATTGATTTTTAGATTTAATATCATACTGCAATATTGAAAACCCCAAATGAGTAATGTTTTAGTGCACTAAGTTCCTGCAATTTATATATTTGAGGAAAAGTACCTATAGAAAAGTTTTTTTTGATAAGATCTTTAAATTTGTGTAACATTTATTTACATGTATCACGGGCTTACTTTTGAAATTTATTAGATTCGAACATAAGACCAGTTTTATAAAATTCCAAAAACACTCTGTAAATGTGATTTACAGTACCGAAAAAATGTTACATATTCCCAAAATTTAATTTAGTAGATTTTATTATTTAATTTAACTTTTATGTCATATTTTTGACGTGACAACGTCTTAAATTAAGTTGCGGCTCGGAGTCACTCATGAAAAAGTGTAACGCCCGGTAACGTTACGATGCCCGTCCAGTGGGTCCGCCGCACGGGATCCGCACGGGATAAAGCAGATAACTGTGGGTCCGCCGCACGGGATAAAGCAGATAACTATGTTTTATTCGTGAAAATGTGGAGTGCTTAGATTCGTCATTTACAACAACTACAACAATAAAGGTAAATAATTGTACACTGATATTTCATTATCGTAAACTATGATTGATTGATTAATTGTTAGATTGACACAAAAGTTGAGAAACTGAGTTTATAGGTTATGTCATACTATTGACAAATGTTGATAGTGTTAAAGTAAATTATTAGTTTAAATCACTCTGCAATCAATCGTAATTCAGTCGATTGAGAAGAAACAGCGCGTATTGCTAGTCAAACATTTAAAATAACAAATTATAACCTCTAACCTGTCATAACAGTGCGACCAAACAAACGAACTAAAACCGACCAATCACCACGCGCGGAGTTAGAATTTAACTGTGTTTAGCAAGAATTTCAAATTCCAATTTTAGTAAATGTTTTATTCAACTTTACCATTTACAATAACAAAATTTTAATTAATTTCAAATTATGTACAATGTTTTAGTAAACAAAATATATTTCTATAGTTAAAATTTGTGCAATTCTTATTTTCATTCAATTCCTTGTTCCTATTGTGCAATTTAATAATATTCATATCAATAAATATTCTACCGAGAAAAAGACGTTGTCACGTAAAATCTTCGCCCGTAAAAACCGACTTTACAGGCAACCATAATTTTTTTTTAACTTAATATGTTAATTTAAACCAATGTGTACCATGTATCATTGGAATAGACTTAAAAACTAAATGATCGTCTTATTCATCAATTAAACTCTAAACCTAAGATGAAATTGATGTGATTTAAATTATATCACAGATACTATTTACACCTGTATGGCACAGTCATTATTATAGGCTTTTTTATACAATATCCGACTTTTGAAATTAAAATGCATAACATATTTCAATTTCTCCTTTCCTAAGCCAAATTTACTTAACACGAAGTATTTGACGTTTCTTCATGTTTAATTCCTTTTTATAATATATCAAGAAATATTTCAAATTGATTTTAGAGGAAAATTTATTTTACTTTTCACGGAAGAGACTGAGGTTAGGGATGATTGACCTGACTTATTGGAAGATTTAGCTGCAAAAATAAAGTGATCAAGCAAACCACCAATAAAGAAATATAATTTTAATGAGCTGTTGATGTTTAAAATCTCCACTGCATTGATTCCTGTTTTTAAAAATTGTGCAACTTAAGTTGTCGTTCGTTAAAGAAAATGTATTTATTTGTTTATTTTTAGCTTCCCAAAATTCTATTTTAATCTCCAACTGCTTTCTTAGAGAAACTCATTTCTTCAAAATGTGGCCATACAATATTATCCCATTTTTGTTCCCTGAGCTTTAGTGACCCCATCATTCGTTGCCATGGAAATATTTAATTTCTGCTTACCTGTCCACACGATATCTCGAGGAAAAAAAAAAACTGAGCTATTGACTTCAAATTGTGAGAGAGGTGAAGTAGAAGAGAGGAATTGCAAGTACCCCGTCGTATAGGCGAAGTAACCTATATTTAAAAGAAATAACTCTCAAAACATAGCCTACCGTTGTTTGCAGCTATTGAAATAACCAACTTCAGAAATAGAATGGAAACAATACAGTTTATGTTCATGTTACGACAAAGCAATTTATTATTTAAATAATAAACTTTGTATAATATGATACAAATGATTTGCATTCAATCCACTTATCTGCGCAATAAAAGAATATAAAAGTTACAAGCCCTAATAAAACCCTGAAGTTGACTGCAGCACAAAACACCAATAAACAACGTTATAACAAGGAAACTGAGTTTTGTTGTGACATCTCGTTGTTTAAGTAAAGTTCCCAAAGCTGTAAAGTGGACCGCGGAGTGTTGTCAGTGAATAAAGCACGCACCAACTAAGTTTAGTTTTCAACTATAGTTTGTTCTATTTTGTTTTATTCCTTTAACACTTTCAAAGTTGTATGTTGTGTTGTAAACGACTTTTTCTCGAGGATTCCAACATGGTAGAGTAAAATAATTATATCTTATTTTACCAGGTGAAGTAAGGGCTAAGAATACCTCTCTAAAACTCAACCTGGGGACCAACGGCTTAAAGGTGACTTACGAACCAATACCAATGGGGGCTGCTAGCAAGGATAGGAGCGCTCAGCGGTCACCCATCCAATCAGTAGCGCCGTTCGACGTTGCTTGATCTATTAATCTTGTGATAACCATTGTACCCGTTACACTGCGCCCCCCACCCACACGGGAGATGGTGACCCTCAAGCATCGGATAATATGTTCAAGATAATCCTTAGTGTGTGATAGTCATTTTGCGAAATCCCTGCCTCTACACAATATTTCGTCTCTCTACACGGAAACCCGAAAACTATTACATAACTATTACAATATTAAAGGCACAGCCAAATTATACGATTTTGTCAGGTACGACTGGACGCACGTGGTCAGCACAACGTAGTTGTCGTTATCTCGGTCTATCGCACGAACGTAGCGACAGTAGACGTTTTCGTTGCTGTATCGAAGTTGTCAAAATTAGTTCTTTGAGTGAGAGTGCTCTGCTGTGGGTATAAGCTGTAAGGTATAAGATAAAAAAAAGAAGAGGGAACGAAGTCTGACATATCCTATAAGCTTAGTTCGTCTAATTAAAGGGCAGTTCCATACTCATGCAATTTTTAAGGAACGATGATGAGTGTTTTTACTATTTTAGAATGAGTGGTGCATCATTTGAAGAATACGTTTCTTAGTTTAAGAACACATATATGTACACAGAACACCACCTTCAAACTCTCTACATCTACAGAGAAGCGTTTAGCAGGGATCTTAAGGCAAATATATGGATATTGCAACATATATTATAGTGGCATACACTTCCTATAACCATTTATATCACTTATGGATTGTACGGAAAGAAGTGGATCGCAGAAAAATACAATTCCGTACCGATTGCAAACCTAAGCTAGAATTCCAGAGTTTTTCTTTATTTCGTCACTTTTTTGGTTAAAGGTTTCCTTCACTGCAGGAGTAACATCAATCCATGACTTGTATAATGTATCCCTGTCACTTACTGTATCGAACTGTGCCACAGAGTAGGGAATAGACTTATTCTGTTAAGAAATGCATTAACTACCTCGTTTTGAACCACTGTTGATAGAAGTATGTAGAAGTGCGAATGGAATGTAGAAATAATCGCAAAAAGTAGGGAGGTTACACGTTGTGACTTGCCGCCTAGTGTGGCCGGCACCAAAATATAACATGGGATGCGTTTGTCAAGTTGTGTCAACTTGTGACAAGAAAAAGCAGCCTAGTGCGTTCGGAAACAAGTCGCTGATCGCTGGTAGGATAATATAGCAAATTCCGTATGATTTCATGAGTTCAATAAATCTCTCTGCCTCATGAGTCCACCCGAATGCGATAAAGTCGCGTTATGCGGCCTTGCCCTTAATGTTGGGAATTGTTATCACCGTAGGCGAAAAAGATCTCACCGAAAGCCACTGGAAAAATATTCGTCAAATTGTAACAAAATATACAGAAATGAAGAAATTTTTAGCTAAAAATAGATAAATTCAGTTGAAATATTATTAGCTTTAATTTACGGCTAGGAGAGCGGTTCCAGACATAATTGCGACCCCCTATTTCTACCCTCATAATTATATTATAAAACTGTCTCCATTAGTTTATTATTATCCTAGAAGAAAAACTTGTAAGAGGAAAAAATCGCGTTTAGTGTATGTAATACTTAGCTGTATTTTTCTTGCATAACAAGTTTCTCTGTAAAAAATAGGGATCGTGGATAAACAAAAGAGATATTCTAATTTATTATTCCGCTGTGAAACTCTCCATGTTGATGATGTAGAAATTATGATTCTGCGTGCGTAGGAATAAATTAAAACGGATGTTTAAAACACTAAGCCATTTTTTAGTCGTGTTGGAAACTTTTATGCTTACCACTTATACAATTATTTCACAATATAATAATGGTAACATTGTATATTAATATAAAAGTTGTTATTCGTCTTTCGAAAGTAGGAATGGTAAGATACGAGTTTCACACGTATTACTATAATGGAGAACATTGATATTTATGACTTTTAAAATATAAATTAATTACTTTATTGCATAAATTACCTAGTTTTATAGCTATGTCCTTGTAAATACCATTAATCTCCACAATGAGCTACAAAAGTTCCTAGGTGTGCCATCAGTTTCTAAGCCTGACGCAAGGGAAAAGTATGGTGTCATTTATATGTATAGTTATTAACGGATTGAAGCATATTAAATATACGTACCTGTCGAAAAAAATAACCGCAAAGGGAACAATCTGAAATAACTAGATAAGGGAGTGAAGGAAAGAAATCACAAGAAATTGTGGTACAGTTTTCACGATGACGGGTTTCTTTTGGAGCAATATCTATACAACATAAGATTTCTGTTTTCAGCTAACTCATTTGTATAGATAGTTATTTTTTTCGGGATAGTACATCTATGGACACTAAGAGTTTTAATTAAAATAATTTACACGTTTGCAAACTATGAAATCACGTATCTAAAATGTTGATCCTGAGACCGAGAACCTACAGTTGATGTGCAAATATTTAAGGCATTTTAACGAAAAAGATAATTAAAAACTTTTATTAGATGATAATAAAGTGTCGCAATATTCAATTATATTACAATTTTATATCAATATAAAGGTAACACAGGTTTGACATAGGATTAAACATGTTTTGTTAAAGTATCCGATTACAAAAACGCAAAAAAAGAATTAACTGAGAAACAAAAACTTAGATTTCGCCTGTACAGTATATATACACTGGAAAGCATGTATAATTGAAATATACATAATAAGAGTATATATTTATTAACATAACAAATATCAACAGTCGTTACCGACATATAGATTGTGATTCAGGCCCGTTGCATCGTCACATCTCTGCTAATGACGAGTTTTCTGATCCGTGGCGAGTAAAGGGAAACAAGTGACCTCACAACACACAGTGTACGTAGTTGACATCTCATCCGGCTACCCTCATTACGTTGGTAGTGGTTCCCACTGTCTCTTTACATCTCTACTAATGACTAGTTTTCTGATCCGTGGCGAGTAAAGTGAAACAAGTGACCTCACAAACACACAGTGTACGTAGTTGACATCTCATCCGGCTACCCTCATTACGTTGGTAGTGGTCCCCATTGTCTCTTTACATCTCTACTAATGACTAGTTTTCTTATCTGTGGCGAGTAAAGTGAACTAGTGACCTCACAACACACAGTGTACGTAGTTGACATCTCATCCGGCTACCCTCATTACGTTGGAAGTGGTCCCCATTTGTCTCTTTACATCTCTACTAATGACTAGTTTTCTGATCCGTGGCGAGTAAAGTGAAACAAGTGACCTCACAACACACAGTGTACGTGGTTGGCATCTCATCCGGCTACCCTCATTACGTTGGAAGTGGTCCCCATTGTCTCTTTACATCTCTACTAATGACTAGTTTTCTGATCCGTGGCGAGTAAAGTGAAACTAGTGACCTCACAACACACAGTGTACGTAGTTGACATCTCATCCGGCTACCCTCATTACGTTGGAAGTGGTCCCCATTGTCTCTTTACATCTCTACTAATGACTAGTTTTCTGATCTGTGGCGAGTAAAGTGAAACTAGTGACCTCACAACACACAGTGTACGTAGTTGACATCTCATCCGGCTACCCTCATTACGTTGGTAGTGGTTCCCACTGTCTCTTTACATCTCTACTAATGACTAGTTTTCTTATCCGTGGCGAGTAAAGTGAAACTAGTGACCTCAAAACACACAGTGTACGTGGTTTTCATCTCATCCGGTTACCCTCATTACGTTGGTAGTGGTCCCCATTGTCTCTTTACATCTCTACTAATGACTAGTTTTCTGATGTGTGGCGAATGAAGCGATAACTGGTAACTTCACAAGACACAGTGTACATTTTTGACATCTTATCTGGCAACTTAATAAATATTTTTCATCTTTAAGTTCAGACTTCATTTAAACTTTACTCTGTAATGTCTGTTACTCCATAGAGAGTAAAATTAAAACTGATTCCCAACAACCGAACTGTGACCCAACAACATCCCTGCTTCACAATATTAACTATTGGATGAGGGTTAGCGAAGAATATCACTCGGGGTGCTATCTGTATAACTGCACAATATTTAAAGATCAAAATTACTTATAGATTTAAATTATATTTCAATCTTCGTTTCTATATACAGAGTGATTCCGATAAAAGTGGGCATTTTTTAGATTCGATAGGATATGTTAACAAAAGCATCTATTGCCTAATACACATAGGTTCGTACATTTTGTGTTCCCGAGAAAGTTGAGAATTATTTTCACGCCTTCTTGTTATCGAAAAATATCTTCTTCTTAATTTTAGATGAAATAACCAAAAAAGAGAACAAGAATGGAAAACAATTATAAGCAAATATTAAAATTCTCCCGTGTGTGTTGATGCAAAGTTCAGCTCTTAGCAATATCCACTGGGACAATCTTCTCTGAACTAAACTAGGTCTACGCGTCAACCACTTACTCCAATTTCTCGACATGTGCTGTTCGTGAAGTGTTACTTCTCGCTATCCTTAGTTTTGTACAAATTGAAATAAAGACAACCTTTAGCTGTACTCGGTGTAGGTTTTACTGTCAGGTACAAGCCAACCTGTAAACCCTATCGGAGAAAAAGTTAGTTTTATTTAAATTAAAAGTTTAGTTTTAATTAAAACTGATCGTTTAATTAAAATATACGTCATTATGTCTACATAAGTGACATTAATGAGTAGTTAATTATGGTTAGACAAATCATAAAGAACAAACTTTTAAACTTTTATTTAACCTATATTGGTGTATGTTTGTTTCTCGTTTAAACTCATCATTGACGACCTTTCTATAATTTGATTTAAACAATCCAGTGGATAGTAAAAACGAATCATTAATAGATGCAAAAAAACATATCTATTAACTTTACAAAATATGTGGAGGCGCGTACTGCCAATCTAAAAATTGTAAAAGATATACTAGAATTAAGTAAGCATAATATCCCGAACCGTTTAAACATTTTATAAAATACTTTAAATGTTGATAACGACAGATGTATGCCAGACGATGCAAGCCAATTAAACCAACTGATATGGACGATAACTTTGTCCAGTCGGTATTGAAGCGCGACACAATAGGCGATATGTGAATGGTGGTTTCTGCATCGCTGCTCCTCTTCACAGCTGGTTTGCTGAATTACGCTAACGCCTTGTTATTGGATGTGTGACGAATATTTAGTAAACAACCTGAAACAAAGTTATAATAAAAAAAAAAGTTGTCCGACTACTTCTCCTTATTTCTACTATATTTACTAATAACACACACACACACATTAGTAAATATAGCAGTATTGCTTAGGAGGCTGATACGATTTTCCTTTTTCTAAGCAATTAAAAATTTATTGGGAAGCCACAGGATAGCGCATTGTTAGATTTATAATGTGACCTAGCTGCCATTTTCTCGTTAAATGTTTTTTTTTTCAGAAATACGTTATTTTTCACCACAACGTGTACATATTTTTAACGTAATATACATGAGCTCTTGTAGAATTCACATCTCAAAAGCAATTCTTCTATATTAATTTTTAAAATCAGTAGTTTAAGTTGTAATATAAGGTAAACGATCATTTACAAATTTTAGTATTCCTATAAAAATAATCTTTTGAAGCACATGTACAACAGTTTTTTTAGGCTTTTCTTATTCCTTTTGAAACAATCTTATAATCCATCTGCTATGCGCGTAATTCCGGAATCCCCAGTTAGCCTAAATATCTAATTTATTTACTCAGGTATTTCGAAACCAGTAATTGTTTGCAAGTCTAAGTTGAGATCAAATCCGAAACTATCTCTTTCAGCGTCGTCTGATTTTTTTAATGATCCCTGACTTTGTTAATGTCAACTGTAATTATATCATGTTAATCGTGGTCTTATGAGGAAAAGTTATACTTTAAAAAATACAAAGTTACAATAGATAGCTTGTTGGTGAAAGATAACATTTGTAAAGAAATACTTTTGGTTAAAAGCTCGAAGGACTATGCTATCTCTTGAGGGACTGGGGCAATTTCATTTTATCCGTCTATATATCTGTCCATAAGACATCTCGAGATCGAGCTTGCCTATAGGCTTCCAATTTTGCACGAAGTTTCATTTCTATATAAACAATACTGAGATCGATTATTACGCGTGCCACTACACGATTTGGCTGTGCGTTATTATATATATATTTACATTAAATTGTCTTATGGGTAACGTAATTACATTTATATGACATTGTAAAATGTGGCATGGTAACAAATATTTCAAGAAATGAAGCATAGACATTTATGTAAAATCCCAGTGAAAATTGTTACGTAACACGTGGTATGGCGTAACCATAATAGTGGATAAACAGTGGTTGGATGTTCTAGTCGGTGAGATCTCCTAAGCAGAGAATATTTGCTTTGACCCTTGGACCGTGACAGCTAAGGGCGCCGCGCCGCTGGGCTTGTCTTTGACTTTACGCTAGCTAGGTCCTTCGGCTACAGATTTCACGCTCGGCAGTCTTCTCACCACTGAAAGGTCTGTGGTTCTGTCAGCTAGAGTTAGACTATAACATACACATTTATATACTTCTTGAATGGATGCCATGTTTTAATATACAAATGCTTTATTTTGTAGCACGCAAAAGTAATCAGCATTTGTATACTTAAAATACAAAATAACGGAGAGATGGAGGTAGTCTAAATCAACATTTATATTCCACAGAAGAAAATAATTTGTCATAGAGCTCAAATTGAGACACTATTAGAGCCAATTACTAAACGCATAGGACTATGACTATTATCTATTAAGAGGGACCCAAAAACATTTTATACCAAGGAACACCCTATATTATAATTAAAATATATATTACAAAACGTGTAACACGATAAGCTCAGATAACACACAAGTGCATAGAACAAGTATAGGAGACACCCTGTTTTATACTATGCTATAATTAGAGTATGCAAATTTCGGACTAAGAAGTTCTCTCTAACACTGTACCTGGGAACTAAACATTTAAGAAGACTTCTAAAGTACAACCAATGGGCAACAGAGTGGTTGCTTGCAAAGGTAGGATCACTTTCATAACTCGTTTATCTAGCGATACCGTACCCGCTACACTGTGCCATTAGCAAAGAAAATCAAAACACAGTTATCAACTCTTGAATCTAGAATACAATCTTGTAAAAATATCCCAACTGGAAGATATTTACTACTGTACGTGAGCTTCTCAGGACACAAATGTCACGGGGAGTGTTTTGGTGACGTTACAAAATTGAAATTAACGTTTTATTTGCAGTTCATTGGGGGTAAGATAGTATTGATTAAATTATGTACTTGTTAGGAACATCAAAATTTTAAAATTTTCTGATATTAATATATAAATAATGTCATCTACCTATAAACTGCAGTTTCACCAAATGAAGGGTCAATACAAAAATGTAAATTCAGCGTGCGCCTGCCCTATTCTCAGGATGAAGCGGAAGTGTTTATAAGAACTCCCCTTCGTGACCTTTGTTTTCAAGGAACTTTGGTATATAATAAAGGTAAATTATCCCTTAGGGTGTGATAAGCTAATCAGAGACATTTAGAGCTATGAGAGAGAGGGGTATAAAATACTCAAATGTAAAAATAAATAATTTATTTGCTTTACACACGATAAAAATAAATTACCGATTCATCCTTATTGCTTTTTAATTAAAAAAAAATTAGTTCATTGAAATTCCATTATTCATAATATTTTTCATTCCATAAAAAAAGTCATGGAATAACTAAGTATTTTCAAAAAGTAAACCGTGTAATGTAAACCTATGAAAAATGTAATTATGAAAACTAAATTTATTTAATTTATGTTGTCTAATAACAATGGGTGATTAATTAATTTTTCAGACTAGGGTGTTCTCGATCAGACCTGATTTATAATAGTGACACTAGATCATATTTTGTAATTTGTCAGAAACACAGACGACACCACCCCTGAAGGTATTTTCGAACGAGTTTTTCAAAGGGTTCAAAGGGGGCTATAATCAAAACTTACAATTACTATGACTTACGTCGGTGATGACATGGTCATTGCATGATTTAGTGTTCGGATTTGTGATAGTATACATATATTACTGTTATATAGATGGCCCCGTTCTAGATTCTTCAGCCTCTAATATCGTTCGTCTGAAGTTAACCTAATTTTCCTTTAATTTCTTCTAAATTCTCTTTATATGTTTGGTCCTCCGTGCCGGATATGAAACACCTTCCTATAGTGGTAACTCTCCTTTCAATACTGTGTGATTACCTTCCAGTTAGTTTTCGACTACTGTAAAGTTACTTTGTGGGATATGTGGAATACATGAACAACATGGTAGGATGCTTCTGAGCTGTAAAATGCGATGGTAATCAAAACAAAGGTTTGTGTGATTAGGTTTAACATTTCATAAAATAGTAAATACCAAACTAAAAATGGACACATCACAAATTTTGTTTCTGAATTTTTTTTATCACAAAGAAATAAGTACTTAAAACCTAAAGGATATTCTATTCCAGGGAAAAGTTATATTCAATCAACTAAGTAATCTCTACAAAGTTCAGCACATCTTAGAAAAATCAAGTAAATAAGCCTTAAGAGTAAATGTTCTACATTAGAGTTAATTGCGAAACTTTCCCTATACTGTGCATATATATTTTTATTGCTTTTTATAATATATTATAAATTCCCAATTCATGTAATAATATACTTCTTTTCTCTGAATTCAAGTTCTGATGTTGTAACTTCTTATTAAGTTTATTGCTATTTTTAGTCAGTATGCTCCATTTTGTTATACCTTGATATTTAATGTTTTAATTACATAAGCAATATACAAGACTGTAGCTCAGTGCTCGGAATAAACACAATCATTGCCTTATGACGATTTCATTTCGGCATGAATATACAATGCGATGTCAACGGACCAGATTGCCTCACTAAACCTGAAGCGTCATACCGCCGGTGCTCTAGCCTCAGTTTGGAGTATTACATCTGACAAATATATTATAAATAAATTATTATAGAATCTATATACGAATTGAAAGAAGCCAGTAAGATAATATTTATTTAATTAACGTGTTTATTTATTTAACTATGCACAGGAAACATAAGGTTCACTTAAATTTGAGATTATTATCCAAAGAAACATATGTACGATTTGCAATAAAAGAAAATTATAATATAAAAGAATAAAGTTATTTCATATTAATAGTAAATAACAAAGGCAATATTTCAGCCTTGAGTTGTATGTATGTATAATTATATATATATATATAATATATATATATATATATATATATATATATATATACAGGGTGGAAAAAAAGTATGGAAACGCTTTCACTAATTTTGTATGGCTTCACTTTATACAAATTAAATTTTGTACATCACCAACTTGTAATTAAGGAACCTAGTTTTTGAGACCAGTGGGGACATTTTATCTTTTCAGGGGACGGCCCGTGAGGAGTCGGACGAAAATCTTAAATGTAAGCATAGGCCGAGTTTGATATCAAATTAAAGGTCTAGTAAAGAGAAACTCATTACCGCAAACCGCACTTAAAAAGGTTTGACCCTATCCAGAGTACGGGCCGTATGAATTTTATGACAACGAAATTTAGTAATTTAGTCTTGTGAAGTAACTAATTTACTTTTAGTAGTATGTTTTATGTCGGTTATGTAAATTTGAAAAACAATTTCCAACAAAAAATTATTCTTTCGTTTACCTCTACATTTGTTGGATAACAGTAAATAGGGGTTTTCCTGTCTTGTCTTCCAGTAAATAGTAGGGGGTTTTCCTGTCTTGTCTTCAAGAAACTTGGAGAGTATTCAATATTACCACCTAACTCCTTATCAACATGAGGTCAAGGGTCCAGTCCCTCCAGCCCTTTTATGTCAGGCAAACATAAACTGGTTTAGGCAATACAAACAGTCTTACTGTCACAGCAAAACTCCACAGTTTTGTATTTTTAATATCAGCTTGGTTTTTAGTCTACGTTATAATTTCGTCCACGTAAGATAAAGTTGAAAGTCTTCACTAGAAGGTACTGCGATAGTTATAATTTTTTTTTTACTTAAGTGTTTACATTTTATTCTACTAGTTTTAAAAGCAATGCCACTTAGTGAGTTTGAGAGAATCACGCTACTTGATGATGCGTGGGTATGGATATCTAGTTCGTCCCTATGAAGAAACAGCGCATTTGTTTAATGACACTTTTCTTAATAGACCCCCAATTTAGTAAGTCAAAAGTGTTAAAGATGTGAAGAAACTAGAACATTCAAAGATCGCGAAAGAAGTGGCAGGCCTAAATCGGCAACAAATGAACAAAAATCTTTGGATGTACACCAAACATTTGTTGAAATCCCAGCACCCGGCCAGAGTGGCTGCAGAAGATCTTGATATGAGCCATACCTCAGTGTTGAATGTTTTACTCAAAAACAAGTATCACCCTTTTAAAGTAACCCTAACCCAAAGAACTCGCAGAGGATGATTTTGATCGAAGGACTGAATTTTGCGAAATAATGATGAGAAAGTGTGACGAAATTCAAAAATTTTTTAAGTTCGATATTGTTTTCAGATGAAGTTACATTCTTTGTTAATTGACAAGTTAATAGGCATAATTGCCGTTACTGGGCCGACCATTAATCCACACTGGATGATAGAAGGCCACACACAAAGGCCTCAGAAAGTGAATATGTGGGCTGGAATAATAAACAATGGACATTGTAGGACCGTTTGTGATAGATGGAAATCTAACAGGCGAAATTTATTTCAATATGTTGACAAATAACATTTGTTGCCAGCAGTGCGTGGCTCTTCTTGAGCAAATTTTAATGCAGTATGGTTTCAGCAAGATGGAGCACCGCCCCATTACTATTTGCGGGTGCGCAATCTGTTAGATGAAGTGTTTCCTAACCGTTGGATTGGATCGCAGGGGTACCGTTGAGTGGCCGGCTAGGTCACGGATTCTTAATCCACTAGATTTCTTTTTATGTGGGGCTTCTTAAAAGATAATGTGTATTTAAACTAAACCAGCCAACATTGAGGAGCTGACAAATCGTTTATTAGAAGAAGCAAGAAGAATTACACCCGAGATGCTTCAAAATGTGACTGCAGTAGGTTTTTTGTAATAGACTAGCTCATTGCCAACAAGTGTTCGGAGAGCAGTTTGAGCACCTCATTTAAAAGGTATGGTTATTTTTTGTAATACAGAAGATAATTTTTAATTTAATTCTTTTGGATAATTGTGTTCCATAAAGTGTCATTTTCAGTCAGAACAGTTTACTTGGAGGACTGTGAAATTGCGGAGAAATAATAATTAATCAAACGTTACTTATGAAATTCAAACGGCCCGTTCTCTGGATAGGGTCAACCTTTTTAAGTGCGGTTGTTGCGGTAATGAGTTTCTCTTTACTAGACCTTTAATTTGTATACCAAACTCGGCCTATGCTTACATTTAAGGATTTTCGTCCGACTCCTCACGGGCCGTCCCCCTGAAAAGATAAAATGTCCCCACTGGTCTCAAAAACTAGGTTCTTAATACAAGTGGTGATGTACAAAATTTAATTTGTATAAGTGAAGCCATTAACAAAATTAGTGAAAGCGTTTCCATACTTTTTTCCAACCTGTATATATATATATAACTTATATATACAAATGCAATGGTATGCCCTCTGTCTTCGGTTTTGTGTGTGTGTGTGTGTGTGTGTGTTTTACTCAATTACATATACGCTACTGAACCGATTATACTGATGTTTTAAATGCAAATTGTTTTGGTCCCAGGTTTATATATACGACTGCTCTCATATAAAAAATCCTTCCGGACTATGCCTAACTGGTCCTTAAATGTGTATAACTCCCATAAGAAACGCAGTATTACAAAGAAACGTTATTAATTGAAATAGCTTGTTAAATGTAATCACCTTTTATGTTGAAACATTGCTTTATGATAACACTATCATAATATTAATGTAATTTTAAAACTCTGTGGTCTCTAGTTGAATTAGGATAATATTTTTAACCTGTAAATATATATCATTTATAATTTTTTGAATGTTGGATGCTATTGACGTAAAAATTTAAACACGTATTAACCTTGATATTAAAAGAGGGCAGTTAAAAAAGCTAAGTGGACATTTTACAGAATTTTTCAAATTACATATACAATGTCTCTACGCGAAAATAAATATAGTTATAAAAGTTTTAAAAATCTTCAGAGTTACTGTGTAGTGATTTTAATAATTATTAAATTACAAACCTATTACTTAAGTACCTTAATTTGTTCTGACTGTGTCTGTCCATGAGTGAACCAAGTAAATCCACAAATTTTCACACATATTTTTAGACACACGTGTACTGTATCATAAATCTATCTTCACTGGAGATGATTATTTAATGCATATTCAAAAGTGATAACGGTTGGAATTATTTATTTTTCTTTAAAAGACATATTAAACATCGTTGTGGCTAAAACCAAATGAAATGAAGTTAACAATGCTTTTACTTTCATAAATGGCCAAAGGAAGATGCAACAGTTACGATTTAGAACTGAAATAAAGACGGAAGCGGTGAAACCGGCAAATGGGTGGAGAAGGTTACTGCTGATAACATGAGTTGCGGCAATATGCAAATTTAACCCTCGGAGAGCGCGCCTGGATGTTACGCTGTAATCCAACTTTACTGGAAACTGGCAACCATGTTTATATAAACTGTGGCCACGCTTCCTGCCTAAAAAATATTAAAAACAAAAATAATTTTAATATATATTAAGAAGGCTAAGATCATAATAATATTATAATTGTAAAATTACGTCTATTTTGTTTGTTTTCCTTTCACGTTTAAACTATTCAACCGATTGCACAAAAATTGTACATCGGTCATATTTAGAAAAACCATCCCGGTTGCACCCCACTGGTCTATAAATTCGCAAAATATTACTTGAAAGAGTCTGATATAATAAACTTTTCGGTGTACTCATTAATTTATGACAGCACAGTCATATGATTAATTATTTAACCAATATTGTCCATTTGCTAAAAATCTTGTACTCTGCAGTTCTTAATATCAACACTTAACTATTAATTATATTCTGCGACACACACACACACACACACACACACACACACACACACACACATATATATATATATATATATATGCATGTATACTGTTTTATCTGGGAAACAAGGTAAATTAACTATGGCTCAAAAATACTATGACAAGAGTAAATTGCAATTACCACATACACATTTTTTTACATTTTCTTAAACTTCACAAAAAGTCAAAAACGATATTGGCTTCTGAAATATTATTCACTTGAACGAGAAATGCTCATAGACATGAAGGTGCTACGTTATTGCGTGGGAAGACTCGAGTAGCTTCTGGTTCAAAAATATCAATAGTGAAAATAATAACAATATATTGAGAAATTCCCATATTTTAGAAAATTTTTATTTTGAACAGAGTATGCAGGAATGAATAAATAACGACTATACTGTCAATGTCTTTTCATTTTTAATGTTATACGACTATTTATGTAATTTTATTTTTGCAGTGAAAGTGCATATGAAACGTTCGCACAAGTTTACCATTCAAAGCAGTACACCTAGCCTAGCCCCTCTCAATCGTTTGCATTTTTAGGTGTTTTGAACATAATGTCTAATCGTCGTGTAATATCCAGATTATTCGAATAAAACTTTAAAATAGTACTTCCAACTTGAAAATAGTAACCTTACACATGGTTTTGAGATGATATTGTTAGTGTACATCAATTATATACACAAGTATTTTAGTTTTTTAATTTTTATAATGTTTTGAGATAAAATTCGTATATTTCATATAAGTATGTTACATGAAAGTTGTAACTAGCCAAAGACTACCGTAATTCTAACTGAAACTTAGTATGGAAATTGTAGTAACGAATATTTTTGATATGCTAAAGAGGACCTCATTCAGATGTCATTTAGTTTGCCGTTCGTATTCGATAAAACCTTGGTCTGAGTTATCAAAGAGTGTTGTAAGGGAAGTTTAACCTATTAAGGAAGGTGAGTATGAAGAGGCCATATTTTTAATGAAGTAATTTAATGTTATACGACTATTTATTTAATTTTATTTTTGCAGTTAAAGTGTATATGAAACGTTCGCACAAGTTTACCATTCAAAGCAATATTCCAGACGTTAAAAACGTACGTCTTTTGTGACCAGACATGTTTGGGTTCCCTCCAAGCCACATGCAGAGATCTGCAAAGCTCTAATTCTATATACCCTACCTTCTTTTCTGAACACAGTATCAATACTTTTAATGCTTGAGTAATATTACATTTATCGAATGGCAAGTTAAAATGTTTATATGCTGAAAGTTCCATATTTCACAGGTCAAACTATAATAGAATTGGAATATCTAAAATACTTTCTTTATAGAACACATTATAGTATTTTATTCCTTCGAATATTGAAATATCTGCTAGCCTCTATAAAATCACCAACGATTTAGTTAATCAGAACGTACCAGTCTTATTTGTATAGTCAACACTAGAAGTATTTATTTTTTTAAGGAGAAGCCGATCTCCTTTTATGCCTTATTTTGCTCGTCCTCATGGGCCACTGGCCTGTGCGAGGATCTTATCAAACAGAATAAGGAGGAGAGTCGATACAGTACAAGGTCGATGGCACTGATAAAAAGTGCAAATATTTGATTAGATATTGTGTAATAAATAAAACATACTATTGATCTTCACAAATGTTTAAGTACTAACTTACTACTTTAATCATACTATGCGTCCCAAGTATTATATGCTATACATTTCGCGATGGAGATAAACTTAAGTGTACAATTTAAAGAGGACATTTAAATTAGTTAATTTATTAAAAGCTAAACCAGCAACTGACACATTGCCCATTTAACACCTTCAATTCCACATCAGTATTGTGGGTCAGGATTATAAATTTACATTAAAACAGACTACTTGATATAGTGAAGTGTTTAGTGTACAAAAATGAATATTATGTGAAGGATATATTATTATGAACAAGCTAGTTTAACTTTTACTCCTAAAAATGTTATTTTAATGATAAAAAGTACACAAAATGCGAACAAGCATCTCTGATCGTCTTTTAATCCTGAAGATTTTCTCCAAGACTAAGTTTTAAATGCGTGTATAACTCAAGGGGCTAAAAAATTCGTCTTATTTGTCGGTCTGTACGATATCAGAAAAAAATGAATTGACCTATATAGTTGAAATTTTGCATAATCAAATTTGAAGTTATGAGCGTTTAGTCTATATTAGGTATTGATTACTCGTTGTGGAAACTATAAAATTGCAGAAAAAATAGGTTTTTAAACATTTGTACAATCATATGCTGTTTTAATATTTAAAATGACTGAGCGTTAGCGAAGGCTATCACTCGAGGGGCTGAGAAAATGTTATCTCTGTTTCTCTGTTCAAACAAGATCTGAAAAAAAGGAATTGAAATATATATTTGAAATAACACGTGGACCGTTTTGAACTTCTACCATTAGGTTTAATGATGATGTATGTCACTCCATAGAATTTGGCCAAATGTTAACAAAAGTGTTTTCATTGCTGGAAGTGATAAAATCGAAAATATATAAATTTGTAATCGACATTAGTAAAATCATATGATATTTTAACATGTCACATAGTAACATATATAGCCTAATGAAATTAACTATAGATTTCAAATTTTACATGCAAACTCAGCGAAGCCAGTTATTCTACACATGGTGTGGGGTACTCCTACATTGTTTATTAGAGTTTTGCTGTACATGTAAGTGGTGTCCAGGTAGGTGTTGTAAAGATGGTGATTTACAACCCAATTCTGGCCCCATCGGCTCCCTTTCACGACCTTATTAGCCAGTTAGTGCGAAAACTTCAACATAAATATTAAGATAGGGAATAAAATTTATAGATTCATTGGCATTCACGCTAGAGAAATGTTGTTTTAAGGTACATTTGGCACGATTTATCTGAAATCATAAAATTGTTTTGCCAAGTGCAAACTGTTAAGCCACAGTAAATCAAAGCCAATGTCAGCTCTCGCCTCATACTGCCAACGTCGGTGTTAGCTGTTATGTTCATTTGATGGAACATGACACTCGCGTCGCGTAAGCTCACTGTCACGTCAGCTGAATGAATTGTTGGAAGCCTAATTTAACAATCAAAAGAGACGTATCAACTCGTTTAATATTTTTCCTTCAGCTTATACCTATACATACCTGGTATACATTTCCTCACTACGTAAGAAACGTTTTACCGATTCATTAAAATAAACTCACCTTAAATGTATCACTAAAGTATTTGCATGTGTAACTAAAATAAATCAGATGATTTTTAGATCAAATTAATGTCGATATACATAAAACAAAGTCTGGTTAGTTACATTCACTATGGCTGTACTGATTATTTTGATTTCTGATTTGCTCGATTCGTCCCCGCCCCGAATAGCAGAATAACTAATAAAATACGCAAAATTCACTGAACAATTAAGTAAATAGAAAAATAAAAAGTATTTTACACTATATTTTAGATTGAAACAGCGTTACTCATGGGACTAGTAAAATTTCGTTTTTGTCTATCCGTTTGCATGTTTATCTGTCCGTACAATATCTCGGAAACGAAATGATCTATAAACTTAAAATTAAATATTAACTACGTTTCTATATGGGGAACACTGAGTTCGATTATGGTGCATCTCACTCCATGGGATTTGGTTGAAATTTGTGGTTATTTCTACTTTGATCTTATAAATAGCCAATGTGGCAACAAAAATTATTGAGTTCTAAGACGCTGTATATCCAACCATGAAGTTTTGTTGAGCGTTGTTCAGGAATATGACTCAATATGTTGAACAAATTTCTCTTGTATTTTATTATATGAAAGCAGTTCTTTGCCGTATGGTTGTGTCATTCTGAATATAATGCAATGAGCTGTAGGCTTGAAAAGTTGCGGTGTACCACAGCGAAGCGTTTTACGCGACAAGGGTGTGTCATACTCCTACCTTGTTTATTTGTTAGTATTTTACAATGATAGCTATTTATTGCTTTGTAAGTTTTGTGAACAGTATAAATATAGTTCATAAAAATCTCTTAGACACAACAATTAACTAGAATATTCATGACGTTATTGAGTAAATATTACTTGCAAAGTGAAACCATTTCTCGCTTGCAACCAGTGACGTGAGCAATGCCTACTCCCCAAAAAAGCATTGAAGGGCAGAGTACAATAGCTTATTACACACATTTATATTGGATTTGTTACATCTTCTCGTCACATTTATCCTTTGTTGATTTTAATATAATATAAACTATTTATATTATATAAATTATTTATATTATATGAATGGAGACACTTAGACAAAAAGAGGCGCAGAACATTTTAATAACAAATCTGGTATAAAAACACAGATTTTTCATTCAATACTAAAAAAAAATTCAGCATCCCAAAATTGAAATTTCCCTTAAAATTTCAAACTCTATACGAAATTTTTACAATGTATACGAAATACAGTAAGAACAAATTAGAGAAATGTTTTAAAATCCAGTGCCATATATGTTTAAGCTTTGAGATTATTTTAACTTACATTAAAAAAGTAATAATAATAATAATAATGTTTTATTGCGTGAACATATTACATGTTATGCAATCGTCAGATAACTGAATTAAGCTAAAATTTTTCACTCATACTTGCATCAAATTCCCTTTCTAACATACAGTTTTGACATTCACTCTCTCCCAGTCATTCGAATTGTTCCACCCTTTCCCCAGTCAGTAAGCCAATTGTTATGTCTCCCAGTTGTGTGCCATGAACTCGTCCGTACTGTAAATGCGTAAGTGGTCAGTGTTGTTTTTAGACGAGTCTTAAATGCCTTCAGCATTGGGGGCACTTTTAATCGAGCTTGGCAATTTGTTGACCAATCGAACTCCTGCCTGAGAAGGCAGTCGTTCATGAGCTACCGTTCCTATGTCTCTCACAGATCGGTAGTCGTCCCTGCCTCTCGTTGCATAAGGGTGTATGTCACTACCTCTTATGGTCTCGCATTTGGACTTGAAAAAAATGCAGGTTTCCAATATGTAGAGGCAAGGAAATGTCAACAGTTTCAGGTTTTTGAAAGATGGTCTGCACGACTCTCTCCGTTTCAGTTTTGCAATTGTTCGGACTGCTTTTTTTTGAAGGATGAAAATTCTGGAAAAGTTTGCGTTTGTGCAACCTCCCCACAAAGCCACTCCGTAGGAGAGGTGCGGGTAGATTAGTCCGTAATATGCCGTCATCAGTACCTGGGTTGGGCAGTATTCGGACAGTTTCGCAAGACATAAATGCCTGAGGGATAGCTTTGAACAAACATGATCTACATGAGAATCCCAAGTCAAACCTCGATCTAGGTGTATTCCTAGGAATTTTCATAGCGTAGACTTCAGTGATTTCAGTTTCATCCAACATGTCTGTTGGACTATAATCTGAATCTGTTTGTCGCAAACTGAATTTGATGAAAGATGATTTCGATGGGTTTGTTTTCAGATTGAGCTCGTTGAAGTGTTAAACTAAATTGTTTAGCTCAATGAAAGACATTTTTTCGAGCGCCTCTTGTGATTCTCAGTTGAGATAGAGAGTCGTGTCATCTGCGTATTGGACGAGCCGCCCTTGTTGCACAGATGAGCCAACATCATTGACGTAGATCAAAAAGAGAAAAGGGCTGAGTATTGAGCCTTGAGGAACTCCATAGTTCAGCCCCAGCTCCTCCGATCTAACGCCTGAAATGCCTACGAATTGTGTTCAATTACTAAGATACGATTCAAGCCACTTGAGTGACCTTCCTCGTATCCCGTAATACTCCAGTTTGTGAGTGAGGATTTGGTGGTCGACACAGTCAAAAGCTTTTGATAAGTCAAGGAATATACTCAAAGTATTCCCTCGACCTTCAATTCCCTCTACCAACTGCATCGAATAAACGGGCGACTGCGTCTACTGTCGATTTACCGCTTCGGAATCCGAATTGGTTTGCAGATAGCAGGTGGTGCTTATCCAGAAAAATTTAGACATCGGGAAAGAAAAAGCTTCTCAAAGATTTTGCTGAAAACCGGCAGCATTGAGATTGGGCGGTAATTTTGAATAGAGAAAGGGTCCGCCCTTCTTGAAAATTGGCCTGACTTTGGCCTTTTTGAGAGAGGAGGGAAAGGTTCCAGCGTGGAAAAGAGAGGTTAATGAGATGGTTCAAGTGGCCCCAATAAATGCTTAGAACACTGTTGTAGGAGCCACGTTGACACGTGATTCGAGTCCATTTGACCGTTTTGTTGGAAAATCTCTTATCACTCTGGCAATCTCCTCCTCTGATACCGGGACCAGTGCCATTGAAGCCACCGGACTCGGTACTAAGGGGGAGCAGGCTGACTATGTGGTGGACGAAGTCCTTGGTCAGCTCCAACCGAGGAAAAGAATTTGTTAAACTCATCAGCTATCCTTGAAGGGTCGTTGATGAGTTTATTTTTTTATGTGCAGTTCAATTGGTTTGTCAGTCAGTGGTTTTTTAATTGTTAATGATGGCCCATGCGGTTTTTTGAAACGTATTTTGACGTGAGCAATGCTTTGTTTACATCGTAAGCTTTTGCAGCCTTGATGACTTTTTTTATAAATCCGTTTGTAATTTTGAAAAAATGTTTTGAATTCCTCGTTGGTTTTGTGTGCTTGTTAGTTTCTGAGAAAAAAGAGGAGTCTTTCTCTAGAAACCAGGATACCTTTTGGTAATCCATGTGCACTTCCTTTTTTGCGTTTTTTGTTGGGTAATCCTTAGGGGACAGCTCACGTCTAAATTGAAATTGAAGGTGTTTTCAAATGTTTGGAATTGCAGCTCAAGGGAGTCTTCAAATTTAGAAAGCTCCAACTCTCTTTTTTTCAAAAAAAAAGTTGAGTAATGCTATGTTTGCGGGCCTTATGTTCTCTAGTTGTTTTCTTTTCGACTGGACCCCTTGTAGCTTCATGACCATTGACGATGACCTGTTGGCCATAGTGGTCTGAAATGGCTGTGTCAACCACCAATACATCAATGTCTGTCATGGTTGTGACGACATTGCGATCGCAGTCGCCGAATCGGCCGTCAACTCTTGTTGGAGAGGTGACTGAACACTTTAGGCCAAACGACCTCAGTATATCGGCGAATCTCCTCGTCATGGGGCTATCAACATCTAAAAACATCAATATTGAAGTCCCCCACGACAATGAAGCCGCGATTTTTCTCTGTCAAGTGAGAGTGAGTTTCTTCGAAATTCAAAAAAAAAGATGCTTCGTTTCCGCTGGGAGACCTATATAAGCCAATCAGATCAAAATTTGAGTTTTTGATTGTACTTTCACCCCCGTGAGTTCAAAGTCTTTGTCTGTAGGTTTGGCAAGGGTGAGGGGGGTAAAGGAGATTTCGTTTTTTAGAAAAACTGCTACACCTCCTCCTTTGAAGGAGTTGCGGCAATAAAAGTTTGCCAATTCATAATTTTGAATTTTGAAATTTTCAATGCTGCTGTTGTTAAAAAACCGTGCTCGGTTACAACTAAGCAAATCAGGATTGAGCTCCTCACACATGAGGAGGAGCTCATCTCCTTTTATTTGTGGCAATTTGTGCGTTTTGGTGAACAATTTTGAAATTGTTTGAGATTTGTGTTTTTATTGTTTTTTGCTTGTCAGTCAAATTTGTATGGGTACTTGGAGTGGAGTCCCTACTAAAAAAAGATTGGAGAAATATGTACTACTGGTGCCGGTGGAGACGCTGGCAGGGCCGTTGCAGAAGGAAGTGGCTGCGGAGGTGGAGTAGGTGGCGTCGCAGGTGCTGCTGACGCCGACAGCTGGGCCTTTACTGCTTCTGAATAGCTGTCGTGTTGCAGTATGACCGGCACCCTCGCAGGCGATCCACAGGACCCATCAGCAGCCGCCATGGAACGAGTGATGGCAGCGCCAGGCGTAGGCGGTGAGGCCACCCCGTCTTCAGCAAATTGGTGCAGGCATTGAAGGAGGCGTCTAGTCAGCAGCCGCCTGCCAGGCATTCGCAAGTGCATCCCGTGGCGTGTGAACAGGCGTCTGGGTATTTGTTAAAATCTAATACTTTAACCCCGGCATGACGAGCAGCTATTTCTTCAATATGCCTGTTCACATTATCTGTATCGCGATGCACTGGATGCCAAGCAGGAAGGTCGTGCCGATGAGGGACAGTCGACAACCACCACCCGAGACGCCCCCATTCTGTCTTGTAAAACCCGCTCCAGATTGCGGAAGATGTTTGATCGCTGACCGTTGGCAATGTCGTTTGTACCGGCGATGAGGACGGTGAAGTCATCTGAAGAAGGCCTGGAAGACGCGACGTCAAGGAAGTCCCGGCCCCTGGCTTGCACACGCCGGTCACTTTAGGGCCCCGCCGATGAGGTCCCGAACCATGCCCGCCAGGTGTCTGCCATGGCTGTCGCCCACAATCAGCATTGACGAGAATGTAATTTGACTTGGCACCTGCTCGATAGACTTTGGTTTTACATTGAGTGGGGCGTGGTCCTTCTTTTTCTTTGTTTGCCAGTGTCCAGTTCCAGTGTTTACTTTTTTTCTTTTTTCTTCTTTTTGTTTTTATTTTGTGTAGATTGTCTCTTCTCCAATATAAGCTCCATCTACAGCATTTGAGATTATTACCTGGTTTCTGCAGCAAATTTGATCTTTGTGTATAATTGTCATAAAACTTTATTATAAAAATTATTTCAAGTTGTAGGACTTTGAATACAGACAATAATACCTTTGGACTTTGGACAGAGATAATTACTGATATAGGCCCAATCAGAGCGGATTCAAACTTCTCTAGCTGTAAAGGACTTAGAATAACGTACAGCGTTAGTTAATATTAGATCCAATTAGAGGGATTTTGATCTTGTGGTGCTGTGAAGGGCTCTGACTAACGGACGGCGTCAGATACTGATAGGCCCAATCAGAACAGTTTCGATCTTGTGTAGCTGCATAAAGCTCTGATTGGGTCTATCAGGAGCAATCACGCATAGGATCAATCACATGTCATAGACTACATTTGTGTGTGCTATATTTTACATGTAATATATACTTTAATAGATCATCAATTAGTTTGTATGTTAGTTTAATAAAGAGAAATGTTCTAGAAATTGATTTTCAAGTTGATAGTTTCAAATATTTCGTTGAAATTAATTTTTTTTATAATGCAACAAATATGTTTAAAAACATTTATGACTTTAAACATTCTTAACCAATCTATAGGTCTAAAATATCATCTATGCTAGTTTATATTGTTAATACAATGAAGGAGTACGCCACACTATATTTGCTTAACAGGACTCATTGAAATTGGAAGACGAATTTTAAGTTTATATCTTTTATCACTCACCAGATGACCTGTGGACAGATAGATAGACAGGCAGACATTCACACAGTTAAGAAATGTTTACATTCCCTGGAAATAAGAGAAATTGAGTCTACTGAACATTTAGCATCTATTACGCACAGTCAAGTTCCATGGTTGGACATGCATATCATTCTTGTGTATGGAGAAATGAAGTCTAATCTAAAATAAGAAGTCTACTGACGAATCATTTTTAGATATCTTGCCTCATGATACATTCACATTTTAGGCTGTTAATTTAGGTTTCATAGTAGTGTTCAAACAATAAATGTTCCGTTGAGCTAGGGAGGCTCTTACAACACAAGATTGTCACCGAATTCAAACAATACATTTCAATTTTATTATTTTTCTTTTTTCTATTTCATACAAAAGTCATATGTACAAATCTCGTAATGGTATTCAGTTTGTAAACGAGTTTATTTATTCTGCTATTTCCTCATTGCCATCATAGTTCACTGTAAGACCAATGTAAATATATTTCTTAACGCTCTTCCCAATTTAGTGGAGTTACATATATCTTCAACAAACTCAGTATTGCCTATATACAAATACAGCTTGGTGAAAATGTACGTCTATAGATTGAATACTATACAATGGATAGTCACAGAGTACCTGAAAAAGAATTACTATGCCTTTGAATATTCACACTTCTCAGAAACCTTCAAATTTAAGTAGAGCTAATCTTCTTAGCTGAAGAATATTGTGAGATAAAGCATCCTTGGAATATTGGCTTTTAATTATAAGAATGTTTCTTATATATGAATTAAGTTTCCTCATGTGACAATATAACCAACAATTATAGTAAATTATATTTTAATGGAAGAAACCTTTATTTATAGCGTATTAGCGTAGGTTTGTCTGCAAAATCTCTGGAAGTGTTTAGCATTAGATTTGGTTTATTGAACAGTAAGGCCCATATGGAAGTTAAAAATTAAAAGATTCAAAATTAGATGTTTTTGACCGAAGTAGGCTTGCCAGTTCTACATTATGTATGTATATATTTTTAACTGGGTGAAAATGGTAAACTTATTACAGACTTAACTTAAATATTATTCAGGTGATCAAATGAAATCTTTTTGAAATTTGTTAGGTTAGGATCTGTCTTTACGAAGCTTGCTATGGGAATATTTACTGTACTTCTATTTCAAATAGGCATCATGCTGGTTTCTTTGCATTGCAGACTGTCAATGTGTTGGAGATTTCATACTACGTAATATACAATTACATGGTTGGAAATAGTTTCTTCAGCTATTTACCAGGTGCTGCACATAATATCTTTTAGACTTTTGACGTTATTAAACTATTATAATTTAATTGTTTTCTCAAAAATCCATTTGAAAGTAACATGATTGGTGTATGAACTAAAAAACCGTGAACAAATATATAATAATAATAATAATTACTATATCAACTTCAGTCCCAGTACTCTCTTGATATTTTTTGCCACTTTTCTTCTCTCCTTGCTGTAATTAATCACGCTTTTTTCTCACTGGCGCGGTCGGCAAGCCGCGTATTAAAGGCATCAACTTACTCCATTGTTACCCTAAGCAAGTTATTGTTGTCATTTATTATCATTTAATTTCATTTATTATTATTTTGTTTAAACAGCTCTTTGGTTTAATAGATGTAATTCTTTCTTGTATTTTTTAAAATTTGTTTTATGTCTATTCTATCTCACCGTAAATAGAATTAGTTACATTTTTGGTATTTTTACATACATTTTTACGTGATATTTCTTTAAAGAAATGTATAAACTCAATATTCTTTTTTTTCTTTTTAACTTCGGATAAGAAGCTGAAAAAGCTCTCATTGTACTTAGTACTAAAAGAACTATTGATTTTGTTTTTGGAATGGTAGAATACTCAGGTTCGGTAAGTTTCAAGATGGGAGCCGCTTCCTATTGAGTTCCCATAGCGGGCACTAAAATTAGCCATGTCACATTGGAAGAAGAGGATAGCTGTGTTTCAGCCTTTCTATGCTTAGCAACAGCCTGTAACGCTAAGGCAGCTCCACCCACTCCAACAGTGATCCTCCGTAGTAGACTAGACCTATTGATCCGCAATGACTAATATCTCGACGAGTGTGGTCTGTGATACACCGCTCCTGGACATCTGTAGGCAGCTCCACCCACTCCAACAGTCATCCTCCGCTGTAGACTAGACCTATTGATCAACAATGACTAATATCTCGACGAGTGTGGTCTGTGATACACCGCTCCTGGACATCTGTAGGCAGCTCCACCCACTCCAACAGTCATCCTCCGCTGTAGACTAGACCTATTGATCCGCAATGACTAATATCTCGACGAGTGTGGTCTGTGATACACCGCTCCTGGACATCTGTAGGCAGCTCCACCCACTCCAACAGTCATCCTCCGCTGTAGACTAGACCTATTGATCAGCAATGACTAATATCTCGACGAGTGTGGTCTGTGATACACCGCTCCTGGACATCTGTAGGCAGCTCCACCCACTCCAACAGTCATCCTCCGCTGTAGACTAGACCTATTGATCAGCAATGACTAATATCTCGACGAGTGTGGTCTGTGATACACCGCTCCTGGACATCTGTAGGCAGCTCCACCCACTCCAACAGTCATCCTCCGCTGTAGACTAGACCTATTGATCAGCAATGACTAATATCTCGACGAGTGTGGTCTGTAATACACCGCTCCTGGACATCTGTAGGCAGCTCCACCCACTCCAACAGTCATCCTCCGCTGTAGACTAGACCTATTGATCCGCAATGACTAATATCTCGACGAGTGTGGTCTGTGATACACCGCTCCTGGACATCTGTAGGCAGCTCCACCCACTCCAACAGTCATCCTCCGCTGTAGACTAGACCTATTGATCAGCAATGACTAATATCTCGACGAGTGTGGTCTGTGATACACCGCTCCTGGACATCTGTAGGCAGCTCCACCCACTCCAACAGTCATCCTCCGCTGTAGACTAGACCTATTGATCAGCAATGACTAATATCTCGACGAGTGTGGTCTGTGATACACCGCTCCTGGACATCTGTAGGCAGCTCCACCCATTCCAACAGTCATCCTCCGCTGTAGACTAGACCTATTGATCTGCAATGACTAATATCTCGACGAGTGTGGTCTGTGATACACCGCTCCTGGACATCTGTAGGCAGCTCCACCCACTCCAACAGTCATCCTCCGCTGTAGACTAGACCTATTGATCTGCAATGACTAATATCTCGACGAGTGTGGTCTGTGATACACCGCTCCTGGACATCTGTAGGCAGCTCCACCCACTCCAACAGTCATCCTCCGCTGTAGACTAGACCTATTGATCTGCAATGACTAATATCTCGACGAGTGTGGTTAGTGATACATCGCTACATCGCTCCTGGACATCTGTAGGCAGCTCCACCCATTCCAACAGTCATCCTCCGCTGTAGACTAGACCTATTGATCTGCAATGACTAATATCTCGACGAGTGTGGTCTGTGATACACCGCTCCTGGACATCTGTAGGCAGCTCCACCCACTCCAACAGTCATCCTCCGCTGTAGACTAGACCTATTGATCTGCAATGACTAATATCTCGACGAGTGTGGTTAGTGATACATCGCTACATCGCTCCTGGACATCTGTAGGCAGCTCCACCCACTCCAACAGTGATCCTCCGTAGTAGACTAGACCTATTGATCAGCAGTGCTTAATATCTCGACGAGTGTGGTTAGTGATACATCGCTACATCGCTCCTGGACATCTATAGTGTTGTTTAGACATAAGTTTTCTTACCGTAACCCGTCTAGGTTCAACAAAAAGTTATAAACCAGTCTGACATAAATCTTTCTTCTGAGGATTGATGATATATGACAATAATAATTGGGGATAAGGAAAAATGTCTTTTAGTAATAATTCTAACATTTACCACCACAGTGTTAGTTAGACTTGTTAATAGACGATGTTATTGAATAAAACATTTCCTTTGTATAATTTTATAAATCTATTTACTAGGCTTTTATGGATCAATCAATAGTGAATTAAGTGGTACCTGTCAATACGTCTATAACAATTTAATTCTTAGCAGTGTGTGTATAGTGACATTTTGAATTACTATATCCCATATCTTTATAGTGAGCTTAGCAATCATTATAATGGTAAAAGGTTGTCTTTGTAACCTACTATGGGCAAAGTAATCATTGAAACTGTATTGCAACTTAACAAGACAGAGAATGAAAAGACTTCTCGGTACGTCCTTTGAGATTAAATGAAAGAGAGTGTCCTTTACTTTGATCCTGTACTTATCTAAGGAAGGGAAGTAAACTAATTCACGTTCTTTTTGACCATCAACTACATTTATATTATAAATGTGATTTTCTATGTATGAAGTTTATAATGTTTCAGAGAATGAAAAGCAGCATTACCTATTTTCATACTTTATTTAATAAGGCAATCTTAAAGTTTTACTGTTTTAGTTTTAAAATTTATTAGCTTTATAATTTTATGCATGGTACCACAAGAAATAAAGCTAAATTTAACTTGATATGTGAGATAATGTGCGTGTTAACACGACAAAACACTATAAACTCTGTTAACAGTTATATCAGTTAATTGACCAATGTTTATTGTGAATTTTTTATGATTTCAAATGCATAACCCTTGAACATAATAAGTTTTTACATTGCATAATATACAAATATTAGTTGAAAATGCAAAAATAAAAGTAAGCAGTAACACACTAAATAGTGACTGTTGAAATACGAGTACACATAATAAGCAACTAAAGATAAAGTTAGGATAATTAATAGTGTTTTATAGTTCCAGAATAAGGAATTCATCTCGTATTAAAACAAATAAAACAAAACAAATGGGGATAGAGTTAAAAATAAAAATAACAACGTGTATCTGAATATTTTTTTTATTATGTCCAATGTACTCATGAGCTATATAGGACTAGTTTCCCGCCAGATGGCCCTCGTAGTGGAATGAAATATATCTAATCTATCCATTCTCTTGGTGTGCCATTGAATTCTTAATTTGGCAGCATAGGACTTGTAGACTAATGACCCGAAGAAAAGGACCCTGGAACGAGACCTAAACGAGGCCCTGATGCTTACTCTCTGCAACACATCGGCACAATCAAATTTGGAATTTGCCAGAATATGGAGAAAACGAACATCTTGAGTGAAATTTATTGCATGTAAGGAGTGAAGATTCAGCAAAGTAGCAGCTTATTCCGTAGGAATCATAGCTCTCTGTATCCAAGACGAAGTTCTATCACATGCAGAAAACGATTCTGCATCTTTATTGACTCCAATTGGAGGTTTTTTTGATAACGCTACAGCATTCTATGTGAGGTCGAATCAGATAACAGTAGACAATTTGCAGACTTCGAAGTTCATTGAACAGCTTGGATAGCCTCCATATGAGGCCCAAACTGCGGAAAGACTTATTATAGGTGCTAAATACTTGATAATTCCAGGCCAGAAATTAATCGACGATCACGCCAAGGTCCAGTAACACATTTGTTTCTAGAAAAGACTCTCCCAGCAATAGAAAAATAAAACATAGAGATAAAGTGCGATGAAAGGAGATACAGGCACATTTGTCCAAACTAAACAGCACAGCGTCGTTCTTGAAGCAACAAGTATCGTGAAAAGTTTATATCCTGTGGTAAAGTTTCAGACTAAGATGAGAATGACACAGAAGATTTAGTCTGATATCGTTAATGATAAGTATGAATAACAGTGTTCCCAAGTGGGAATCTTTCAACACGTCAGATACTACAACAAATTTCCTCGAAATAACCGACTTTAACCATACTAATATAGTGCTATCCTTAATATTAGAATACCATTTCATCATAATCACAAAATTCGTAAGCTTTAAGCTTGTGAATAAGTAAGCGGTGAGAAGCTCTATTAAAATTCTTCGTAAAGACCAGTTCGATGGCATCAACTTGCACTCTGTCAGAAAAAGCATTGACAATGTAGGACTGGAACAAGGTAAGGTTCTGCGGATGAGGATCTACCGGACATGAACTCACATTGACTGTCATTGATAATATGTCAAATTTTGAACTAAAATTTCTCCTTGATGTGATTCATAACAACCAAGACTGGAAGTAATGTAGTAGGTATATAATTGGTTATACATTTTTAGAGCTTCTTTTGTGGATGTGATGTATGAGGATAATTTTGAATATATCGGTGAATAGTGCAGCGGACAATGATCTATTATTGAAAACTACAGTGAGAGAGATGTAGCAATGAGATCAGTGCAATGCTTAACGACAAGAGATTGGATTAATTTGGGCCAGGTTCCATGGTGTTATCGAAATCCCAAAGAATATGGAGAACATCTTCAAGATAAATATAACAGGCACTGAATCAGCATAAGATTTTTCTCCACTACCTTTAGGGCCCACCTCGTTCTAGCAAAAATACTGATGATAAACTATGCAAAAACATGCTAGTAAGCACACTTATATGAATTGGTAATCGCATTATGTGTTATTTGAATGACGATAAGATTCAAAACACCGGATGGAATTGACAAAATTGAAAAATATTTTAGGATTAGAAGCCTTCTATGTCCAATATGGAAGACATAATGAGCAAATCAAGCTCAGAAAGACTTTTGCAATTTGAACAAACTTCAGAGAATCTGAAATATAATACGGGATCAAAGGTTTCTATGTATGATGAACCATTTTCTATAGGAATGTCTTTCGACTCTCACATAAACATACCATATTGTTATCTTAAGATAAAAAATCCATGTAAATTGTTATATTGTTTACTAATAGGAATAAAATACGATTTTAAAAACTCTTTTGAATGAGGTATCTTTTTCTGTGGTCATACTAGCACTACGACTCTTCGTTTGTGTTATTTACAGTGCAAAATTAAGCTGTTCAGGATTAATGAATGTGATATCGTTTCATCATCTCTAGAAGAAGATTTAATGTAGATAAGAAGTTACCTTCAGTTATGATTGACCATATCTTGGGAAGATTTGCGTTTACAGTTGACTTCTACATCATACTGAAAATTTTAGGATACAATACATCCACTCTTTTCCTTTAAAACTGAACGGGTACGATAACTCTTTTTTAATATTAATACAATTTTCGTTATTTGAAAGAAAACTTGTATCTACTTATTAGCTGAGTCATAATTATGTAATTAAACATCACATATATAAATATCACATTCAATTTTGATAAAGTTCTTTTTGCGTGTTTAAAACGTATCACTTTTTACATATTAATAGTTTTTTTTTCTGATAAACAATAATGCACCGGCTGAATATTATAATAAAAAGAGATAACATAATAGTATATGGATAAGGTTATTTGGAAATAAGTGTGTATTGGCTCATTCCAAATGTAAGTTTTCTTAAAAATCGTGGTTTTAATACTTTTAAATACGAGAACACCATTATAGCTTACTTTACTTTCCCAACTCAATTTAAAAACAAACATTAATAGACCAACTAATTGTTTAAACTTCTTGTTTCAATGTATTTCATCCAGTTAGAAGCGGAATCCGTAATTATATTCATTATTTTATTATTAATATACCAAGTATGTACAAAAGTATGTAAAACAGGAAGTACGATACAGTATTATAAAAATGTAATAAATTTAAAGCACTTTATATAAGTTAATGTATTACAAAATATACTTGGTAACATTGTCAAAATACATCATAATGGCTGGGACGAATTCCATAATACAAATTGAGTCAATATACTAAAGTATAAGTCACACTGTTATGAATTTCACTTTGTATTTCGTGATCCGATTAAAGTAAGAACGAGCCTGCATATACTTTAATTTCATATATTAAACAGTCATTTTAAATAAAGTTACTAAGTAATTATTTTATTGTTTTTAACGTTAAACATTCAATAAAGTCTGTAAGAATATAGACAAGGCAGCGCTTTCAAATAAACTGTGGACCGGTGCCTGTGTAAAATGGACTAATGACGTCATAATCGCTTTGTCCAGTGGCTGTAGATGATGTCATCACTGAGCCATTAGCAACTTCTCTTGTGTCTCTCACTTTATGCTTTAGGCATATTAGACAATATCATACCAGACTTACTTTACTGTTCGTATATTGTTTAACTCAGTGGTGAAATAAAGTCATAGATCTTTCTGCCATTTACCTTCATCTTGTTACCATTCCTTTTTTTATTTTTCTTACATAACTGTAAGAAGTAGAAAGAAATATTTTTGGCTTTCATAATTTGTCGCTTTTCGTCCTCTTACTAAAATAAAGGTTCCATTTTTAAACAGATATGTCAACGATATTGTTTTATTACCTATTCAATAAACCCAACTTAGTTCTTGAATTTGGTTTTAGTTAAATATCTGTAGGCTACGGAAACATGTAAGTAGTTACAGGTTATCTGCCTTATCCCATATCATTACATTTTGAAAATGTTGCAGAGTTGAGAACTAAGCACTTAAAACGCTATTTTAAAAAAACTAGAGCTTTAAATCAATAATTTGGAATTCTACTGTTGCATCCCTATCAAATGAGAACAGGCCACCTTGTAAACCCTATTTTACTGAACAACCTCGGATTCTTTAATTGTACACCGATCCGTCAAACAGTATACAACGTAAAAAACAAACCAAGGTAATTGTACTAAAAGAAAATGTTATTTTCACAGGTGAGTTTGAAACAGAGCTAACTATGATTCAGATTCAAAGCCCAAAGTTAGAACGTGCGGCCATCGATTCTATCTGGTGTTTATTTATATGATTATAATTATAGTGGTCTATGCTTGACCTGATGAGAACATCTGTGGTTTAGTGATTATTGATGAATTGGAAAAATTGAGAATAAATAGTTGTGCATTGTAAACTGTTATCATTTACTTTATTTCAAACCCATGCAATAACATGATAGCTATCACCGTAACATAAATAATCTAATAATAAATAAATATAAAATAACCCTAACACCGAAGCTATGGTGGGTAGGGTTGATTCAATGCGAATTTTAAGTCTAGGCCCTTTTCACCTTCCTCACTTAACGAAGGATTTGGAATCTGGCTCTGTCACAGACTTGAATCTCATAATCAAGAATCTACGTCCGTCTGGAGAGACAGAAAAAGACAATAAAAACGAACTCTCCAAGACATCAGAGACAACTAGAGTGTAAAAAGCTCTATATACGCAGCAGCCATCTAATGTTATCAAGATGAAGACGTATTCAATTTCTCTCAAGTGCAGATTATTTAATTATATAAAATTATAAGAAGTCTTTTATAACTAATTAAAATTTTTAGTTGTAATTTTACAGTAAATAGCTTTTTTAATTCTAAAACAATACATAATAATAATTACTAATTCTCATACGAGACAATATACATAAAATATAGAGCATATAGATAATATTTTTTCATTATATTCCCTATATTCCTATCTGAAATATTCTACCACTTTTTGTGAAAGGTCCCATTCATTGGTGTCAACCAATATCTGAAAATGAACAGATGGCCGACACAATGCACCAGACCTCAGTGGATAGAGATGGACTCACGATATAAAACCTTACAAAATATCTGCTATTGTTGGAGATCTCTGCCTTCGAGCTTTTCTGAAATAAATGCGACAATATTCACTACAAAATATAAACGTACTGTTTGCAGTTATTTTGAGTTACCAAAAATCATATCTATTATATATCGTATTTTATCGTATCGTAGGACTGACAATTATCTTAAGAAGTATATACGTTTCGTTAGACAATAGTGATATGGGCAATTACGGAAATCATTTAGAAAGATTGATATTATTTCTTAATCAGGGATTTCCATACATAATCTGTATTAAAGTATTCATAATATAAGAAAAAGTGTTTTCACAATACCATCAGTAAAATGTGTTATTCACGTATGCATTGCAATGTGTAAAACGAAAGAAGCTTGATCAAATGAAGGAGAAAGTATTAATCGGTTAACAAATTTAATTTTTTTAAATATAAATAGACAAAAATTGTGTAAATGTGTATGAAATTTCGTTGGTCGTGGTTTAAATCGATTGTTTGGTATTTTACTAATAGTTTGTTTTATGCAATTTACATATTATTTTGAAATAAAAATATTAAGAAATAACAATTCAACATTTGGTTTATTGTTCAAAAAGACTTTTGATTTTAATCCAACTAAATATGTATTGTATGTACATAAATTTATTTACGTTAATAACCAAAATGCCTTGGCTAAAACAATCCTAAGTATTTTTCTTCTTTTGATTTACATTGCAAAGATTTAAGTTTTAAAATTTAAGATAATTATGTTTGAAGTTGTTTTTTTATTTAAATTAAATCTTCAAAACATTTAACATAGTAAAAATAACCAAAAGAATGCATGTAGTATAACATAGCATAATATATTGTATACCGTATATCGTATAATGAATATATAGTTGTAAGTATAACTCATTCTAGGAACAGGAAAAACGGAAGTGTCACTTAAATTTGAAAGATGCTATAATGTACAGGAGCACCACATCACTAACTGCAAATTTCGTGATGTTGGGGTAAAAATGTTCAGTAGGCCTAGTTTACTACAAAAGACAATTGTTGGATTTTCTTGACTTGCTTAATGATAAAGCTTTTTTAAAGCCTTTATTATTATTTTACATGCTACTCTAACTGACTAAAGCTAGAGCAGATATGGCCTCCCTTTTTCCAACGTTAACTGACAGGGAGAGTATCCGTAACCCCCTTTATAGAGTATAGACAGGAGGCTATTCTAACCTCAACTCATCCTGAATATCCTGTTACTCCGTAACAGTTGCAAGATCGTTTTAGGCGTTTTTAATCTGTTATATCCTCAGCAAACATAGCTTGATATTGTAAAACAAATCAATCCTCATGATCGTATTCAATATTATCTTGGATATTAAATTAATCCAAAAATACAAAACAAAAGAAATAAAAATAATAATATAAAGAAGACCGTATTATCAAACTTTTCACACTAAAGGTACGTACCAAATAAAAATACAAGTATTTTATTGCGGAAGATGAAACTGGTATATATTATCGCTTCTAATATTTGAAAAAATTAAAATATGATAGCTGAAAAAATTGTGTAACAGTTTTTACAATGTTACGGACAAAAACAATCAAAAGTTTAAAAAGTAATTTCAAAGGAATTAGAACTTTAGATCTTATATACACAGTATAGACACATTATATTTTTATTTGTTAGGCTAAAATAATAATGATTAATAGATACAGTCTGTTCGCAACCTTGAATAAAACGTATTTTATTACAGTTTTTAATTGTTTCTAAAAATTCTTTAATGCTAATTTAACATTAAATAACGTTTAACAAATTTCTCGTAACTCTTTAGAAATCCTGAACCTGGAAGTGGTTGTCATAAAGGTGATAAACTTTTAATTGATTAACAATCAATGTAAGTCACTTTGTAATTTGACCTGGAAATTTCTCGTTAGCCGGTAGCAGAAAAATTTTTTAAATGGAATAATCAGTGAATATACTTATTCAACACTGAATATTCAAGAATATATAATAAAAATCTTAATTTGTTAATACAATCTAAAATGATACAGACATGTTCGATGTTTGTTTAATTTCCAAAAAAATTTAAATAAGGTAAAACTAATTAAAACATTAAATTAAAAATAAATAGTCAAAGACACATTTTGTGCACAGTTAATTTTGTTCATTATCTAATGTAGGACTGAAATTGCATTACATTAAGTTCAAAATTTAAATAATAAAAACGTTATAAATAGAGCTCGAAAATAACAGAATTGCTACAGATTTGGGAACAAACACTACAACTAGATTTTAACTGTAACTCATTCATTTATACAAAATGATAATTATTTTACTTGTGTTTATTTTTGAAAGAATGGATTTCTACACTTTAAACATTTGAATATACTTAATAATTACATGTATGATTGGTAACTTATTAAAATATAAATTGCACTTTTTACAAGTAGTATCAGTTACAATACTTTTAAGTTATGCAAAGAAAAGTATTTCAGGATCAGAGTTTAGTTTGAATAGCTGTACCTGAAAGTAAGACCTGATTCATCTAAATGGCCTATTCATTATCTGATAAAAAGTGAGGATAAAAGTTCATTTAAATTAATAAAATAAGCAAATAAAATTAAAAAATCACTAAAAATAAAAGTAAAATAAAATAAATTGCAATTAATATTCAACTGAACGAAATGACGATGTTGAGCGTTTATATATTCAGTATGGTATCTTAAGTATATAACTTTGTTGTTATCAAAGGAAAAATGCTTATAATTTATATTTATCTATAATTATATCGATATATCTATATACCTATTATAGTTTACCTATAAAAAAAGATAAACTTAGTTTTTTATAAATTTGTTAGTAGCATATTAAATGTAGTAAATAAAATATCATCTATAATGTATGCAATTACATGTAATGTATGTCATGAACTTCACTGGAGATAATTGCTGGAATCCCATACTAAAGAGAAATGTACAACTTTTACCGTTTGCATGTTGACCTGGAACTGTGTAATGTGGGCTAATGACGTCATAACCACATTGTCCAGTGGCTTTAGATGATGTCATCACTGCGTCATTACAACCTCTCTGCCTCTCGCACTCGACGACAGAGGGATATTAGACGTAACGTCAAGCCCTTCGCTATAACACTAACTGTGAGGACTCATATTATGGAATATTATCGTTAACCTCAGTAGTGAATTGGGAATTATTTAGTTATCCTGTAAATACGATAATAAATTACTGAGATAATTATCTGAACATAATTAAAAAATTGTATTTTACTTAAAATTTAATTGTTAAAGTAACTACTGTACAAGAAACAGATATTCATTTCCCAAAAAATTAAGTATAATATATAACTCATTTCATTATCACGTTATTCTGCGGATGGTAGATAAAAAATCATACAAAACGAAGTTGACACAAAAATAATGAATCATAGAACTCATGCTTATAGGAACGTAATCCTCTTACATGATAACGTTCACAATTTTGTTTCTTAAACTTATTTTTGTATAAGAGTTTAAAATTATCAGTCATAATGTATCAAAGAAAATTAAATACATGTCTATACATAAAGTCACAATAAAAGAAGTTCAAAGTGTTGCGATAGTTAGAGTGCATGTGTTATTCTGTCAAAAAACTTGACACCCTATCTTAAGGGTGTACTGAGATTATTTGCAAATTTATTTATTTCTTAGTTTCTGGTTGCTATCGCGATTACCCATAAGACCAACGTAAAAATAATTAACAAATCCCAAAATCCTAATGCAGCCAAATCCCATGGAGTGACATGCACGACCATCGAACAACTCATATACAAATGAAGCCTAATGCACAATGGCAAGTCCATAGATAATATTTTCCAGATATCATGCGGATGGACAAAAATGAAATTTGTGCAACCCTACGAGTTTTAAACTTCGTTAAACCCTAGCAAATAATACAGTCTAGATTTAAAACCAGTACCTAACTTTTAAATCAGTGAGTATTTTTCTGTATCGTGAAGACTAGTGTATTGTATCGTCATCTGTCTGTTATAAGATATTTGCTGGGTGAAGTGGAAGAAGTCTCTCACAGTATATAAGAGTATCGTGATAGGAAGATGTTACATGACACTTGAAAACATTAAAAATTAGAAGCAGCTATTATAGCCACGTATATAGTGTAGTTCTTAAAATGTAATTATATAAATATCAGTTTAGAAAATGTATAGCATGTATGACCGTCATTTAAAAATTGAAGGTTTTATAATATTTTCTACATTTAATTAGCCTATAAAATAAATATAAATCAAAATAAAATATACGTAATCGAAATAAAGTATTTATTTCGGCAGACTAATACATGAAAATGGGGTTAGATTTAATCACCAGAAACAAAACTCCTATTTCAGCTTTTACTATACGTCCCTTGCCTCTGAACCGTACAACATGTCTACTTCACTTACTTTTTAGTAATTATATTTTTTATTTCATAACTAGTATAAATCATAAAATTTACAGAAAAAAATAAAATTTTTAACCTTTTAGAGTGATAGGCTTCGCTAAATCTCAGCGAATAACAAGATTTCTTAGGGGGATATTGATAAATTATCATTATTCACAAATTTGGTATAGACGCAATATGTTAATTTGATTGATGTTAATACACAAACTAAATTCACTACAAGCAATCAACGACCTAGAAATAACTTATTGGTTTGAACGGTATAAGGGTCAAGGCTAAACATTAAAAGGAAATAAGGACATTTCATTTCCTTTGGCTGATAGAACGAACTCTCGAGACCACCGATGTAAGAGTTGTCGATGTCGCTTTCACTGCCTCTTTTCATAAGTTTGCTTGACACTTCGGGACACTTTCATTGCTTCTTTTCCAGGTACAAGTGAATATTCTCTTTACCCTTCGATTATTGCTACAATAAACTTTGACATAACTTGTATCCAACTACTGAGGAACACAACCCCGATGTATTTCCCATAATAGTTGTTACTCAACTTTTCACAATATAATTGAGAACAATATAATCTGTTACAGTAAATACCATGTTATTATAGGCGTAGGTTACACTAGCACGTTTATTGTCGATATTAGTCTCATAAAATGTTGCTAATGATCTAATGACCTAAACATAGATAATTAATGGTTTATGTTACAAAAATTTACAGCTCAAATGGAGATTAAATGCTTTTATTTAACATTCCATATAACTATTTTATAAGAATTACATTTACTACATAAAGCGTTGCGTTATGTTTTTAAGTTTTTCTCTATTTCAAACAAAATATAAGGTAGTTATTATAGATATAAAGTTTTAATGACATATTAAATTTGGATATATTTTATCATGATTTTGCAACAGACTAACATACTTAAAGTGTTAATATCTTTTTTAATATATTAAAGCTTAAATAAAATAATTTTAATGTGATAGGGTCCCTTGTAACCGTTAATCGCTTGTAACTTGATGTCATTCCTTTTTAACTTACTTAATTAAATTATTTTTGAATACATTTTGATACTATCGTTTTATAAAATAAGAATCATAAATAAATATTAAAAAAGGTTGTTGTACCCAAGTGGTAACGAATGTATGAATAATTCCAATAACTAATTAATATAACACAAATGATTGAATAATACGTAAACTGTTTATTAATTACAATATTAGTGTTAACATTTAGGAATCTGCTACGAATGTTTCAGGTCTTTAGTAATACGAATTTAGTAATATGTAACTCATGTAACGATTGTAAACTGATTCACTTCTCAAATACAGTATTGCAGTCAATCTCTGAAATCAACAGCTCGTATTCAATACTAGTGAATGACGTCATAGCCCAACAAGGTCAGTATTAAAGGGAGAGTGTGTGTATGATTGAAACTCCAGGGTTAACAGTGATACATGTGTTGAGTGATAAATATGTAGCAGCCATACATGTAACATTGATCGCTCAATAGTGTTTTATGTCAATGTGCAAATGATAGTTTTTTATTTATGTATACGAATTATGTTGTTTAGTTGAAATTTTACAAAGAAGCCATCTATTATTATGGCTAGTAATAGCCTTTGAAACATGACATCGTAAGAATGAATGAATTTGAATTGTATTGACGGTAGGATATATTTTATTTTAGCCCTAATTTTCTCGGCATTATTGCTCTGTTTTACGTGAGTTACCTTGATAAATAATTTCATTTTTTCAGTCTTATAACCGAGCTCGCTTGAGAAATTTATAAATAAAATCTATGAGGTAATGTTATAAATAGGTGGACATGATGCCCATAAATAAATCTACTCCAAGTAAAATTACTGGTTGGATAAAAGGAGGATATATATCAGAATATGAGCAGCTATTCAAATATCCACCATGCTTCTTACTCAAGTTTGTACTTGTCGGTAAATTGTATCCTTTCCTATCAATATAAAAAAACAAGATAAGAAATGATGTGTAAACGTTTATAAAAACCAACTTAAAAATATTTTAAGGAAAATGAAGTTATAGGTTTCTATGATTGATATTACTAAATGTCAGTTATACATTTTTCTTTAACTTCTGGAATAAGATATGAAGCTATTTTCGATATTAAAGATTATTATGATATTGATCTTATACGCCATCATACGAACAAGCACGTCAGTTTCTTTAAAACGGTAAAAGTTACGCACACACCACGTATAGCGTAATAGGCTTCGCTGAAGATGCATGCAATATCAAGAAAATCCCAATGTATGACATTGAAGTCGTATTTAAAAATTTATTTAATTATAGTTAACCATGAAACCAAATATTTGCCAACGCTTAGCCGAATCCGATTGTGTGTCATGCACTTTTTATCGAACTCGGTGTTGCATATACAGAAATTCATGTAAAATTTCAAATTTGTAGATTAATTTGTTCTTGAGATATTGTGCGTATTGACAGACATACAGGAATGAAATTATTCCAGTTTCTCTTGTAGCTTTTGGTAATGCTCAACCAATTGTATCTAGACCTTGGTTTTAAAAGTTTATTCATATTTAGAAAATTCATAACTATATGTATGAAGAAATCCTCTTGTTTAGATAATAATTTAACCCAAACAACAGCCAATATCAAGAAGGATACAGGTACATGTATCCTGAGAAGGATATTGACGCTTACATCCCATGCAGGCTTATCAGTGATTGCGGGATTTGCCGCTCATCACGAGAGGTAATCTGGCACAACACGTAATACAGGAAAACATCACGTGTCCTTCGCATGGATTTGATCCTGCGATATCATTTGGAAATGTAGCGTTCATATCGTTGGTGATTTCATGTAATATTTAGTTTTATCATGTAGTAACAATAAACTGCAGTATGTAGCTAAATTGGCCAATACAGGTATAATTATATTTAATAATTAAAGATATATGAAATGACTTTATGTAATATACAATACTATATTAAATATTATTTTCCGATTGCTATAGTTGCATACCTGTGACTGAGACGAACATTTTCTATAGTAAACAATTTGTGTTAACGAATGCTGGTAGCATATTAACTAAGGACAGTTAATAACACATATTACTATCGCCTTAAGGTTACTTGTATTCATCTTATGAATAAGTCAGATTAGAGCGATTTATTTCATATCTTCGTTAAATAGAGGTATTTTTTTATATTTAGTACTTTAAAAAAAGGCTGTATCACTACATCTTTTAGGTAGCCTTTCTTTACCCTGAATTTGAAGGAAAATGCTTTAGCAAATCCCTATAAACCACCCTGGCTTCATGTGAAAAATATCTTGGCAATGGCAAAAAAAAAATAGGTAGTGGGGATTTATTTTTAAATATTTTGGAATACAATAACAGTTTTTTTAGCATAATACTTCTCTGACCTAGCCACTCTTTACCTAATACTACTGAGGTTTAATAAATTTAAAAAAATCATATTCTACCATTTTTTAATACGGAAGTTGATATACATTCAGTTGGAATAGGAAAAATCTCAATCTCCTAAATTAATAATATATAAATTGATAATAAAACACGTGATCATACGAATTTCATTTAATTCCATGATTTATCGAAACTTCACTCAAAGCAGTGAATAAAAAATCAAATATAAAATGGTACATTAAACGTATTATGCATATCGAAGTTTGGCTGGAAAATACGACACAGCTCAATTCTTCCTTTAGCTATGCTCCAGTCTTATCTAGCCGACTGGTCCCCCACCATTACGTCACGCGTGCGCAAGGGTGAAAATGAAGATGAACGCAACGATCAACTACGGAACAACGACAGCTTCTCATTATATTACAATATTTCATCTGCTTCAAGCAGTAACAAATTCCATTGTTTAGTAATTGAAGTTTTTATTTATTACGAAAAGACTATTAAGTGCTTCTTTATATACTACTATTTATTAGGTTATGATATTAGCACAAAAACCGTACAGTTCTCCACAACTTAATTGATAAGCAAATAATTATTATTATATATTAATATTATTAATAATATTATTATATACGTTAATAAGAACACTAATATCTTATGAACTGTACAATACACTTTATGTAGTGTAATTCAAGTTAAAAATGATACATAACTTGTCCAATTAATATGTTCTTTATTACAATACGTATTAAGGGATAAGATCATAAGTATTCTATGACGTCACGAAACGAGTCAATGCATACACATAACATTCTTAAATAAAGAAACTTGTTATATCTCAAGTTGCTAATGCCCTCTTGGAGATTTCAGCCCCTTGAAAAACATTAGTTTCAGGAGTTCCAGGCCCCTATTACGTTTTCAGTTCTGAATGTTCTGGTACCAAAAATTCCGATACATGGAAACTTCTGCCTTTAGTTTTTCTGGGTCTCCAGTCTATAAGAGGAGTCTTTAAAAACTGTGAAATTGCAGCACATAGGAGTTCTCAAAGTGTCATAAATCTGAAAAAAACTTTTGCGATAAAAGTGATTAAAAAGGTCAACTGTAAATTCAGAAAAAGGTATTATTTTGGGTCAGAAGCACAATTTTTGAAAATAAAAAATCTTTAATATTTTGTTAAATTTAATAACTGATTCAAAGTTGTGTAGATTGAGATAGGAGTTTTTATAGCGTTATGAGTTTGTATACATAAAATTATTTTACCACTCCGGCTTTAGTCCCTTTTTATAGAAAATACATGAACACTTTCCTTGCTGTCTGTTTTAATTTTCCATATATTATAATTGACATATTATAAATTGTTAAACTTTTACTAAATAAAATTTCTACTAGTGGTAGTTAAAAAATCGTACTCAACAAGGACATCATATATAATAAACATGAGTTTGAAATCACATTAGTGCTAGGTAAATTAAAAATTAAAGGGATTGCCTCTGTTGAAGGATCAAACATGGGAAAATAATTTTTGTTTCAATGAGCATTCACATTAATCCCAATTAAAGTATTATTAAAATTAGTAACTTTTTAAACAATTATCACAAAAACATAAAATATGCGTAGACATCATTATAGGAAAAATATAGTACCCTTTAAGTAACTGACACCCAGTTTACTGTTACATATGCTTATCATTCAATCGTTACTGATTAGAAGTGAACCAATGATTGTTCCTATTGACAGACACCTTGACACCTGGACCTAGGCGAGATAACACTCTCCACACTTGGGTCTTTGAGTTCACATAGGTGCTATCTCTGTGATCATCTCAACAAAGGTATGCCTTTTGTATTTGGTACCGTGTAAAGCAATAAGTGGTCTGGTTGCCTGACACTTTGACATCTGGACCGTGATAACTGCTGAATAAACAACTTCAGGGCTTGTTCTTGGGTTCGGTACCAGGGCTCTCTCAGGTTTAAATTTATCAGCCTTGTTTTTATCTGATCGATTAAATGTTATTACTGCTTTGCAGTTGTAGGTAATAACTAAGGAAGGAACACGTTCCATGGACTTTTTAAAGTGCTATGGTTATAACCAAATAACAACGGATTTCAACCTTTAGGTGTTATTAAAAAGTGAAAGAAACAATAAAGTACAGCAAAATTTATCGTCGTATAAGTACTTGATGTTCATATATATTTAATCACAGGCAGTAAATTAAAATTATTTTAAGTATTAATATTCATTAATAATTATGTAACTCCTACTCTATAAAACCAGATTAACAAACTTTAAATTCAGAAAAAAATCATTAAAATATTCGTTACATTATTTATACTGTTACTTGTATTTCCTTTATATGGCGAAAGGGTGTAAAAGGAAGACTAGCTTGACTGATCTCACAGAGTATGCCTAAGGTTTTGTAAGTGCTAATAGATTATGTTAATACATTACTTATTTAGTATGTATAATGAAGATAGAATAATATCTTAATTATTGAATAACGAAATGAATAAAATATAACTGATCTAAAATTTGTGTGTTATCCTTTGCGTAGAACTATTCTTTGGTTCAGTTTTTTTTTGTATTGTTTAAGTTTTGTAACTTTAATCATGTATATAACAAAAATATATATATATTCATTTAATTTCTTTTATTTGTTGATAAAAGTTTAATAAAAGTGAAAGTCCTTGATTTGTGGAGTTCTATAAGAGTATAACTCTTCTTTACTACCAGATTTCCAAATTTTCAATTCTCACTGTTGCAGCACATCAAATCAAAAGTATGTATTCCTGTATAAAAAGTGCAAGCTAGTTAATTTTATAATTTCAAAACGTAAAATAGGAAGTAACTTCGTCATCATATTAATAATAATTTCAACGTAATATACCAAAGATACACGCGACATAGAAAGACCCTACAGTGGGTAACGAACCGTAACTCGGCATTTCATTACAGAGTTACTTTCAACTTTGCTTCCCTTTGACCTTTGACCAAGGAATCAAAAGGAACCCATAAACCAAGTCTTACCAGGTTTCAAGCCTGTAGAATCTCACTATGAAGATTTATCGTTCTGAAGGGCAAACAGGCAACAATATGAGTTTAAGGAAGACCTAATGGATTCTTAGTAAGTTGCAGCAGTAACATTAAAATTATCAAAGCTGAAGTATTTTTTCCAGTATATTACCTGAATCAAATTTATTAAACATTTACGATATCTAGCTCGCGGGAAGCAGAAGGTTCAGAATTCGGTGAAGCCGTAGAAGACATAGAGTACGCAGTAAGTGAGAGGTAAAATAAACTTTACCTATTCAGATAAATATTACCAAGGAAGAATATTTTTATCTCAGGAAAATAAGTATCCTAAAATTCTTTTTATTGAAATACTTAATGGAAATAAACGCGTAAATACTGAGAAATCTAATATTAATTAGTGAACGAAACAAAATAACTGGTGGAGTAAAAAGAGCCACTTTAAGAATAATTAAGACTCTCCAGTTAGAGGAGAGAATGATTTCACTTCAGCTAAAGACTTTATGAAGAGCTTCCTTCAACGTACCCAGTAGCGTCCAAAATATTCTATATTAAACTGAAACTGTTAAAACTCCTTAGGTTTAAATTTTATTTTGATACATTATTAACCAATAAAGCTGTCTATATCACTAAAAGGTTTGGTTGAAGCATATCTTAACGTTTCATCCCTTTTAATCTAGAGGAGAGGTTTAGAATTATTACCTTTCCTAGAAATAAAATCTTAAATAAAGTGGTTCTTGAATCATTGACCTTTTTTAATTAATGAAACAGTTTCTACTTCCATATATGTTGAATTAGGATTCCGATATAGATGAGTATTTTGTGTCGATTCAGGTAAAGGCTCATCACTGTTATTTGGATATTAAGTAGTAACTTAACACGTTTTTGTTACCTTACTCTCTGCATAGTTGATTAGTCTACTATTCATCATTTTTTATTGATTGATAAAATATATAATAAAAGCCAAATAAATCAAAGATTTTGTTACTAACTTTTTCCGCTCATGATATACGCAATGATCAATAAAAAGGTTGAATATTTTAAATGGAATTAAAAAAATCTTATTTGTTTTTGATTGTTTGTAGGCTGCATTAAATACTTAACACGCACTCCATAACAAGGTGCTAACTTAATTCATCAAACAGTAAGGAAAACCGGTGATGCAGAAACCACCACTCACATATCGCCTTTTGTGTCGCGCTTTAATACCGACTGGATGGTGTATTGTCAGACAAAACGTGCGTTACAGGACCGGAATGATCTCGTCGATTTGAGATATTGTAATCAAATAGCATCGTTTGATGAACACCAGTCGTTGTTAGCATAGAAAGTAATTTTTAGAAATCACTAATTTATGAAATACCTTGAGCTAAGGTGGTGACGTCACTTTCCAATGCGAGTTACCGTAATCAGTAAAAAGATAAAATTTTATCTTTGTATCAAAAAAAATTTCACTGTTATAGCTGGTTTACAGGTGGTAGTAGAATTTACACTGAACGCAGCCCAACCGATATTGTAACTGATCTAGGCACCTTAATGGAGATATCCACAAACTTCAAGATAATTATGCATTATCAATGCATCAAAGCCTAAAATAATCGATATGTCTAGTTTCGTAGGTGGGATGATTTTTGGAGTGGGTTTGGGTTTCCACACTGAGGTTCTTACAGGCCTTAGCAATATCTGCACTCTTTTCAAGCCCTGCGTTTAACTATTTGATGATGAAACAGAGAAAGTATTTTTTCTTCTAGTTGATAGAACTGATATCCATTATATCTTCCCAAAGATGTTTATTTTCAAAAATCTCGAAAGATGATAGCGAAAACGCCCAGCATTAAGCTACTGATGTCTTGTCAATTCGAAAGTCACACAGAACTCCTTACATTAATAAATGAATAAGAGATTTCCTCAGCTCCTTGTCGTAAGTAAATAAATAAATTGTGTAATACTATTTGTAAAACAACTTTATTGTGCAGTACATAGTCTAATTTGAAACATATTAAAAAAAGCTATCCCTTCATGCTCAGCATCTATGCATAGTTACTGTTCAAAATGCATTAATGATACTTTAATGGTAGTGCATATACATCATAAAGTGACTTCTAGAAAATAATAATACTTTGTAGTTCTGTCTTATTGTATACATTAAGTTTCTAAACTAACCCTTGAGAAAAACCCATATTATGCTTAGTTTGAAACTGTGTGTTATAATATTTGGTACTTTTGAAATAATATTCTAGTATTTTATAACATTAAAACAACTAATATGTGTTTAAAATGCTCTCACTACTTTTTACTTTACTCAGAATACAATAAGTTATCTTTGCATTTAATTAACAGTAAATGTTTGGTGCTCTCCTAACGTCGTAAATTTAAACTGTTAGGGTGTATAACACTTTTAATTTGTTGTAACAATATCCAGCAATAACTTATTAACTTCTAAATAGCAATCAGTTACGAAGAAGATAAAAACACTTAGTTACTAGGCTGTTAAGAGATGCTTTCATTGAGTACTGCACTGTTACCGGAATCTAAAATATCGCTTTAAGGTCACAGAAGAAATATATTTCAATACATTTCCGTTATTGCATATGTATGTATTTAAATTAAATCCCCAGCAGTAACGATTCTTTACTATCCTGTCACACATACATTTAAAATTGTGTGTATAAAACTTATATTTCTTAACAGCATCAAAAGTAATCATTTTTCTGTAACAATAAATACGAAAAAGGTAGAGTTGATATTTGTACGTTTATATGTTCACGAATCTAATTTCTCTTATGAAAAGTTATTTACTGTAAAAGTCGTATCTCCAATTGGAAAGTCGGAGCTTAGTTTTTTTTTTTATGATGAGAGGTCTTAAAGAGGTTATATGAGGTTATATATAGGGGTCTGAATAACGTACACTGATTAGACCAGTAGGAGCGAAATCGGAGTGATTTCGATCTTGTGAAGCTGTGAAGGGCTCTGAGTAACGGACTGCGTCAGATACTGATACACCCAATCAGAACAGTTTCGATCTTGTGTAGCTGCATAAAGCTCTGATTGGATCAATCATGGGCAATCACGCGTGGGATCCATCATAAACTATACAGTACATTGATGTTTGCTATATTTTTACATAATGTATGTATTTAAATAACTGTTTAGTTAGTTTGTATGTTACTTTAATATCTACAAGGAAAATGTTCTAGAAATGGATTTTCAAATCGATAGTTCCAAATATTTGTTTGAAATTCTTTTCTTATTTGAAAGCAAAAAATATTATATATTTAAGTTATGACTTAATATTTTTAATCTACCTACAAGTCCAAATATAATCTAGACTATTTTATACAATTTAGGAGTACGACACTGTATATTCGCTTAACAGGATTTCATTGAAATTACAAGAAAAACTCACCAGATTTCCTGTGGGCGGATAGGAACACAGATAATCATACATAAAAGAAGTGTTTAAATTACCTGGAAATAATCTTCAATGTCACCTAGTCAAATGCCATGATTTATCTTCATGAAGCTTACTATGAGAATATTTACTTTACTTCTATTTAAGTAGGTATCGTACTGATTTTCATACATTTCAGATTACCGATGTATTGGAGATTTCATCCCACGTAATACATAGGTTGTCACATAGTTTCAAATAGTTTATTGAGCTATTTTGCCAGATGACGCAATAAACTCATATTTATTTAGACCTTTGACGTTATTAAACCTTTTGACATTTTTAATTGTTTACTCAACAGAATATCCATATGAAAACATATTAACTTCAGCGGCAGTGATGTCTATTTTTGACAACCCCCCCCCATCTCTTCTCTGTTTGTTGTAATTAAATCACGCTTTTTCCTTACTGGCGTGACCGGCAAGGCGGCATTAAAGAGATCAGCTTATCCCATTAGTTATTTTTGACATTTATTATCACACAGTTAAATTTATCATTTTGTTGTAAACAGCCTTTCAATTAAATATGTGTTATTGTTTCTTGTATTATTTATTATTCATTTTATGTTTATTTTTCTCGTCATTAATAAAATTATTTATTTTAATTTTTGGGTGGTTTTTATAATGGTTGTTATATTACTTTAATTTGTTAGTTGAAACAACATTTTGAAACTCAATGAATGTGTTTTCTCTTAGGATAAGAATCTTACCACTCACTTGTCTCCGGAATGACAGGATATTTTGGTTAAGAAAGAGAAATTCCATGAGAAAGATAGCGGGCACTAAACTGAGTCATATCACCTAGGAGGATGAATAGGCCAGCTATGTTCCAGCTTCTCCAGACTCCAACAGCCTTTTACACTAAGGGAGCTCGACCCACTCCAAGAGCTATCCTCTGCAGTGGACCAGCTACTATCGTATATCGATCCACAATCCCACACCAATATCTTGACGTTTATTGTTAGTGATGCATCGCTTCTGACATACAGGAGCTCAGGTTTGCTGAGCCACAAGTTATAAATGGAGTTTTGCTGTACCCAGTATAGGTTAAAGTACAAGTCATAAACCCGTCTGAAATAAATATTTCTTCTGGTGATCGGTGAATATTTGTCAACAATAAATAGGAAGTAAGGATAAATTTGTTTCATTAGCAATGGTTTCATTTGTCAACAGTTTTAGATTTTTTATGAATGGATGATGTTAATAAATACAATAATTTCTTTGTGTGATTTTGTAAATCCACATACTTGACTATTAATGGATAATTAACTAATAAAATGAACTTTGAATTTAAAAATGTACTACAAAAACATGTACGTGTCAACAATTCCTTAAAAATTGGATTTGTATAATAAAACTGTGAATCACTATATCACATATCTTGATCGTGAGCTAGTATTCATTGGAGTAACGGTAAAAACGTTGTCTGTTTGTACGTATAGTGGGCAAAGTAATCACTGAAACTGTATTTTAACTTAGGAAGACAGAATGAAAAGACTTTTCGATACATCCTTTGAGTTGAAATCAAAGAGTGTCTTTTACTTTGATCCTGTACTTATCTAAAGAAGGAAAATATATAAATTTGTGACCACTGACTACATTTATGTTGTAAATTTGGTGTCGAATCTATGGATTTTTATAAAATTAAAAATAAATTAGATCAGCATTAATTAATCTCTTACTTGATCAGGCAGATATAAATGACACGACAATAGCATGAAAGTTTTACTGCATTAGTTTTGAATATAACTAACTGCGGAATTTTCTGTATGGAACCATAAGGAAATGTACGAAATTGAAATTGATGCATTATGAGACGGTGTGGATGTTTTAGTAAAATCCTTTAACTGTTAAATCAGTTACTTGAACAATTGGTTATATATTATTGTTTATATGGTAAAATTGTATTTTATATTATAAACATTGAGATATTTTGCACAGGAGATGTAAGAACGTTTGTACAAATTCAACCGCATCTCGTTGTTTGTTTACACTTTTAGATCTTCTTGGAGGATCGAGAAGCATCATGGATCCTGTGGAAAGTGTTGGATCGTCCACTAATAGTAGGTGCTGACAACGAAATTTTAGTTAATTACAAGGTTGAATAAGACTGGTCGCAAATGGGAACCCTGTGGCACACCTGATACAACAGGAAACTCTAACGAGAGAACCGACTTAAATTTTATCATGTGATATATACTAAATAATAAAAAAATATTATGTATTTATAATATAAATATATGTATATATAAGGCATTTTTAAGCGTAAAAATGTTAACACTCTACATATTTTATAAATAGTTTTCAAAATTATTTTGCTCTGCCTCTGACGGAAAATAATCCCATTTCTAAAAAATGATACCAAAATAGTACATTAATAAGGTTACTTGGGTAGATACGTTTACATTGGTTTACAAGTTTATTAGCGAATAAATTATATTATTTATAATGATGTTGTCTTTTAATTTCGTGGTATAAATACAATTTAAATACGAGAATTCCATTATATCTTTACTTTTTTCCAACTCATGAAAAATAAATAATTTAACTCATTTTAAAACTGCAGTTAGACTCGTAAATGCGTAATTATATATTTTTTGATATTATTATTTCTATGCCCCATATACGTAAAATAGAAAATTACAACAACACAATATTCTTCTAACATACCTTAAAATATCACGACATATCCATGGTAACAACGAAATAATCACAATGAGTAGCCTAGGGAGTATTTAAAAAAACCAGTCGGTAAACTACAGTATAAATCACAATTTATACAGCTACTTTTGGATTTCATTATCCTATTAGAGGAAAAATAAGCCTGCATTATTATTTAGTTTAACAAAAGGCAGTTTAATTTAAATGTTAGAAACTAGTTGTTTAATATTTCTGACATTACAATTTTAGTAAACTCTGGTAGAATACAGACAAAGCAGCGCTTTCCCATTAAATGTGGACTGACGAGTGAGTAATATAGACTAATGACGTTATAATCGCTTTGTCCAGTGGCTGTAGATGATGTCATCACTGAGCCATTACGAACTTCTCTTGATCACAGATCACGGTTTGTTAAGATATTGTTACACTCAAAGGTGACATTACATTATAGATCATCCTGCTATTTACCTTCATCTTGTTACTTATCCATTTTTTTATTACTCATACATTACAGTAAGAAATTGAAAATATTGTATAACTTCGACAATGTGTAATTTTGAAACAGATATGTGAACAATATTCATTTTATTGTTTTATTACCAATTCAATCAACTCAAATTCCTTATTGAATGAGGTTTACGTTCAATATCAGTAGGCTACATACACATATTATAATGAAGGTAACTTTATAATCGCAGATGATTAAATTTTTCAGATACTATGATAAAAAACCGTTCACAGCCCCGGAGCAAAATGTGGATCAATAAGGTGGAATTCATCTGTTCTTTCCGTATGAAATAAGAATGGGCTCCTTAAAAACCCTATTCTGCTCAAACCTTTCCTATTCATTGCTTATACAAGGATCCATCAAACTGTATATGAAAATAGTTATAGTACAAGCTAAGAATAATTCAGATTCCAAGCTCAAATTTGGACCGGTGAAATTGTGATTACTGATGAAATGGTAAAATTGACAATTAATAATCATTCTGTAATCTGTTATAATTATCTGATTTTATTTAAACCGCATAAAATAATATGAGAATGTTACTACAGGGCAAAGCTTTCAGTAAATTTTATTATTTACTTAGGTCCTTTCCGCACTCCACATAGTGCAGCGTCTGGAATCTGACTCTGTCACAGACTTCGCTCTTAGAATCTGGAATCCACGTTCGTCTGAAGAGATAAAAAAGGCAATCAAAACGAATTATCTGCTACGTGTAGACATCAGAGAGTATAAAAAAGGATTGTCTGGTTTACGCAGCAGCAATCCAATGTTATCTAGTCAGGTTCACACTATTTACTTGGATAGATTAAAATGTGTAGTTCTGCTTTTATATTGATGTTTTTGTTCAAAGATTGATAGTTTTAAATTTATTAATTATTCCCAAATTTAATATTTAGGTTTGTTCAAATTCTTGCACTGCTAGTTCAATATTATGGTCATAAAGTTATTTAGCAGATTATACCTTTTTAAATTCTAAAATCCATTAAATTGTAATACAAAATTATATATATATATATATATGTATTTATGCATACATTATATATGTATACAAGTTGTTATTCTATATTTATATTCAAACATTCTACCACTTGGAGAAAGATCCCATTCACTAGTGTCAACCAATATCTGAAAATGAACAGATGGCCGACACAATGCACCAGACCTCAGTGGATTGAGATGGACTCACGATATAAAACCTTACAAAATATCTGCTATTGTTGAGATCTCTGCCTTCGAGTTATCCTGAAATAAATGGGACAGTACTCACTACAAAATGTATGCTATGTCTTGGCAGTAACCTTAAGGTCACAGTAAAATACATTCTCTTATATCGTTTTTTTATCCTTTATCTAAGCAAATCTATTCCCTTAAGAAATATTGTATGTTTAGTTGAACAATAACGATATTGTTAGTTAGAGAAATGTTATAGAGAGCTTGCAACATTTTCTGAGATTTAAATGAATAATCTGGATTAAATGTATACTTCATCGTATGGTACTAAATGCAAATAGATTATGTCTATGGTACATGATAGAACAATATTAAAAATGGAAACAACGGAAAAAATTATTTATAGTACCACTAAAATGTGAAACAGTGTTTTTATATTATAGTGAAGACTAAAAATAAATCCTCTGCTTAAACATGTAGGAGCAACCATGTTTGATCAACTACCCATAAAGATATAAAACATTTAATAATCTAAAAATGAATATAGGATATTCACACAATTATAAAATTTTGTTATATATATACATAAAAAGTAAATACAAAAAGTAAATTTGTTTTTAAAAATATCTAGACATATTTTTATGGTTTATGGATTATTTTGCATTTTGATTAATTATAATTTTCTGTTCCAAGCTTGGATAAACGGGTTTACCCACTAAAAAAACCTCCTCTACTCTTTAGGATTCCAACCTGTGATTGTTTATAACATTACTTCAGGCTAGGCATAAATTTGCCTTAAGCCCGTGGGGCTCTCTCCTTATCCAGCCGCTTGGTCAAGGGATCTGGGCGACTTCGCGGTCCAGATCGGGTTTCTTTTCCAGGAGCATGCCCGGGACGAACTGTAACAAACAATCCCAGTTCCCTCATCCTCCATAACCTTTTCGCAGACCGTATCCACCGAAAAAACCCCGAGTTTTCTTGTGGCCTCCAGGCGGGGCCTTTCCCAACGTGGACAGCGGAAGAAGGTGTGTTCCGCGTCGTCGGGAACGCCCGGGCAGTAGATGCAATCCGGTGTACCGGTCTTGCCCATCCGGTTCAGGTACGACTTGAAATAGCCGTGACCTGTCAGGAACTGCGTGAGGTAGTAGTCCACCTCACCATGCCGCCTTTCGATCCATGGTTGAACCTGCTCGATGAGTCGCGCAGTCCATCGTCCTCGGGTTTCGTGCTCCCAGCTGTGTTGCCACTGCTGGAAGGTTCGGGCACGCTCTTCGGATGTTGCTGCGTCCTTGCCGATTTCGCCTTGTCTCTGATAAATCGCCTTCCTCTCCTCTGCCAAGAGAGATGACAGGGATGACTCCGGCAACCACCAGGACAGCAGGCTCGGATACTGTCCGATAGGCGGAACACACCCGGAGCGCAGCTTGACGCTGAACCCGGGCGAGTTGCAACCTATAACATTCCTTGGTAAGAGCGTCTGCCCACACCTCTGCCCCATAAAGGAGCACGGACTGGACTGCGGACATCAATAACCGTCTTTTGCTGGACCGAGGACCCCCGACATTGGCCATCAGCTTACTAAGATAAGAGACAACCTTAGCAGCCTTGTCCACCGAACGGAAGATCTGGTCTCTCCAGCTTAACTTGTTGTCCACTATGACTCCGAGGTACTTGGCGGTACGCGTTAACTGGACCACTTCCCTTCCCACTCGCAGCGGGAAGACGGTGTCAATTCTCTTCTTTGTGAGAATCACGATCTCTGTCTTGCTCAGAGCAAGCGAAAGACCGTGATCGGACATCCAGGCGTTGACCACTCGCATGACCTGGTTCAACTTTAGCTAGGCCAGCTGAACGTTGCGTGCGGCGATGAGAGCCGCAACGTCATCGGCGTACCCAACTAAGACGGTTTCCTCTGGCATCTCGGATCTCAGGAGGCTGTCATAAGCGATATTCCAGAGATCCGGGCCGAGTATTGAACCCTGATATTAAAGGTGATAAGAGTTAAACTGATTAAAAATCCGTGTCAGTCACTTTATAATCTGACAATTATTTGTAAGCCAACAAAATACAGGAAATTCTAAGTGAATCGATCAGTAAAGCCTCATCCAACAGGAAATATTGAGGAGTATATAAGAAAACTGATTCTATTCATACGTCAACAAAATTTAACAGATAACTAACATACTATTATTAGATTATAAGTTTATATCCATTCAAATGTTACTTAAAGTAAAACCGACCATAACGTTAAAATGAACAACTAAGAAGAATTTTTCTTTAGTAATTTTGATTGTTCATTATGTAATGTAGGCCAAATCGTCTATTAAATTAAATAAAAAAATTATAGGCTTACTTAAAACATTTTATAGTTAAATTTTAAAACGAAGCTGCGTAATAAAAGAGCCATGACAAATTTGAGCTAGAATAAAGTTAGCTTTTAACTGTGACATTTATTAAAATTGTAATTTGTAACGCTTGAGTTTGAGTTGATTAGAAGGTATGGATGTATAAATTTTAAAGTGTTTTAATATATTCATGTATATTCTTAACTAAATATCGATTAAAATATTAACGAGTATTATCAGTTGCCATTCTTTTAAATAACGCTAATAACCTGGCCTTCAAATTAGAGTTTACCGTGTAAGCTGTGACTGGGAGGTAGACCTAATTAATTCAATGGTCTATTATTTCACGGTTGAATAATTTAAAAAAAAGCTCATTTACATGAAAAAGGTGAGACATTATAATAGAGCTAAGATACATATTTTATGATTTGTCGATTATATATAAATTTTAGTAGATAAAATATATTCAAAGTACTTACTTCAGTGGAGGGATGTTATGGAATCCCGTACTAGAGAGAATGTACAACTTTTACCGTTTGCGCGTGGACTGGGAGCAGTGTTATATGGACTAATGACGTCATTAACACATTGTCCAGTGGCTTTAGATGATGTCATCATTGGGCCATTACAACTTCCCTCTGCCTCTGTCACTCGACGCTAGAGGGATATTAGACGTAACGTCAAGCCCTACACTATGACACTAACAGTGTGTACTCGTATTATAAGAAAATATTGTTTCCCTTATGAATGAAATGGAAACTACTTAGTTGTGCTGCATAGTGTATCTTAAATTACTGTAAACATTCTTATAACATAGGTTAAAATCTGAGAATTCGATTATTATAGAAAGCACAGTATATAAAGTAGATATTTATTTAAAAAATATAAAGTATATAGCTCATTCCATTTTCAATATGTTCTGCGGATAGATAAATTAACAGTCAAACGCAAAGAAAAAACATTTTACACAACAATTTTAATCTGTATATTAAATATTCCTTGCTGTAGGACACATTGGAAATATTTGTTCATTAAATTTGTTTTTATATAATTGTAAAAAATAAAATAAAAAAATAATTACGAAAATGTGTTAAAAAATTTTTTTAATGTCTATGAAAGGAGTAAAAAAAATAGTAATAACAACAAAGTCTACAGAAACATCTCGCTTCAGAGTTAAAAAAACCTTGGATGACTGACTTCCTTTTTAAGAAAATAAAGGAACGAGATAGGATGTTTAAAAAATGGAAGCATTCTCCAAGCAATTTAAAAATATCGTTGTGACTACGTAAAATTTCGAAATAAAATAAACAGATTGATTTTTACAACAAAAAGAGATTACGTTTATAGCGAATTTTATAACGTCCGAAATGATATGAAAAAAGCAATGGAATTGTATAAATGCTATGCTTGGAAATAAAACCCGTGAAAACCTAGACGATAACATATCACGAGCTTTTTTGAACGTTGTCACCCCGGATACCATACAAAACGAATTTGCCGGATTTTTTTGAAAAAAGTGTTAAGGATCTCAATCATGTTTGCCCAGCAAAGCTAACACATTCAACTGGCTCTTTTAGACCTACTCAAAACTTTTACATACCTAAGCCAAATAATTTATTTATTCGTAAAATTATCCAGTCACTAAGGAATGAAAAATCCCCAGGAATTGACGGAATAAGAGTAAAGGACATTCAAATGGCGCAGGAAAAGATTTGTGATGTAATATGCAGCCTTATAAAGATTGTCACTTAAATCAGGAATCTTCCCCAGACAATCTTAAAGTTGCTATTATAAGACCAATTTTTAAGTCAGGATCCAGAAACTTAACCTCAAATTACCGGCCTGTAGCTATTTTATCGGTCATGGATAAAATATTCGAGAAATATGTTGCACACTATCTAAATAAATATTTGGAAGAAAATAAAATAATTTGTGAAAACCAGCATGGTTTCAGAAAAAATAAAGGGACAGAGACTTTGTTGCTTGATTTTACAAATTTTATAAATTATCATTTAAATTCCAGAAAGCAGGTTTTAGCCATTTTTTTCGATTACTCAAAAGCATTCGATACACTTGACCATGCCATACTTCTGGATGAATTAAAAACATATCGGAATTGAATCCTACATCTTAAAGTGGTTCGCAAGTTACCTGGAAAATAGACCATTTTCTGTTAAAATTTCCAATGAATATAGTTCATACAGAGTAGCTAACCAAGGAGTCCCACAAGGTAGTGTTCTGGCCCCAATTCTATTTAATATATAAGTTAATAGTCTATCAAAACAAAATTTTTCATGGACATTTGTTTATGTACGCTGATGACACAGCACTCGTGGTGGCTCACAAGGACTTCTATCTGGCAGAATCCCTCATTTCTTCTGATTATAAGTAATGCTTAGATGGGCTCACGACAGAAAACTAATTCTAAATTCTAAAAAAACCCTCGTAATAAACTTTCATTCCTCTCATAATATTCCTGATCGACCTCCAATAGTTAAAAGCCTATGACTGTGTTTGCTTATATAACCATAAAGAAAACAGTTGTTTGTGTCAAAGTTTAAAAGTGGCTACGGAAACAAATTATTTGGGCATCACTATAGACCACAAATTGAAATGGGGAATTTCATATAATACAAATTGATAAAAAAGATTAAAAGCTGGATCTGCGAAAATCTACTGCTTAAGAAGTACCCTTCCGGTTCAGCAATCAAGCTAATTTATAAGTCGATGTTTGAATCCTTGATGCGGTATATGGGGTAGATGTAAGGGGGTACAGCCTCTAAGTCCATCATAAACCGGGTGGATATCTTGCAAAGAACACTGTATCAAATGGTGGGGCGTGCCACAATTGCAGCGCAATTTCCAAATTCCTGATAGCCTTTTACTATACAGATACAATACCTTAAATGCCAAACAACTTTTAAAATTAAAAATCATTCAAAAATACTACTTATCTGATTCGTTTAAAACAGGAAAACACAAAAAACGTGCTATGCATTTAGGAAATTAGATAAATATAAACTGCCGACATTTTGTAATACATACGGGAAAAATTCGCTGAGTTACATTATTCCAAAAATATTTAATCAAATACCTATAGAACTGCTAAAATTTAAAAATTTTTACGTTGCTAAACCTTACATACTTGATTGGCTACTTGAAATGGAAAGTGATGAGTAGACTGGTGAACGTTTAGGCTTAGGAAAATAGATTATATTGTATAACCTTTCATATAATTTGTACCTGTGAATGGTGTTCTATCTTATATATTGAAATTGGATTTATATTCTTACAGAATAAAGTGTGTGTGTGTGTGTGTGTGTGTGTGTGCGTGCGCGCGTGCGTGCGTGTGTATGTGCATATGTGTGCGTGCGTGTGTGTGTTTGTTGCAGGTTGATACATTATATTGAACTATTGTTGACATATTGTAATTACATTTTCAATGGAATTAAGTAGTAGATGGTCGTGAATATAGAATATGTCGATCATGTATATTATACAATGGTTTAAATCCAGGCACTATGTTTATGCTATTACTTTATCTGTAGTCTGGTTGTGCATTCCATTGGTAATGGCTGAAAGCACGACCGACGCCAAAAGCGCGTTTCAATCGGTTTTTCTTTTTGTGATTAGAACACATTTATATTAGGATGTTGTGTATAGTAAAGATGGGAACCCAAACGATAAATTATCTGTAATTTGTTGGTACCCAAGATTGTAAATGTTTATTATAAATAAATTTCTTGATTTCTTGAAAAATTCATAGAGTGTAAAATAAATATAAATAAAAATCCAATCTTAATGATGGAATTGAAAATGTCACAATTGATAACAGTGACTTATTATGTACACGAAACCTTGAAACTTGTACTAGATGCGTACTAAATTGAATTGATTATTTTCTTTAGAATTCGGCTCTGTTCTATTGTAGAATAAGAACGGAACAAAATAATGCACCAGAGCATATGTACAACGATACTATCTGTTGTAAGTAAAAAAACAATATATATATATATATATATATATATATATATATATATATATATATATATATATATATATGTTAGATTGTTTTTATTTTTTTATATTTTTGTTATTTCCATCTACTTTTTGGTGACTATTAAAACAAAAATTAAATACATTAAGAGCAATTAAAAACCTAGAAAAAACTTCTTGGCTCGATCGGTATAAAGGTTAAGGTTAAAACATTAAAAGGAATAAGGACATTTCATTTCTCTGGCTGATACAAACAACTCGCGAGACCACCGATAAAAGAATTCTCGATGTCAGTTTTGCTGCTCGCATTTTAAAAGTTTGTTATCATAATTGACAATGCGGGACATTTTTATTTTCTGCTTTTTCAAGTACAAAGTGAATATTCTGTTTAACGTTCAATTACTGCTGCAATGAACTTTTACATAGCTCGTACTCAACTACTGACGGATACATCCCTACATGTATATCACTATGTTTTTCGCTTTAGCACTAAGAACAAATATAAAACGTTACATTCAAGACCAGGCTAATAATATATAGTGGTACATTACGCTAGCTCGTTTATTTCGATATTAGTCTCTTAAAATGTGCCCAATGGCCTAGTGACCTAAACATATATGAACAATGATTTATGTTGCCAAACATGTACACTTATATTCGGGAATACTATTTTATATCCCAAACAAATATATTATAAGATATTCCATTTTACTAATAAAGTGTTGGGTTATGTTTTTAATTTTTTTTTACACAATTAAGCTAATTACCAAGGATTGAGTTATTATAAATTTGTGTGTATTTCGGCATTTTTTGCAGCGTAATAACATTTATGATAATCAAAAGTTAAATAAAAGTATAAACAAATTGTTTTTAAGTAATATTGTCCCTTTAATTCTGTTTAATGTCCTCTGTTCTAAACTTATTTAATTAAATTATTTTTTTAATAAATATTAATACTATTTTTATTATAAAATAACATTTATAAATGATTATTCAAAACAGGTACGTGTACGAATTTGGTTATGTATGAATAAAATACTTTTATTTTTGAATTCTAATAATTATATAATATAACAAAAATAACTATTTAATCTTACGTAAACTAATTAGAACTAAAATATAAGAGTCGAAAACTACAAATATATAATGGTATTTTTAGGTGTTCCAAAAATAAATTGAAATAATAAAATATTTTAAGAATTACGTGAGTATCAATGAATCTGATGGCTAGTTATATTAAAAAGATACCACTTACACTTAAATAAGACATGATAAAAACACTTACCTTGCTTAAATTCATGAAATATCGCACTGAAAATAAATTGATTTGTATCCGTTAAGTAGTCAATGTATGTTTGATAATAAATCATATTAATTTAAATTTTTTTTTTGTAGAAAATTTTTACCAAAATTCTAGGTATTCTAACAATTATTTATCTTAACGAGTTTTCGTTTCTGGGTGAAACAAATATTAAAAGAAACATGTTTTAATATATAATTAGAGTTTTAATTCTTGTGTTAATTGTTTTTTTAGTAACCGATTTATATTCAACAGTACTATTGAATTACGGACTTGTTCTTATAACATGCTATACATAAAGGTGATTCCATTTTACATTAAAGCACTAATACAAAATAATCATAACTTTATCAACGTTTTTAGGATAATTTTTTTCAGTTCTTCTGTCTCAATATATTTTTGAAATTTACATATCCTTGTATAAAATAAGTTTAATGCAGACTTGTAAACAAAATTAAGTTGCTTTATTTCCATACACTAAAACACCTTATTGTATTCTTTGTTTGAAGGTTATTTTTGACGATGGAAGGATTGTGAAGGAAACGGGATTTTTTCCGGACATTTGCCATCGTTCAGTGAAACAAAAATCAGTAACACTACGTTTCGGGATCTGCAATCTGATCTATTCTTCAGGTAAAGAACTAACCTAATACATAATTACAAACTAGGTTAACTAGTGTAGTGTATAGTTTTTTTATTAAGTGCATGTTTATAGAGTTAGTGAAGTTGACAAACAACATGGTGGTTGTGATTCCTGCCACAATGCTTTGGTAAGATTTGTTTATATTTAACCTAGTTTGTAATTATGTATTAGGTTAGTTCTTTACCTGAAGAAGAGATCACATTGCAGATCTCGAAACGTAGTGTTACTGATTTCTTGTTTCACTGAACGATGCCAAAATGTCCGGAAAAATCCTGTTTCTTTCACCTTATTGTAAATTATTATTCACTTTATTTAATATTTTATCAAACTACTACTAGTTTTCCATATTTAAAAAATATGCACACAGATCTACCGTTAGTGGTACAAGTACTCAGTCAATCACATTACAATATAATGTAAAATAAAATCACTTTTCTGATAAACGATAACAGTATTTATATAACATCCACACGTATACTAGATTTATTGTATAAAAAGCTAAAGGCGTATCAATTAAGGTTTTAAAATAAAAGCATATGAGCTATAATTAATATATTAGATTAATGAATAAGCACATGCGTTACACTGTCAAAAAGTTTTATGTCAGATTCTTATGGATATTTTAATAACATCAATAAAGTAAGGAAAACGGACCCGAAAGCTATAGCAATCCTTTGTTGTATCGGAGAGTTGAAAACTCTTTGGTCAAAAGCTACGAGTTTTAGGTACAATTTAGTAAAACGAAATTTCATTTAACGACTAAGTACTGATTCACTTTACAAATACAGTATTCCAGTCGGTTTCTTAAACCAACTAATACAGGATATTGAGCACTTATTAGATAATAATTAATATCGGCATTAGCTCAAAAACGTCAATGTTAAAGCGAGTGTGTATCTACGATTAGCTCTCCAGGGTTACACGTTTTGAGGGTAAGTATGTTTGCAATGGTGACTGAATACATCAAAGAACATAATTTTGTCTTCATCACGATCGGTATTAACATGAGGCTATTCTTATGAAAAATCGTAATCTTTCACTAATTATTTTCGCTTATAATATGGTATCCTTGAGGAAATTAAGAATACAATTTTTGGAAGCAAAACTTTGAGTTTTAAGTTGGTGGATATGAAGACCACCAAAACTTCAGGGTTACAAAATGTTGAGGTTATCAATAAATCTATTCTAAGTGAAGGTATTGGTTGAGTCAATGGAGGATATATCTGGAATATTAGCAGGCATCAAAATATACATCATGCTTCTTACCTAAGTTTGTACCTGTAGGCTCACTGTATCCTTTCCTAGCAATTACAATAAGAAGAGTTAAAAAATAAATAATACGCAAACGTGTAAGGATAACGTGTTTCCTATTGTTCTTTAAGCCATCATAGAAACAATCACGTTAGCTCCTTTAATACACAAGCTAAAAGTAACTTACACCATGTGAGTTACACGACACAGGTTTCGCTGAAGATATGACTAATACCAAAATAATCTAAAATTATGTATCTCACATCTTATTGTTATAGAGTATCATTTTATTACAGTACGCAGTTGCTTACGAATTTATTTCATCATGGTTACCCCTAAGACTAATGTAAAAGTGTTCGACAGCGCTCAGCCAAGTCCCATGTAGTGACATCCACTATCATCGAACTCAATAATGCTTATACATAAGTGGAGCTTCATGTAAAATTTAAAATCTATAGGTAACCTATATATGTTTTCGAGATATGTAGCGTATTCACAGAAATACAAAAAAAAAAAGAATATTTCGAGTTTTATATTTCACTAATGCTCAACCCCAATATAATAGACTACCCGTAGTGTTTACAGTTTATTAATAATTTCAAAAGGCTTAATTAAATATTGGAATGAAAAAAATTCCCTCATTTGGATGACAAATTCTCCAAACCAACATCCGATAACATGCAGGATATAGGTACATGTATCCCGCGAAGTATATTGACGCTTATATCCCACGCAGGCTTATCAGTGATTGCGGGATTTGCCGCTCATCACGCGAGGTAATCTGGCACGACACGTAATACAGGAAAACATTACGTGTCCTTCGCATGGATTTGATCCTCCGATATCATTTTGCAAATCTATCGTTCATATGGTTAGTGATTTTGTTCTGTTTTGTTTAAAAAAAATTTAGAAGCGATACACCACTCTGTCCACCTAATTTGTAAATTACAGTACTAATGTTATTTAATAGTTTAAGAAATATAATACGATTATATGACAAACACTACAATAATAACTGTTTATTTCTAATTTGATTCGTGGTATACCTTTACCTCTTAAACATCGGGTAGAGTGAGCAGATTTTATTAACTAATGCTAGAATATTATAGATAAAGTCACATTACACTGTAGCGTCTGCTTTATACCTTCGTTAGATAGAGTTATTGTGTTTAGTACTTTAACGGAAGGATGAATCTTTACAGGTGGAACTAAGCGTTCAGTTCCCTGACTTGATTTAGGAACATGATTTAGAACATCCTTAATTTGGAAAGGTAATTATTAACCAGTACGACTTGACGTGAAAAGTGTCTTGGCACCTGCAGGACTTTTGAGTTGGTGGAGGGAATTTATTTTTAGTTATTTTTACGCAAAAGCTATATACACTCCTTTAAATACCGATTTTCAGGTTATGTTGTTAGCACAAACATCACAATTATCCACAACCTAACTCTTATGAAATATTTCCTTAAGAAAAAATTAGACGTAAGTACGACATACTACATAAAAGTAATATTGGTTTTTTATTACTGAAACAAGCGATTACACTAAACTTTATTGTCATTTAAGTACTTAAATGTTGATTAATTTATTATATGATATTTTAAAATTACTGTCAGATCTCTAGTGTCAAAATATACGTTAGATATGTTTAATGCCTCTTCTGTAAATCCAGATTTACATACTTTACATTTAAGAACTAATCATTAAATTTTAAGATATAACTAACACTCAGTGCTTCACAAGCAACTTGTATTTACTTTCAAGAGATAAAGAATTTAAAAGGAAGGTTACCCTGCTGCTTCAAATGTTTCAAGCTTAAAGTGTGTGAAGTGCCAATAGATTATTTAAAGCTTTTTAGTGGGTGTACTAATACATAGAACAAAAGAAAATTCCGAACTCCTATTATTATTTTAAAATTTTGGTATTGTTCTTTCCCAAAATTTCCATCGACCTTATAATAATTATCTTTTAGTAAATTCGTCGTTGATAATAATTCAATTGCTGAGTTATTATTAGAATCCTAGAGGAATTATTTTCTCATCTTAAATATTCTTTAACAGGTGTATATATTTTTTATTCTCTCAGTTGCCAAAACATCAAGACAAAAGTATATTCATATATACCTAAATTGCTAGTTATATTGTGAATTGAATAACGTAGAATAGTTGCAACGTAAAATAAATCGATGCAATCCAATACAGAAGAACCCTACAGTGCATCAATAACCGTAACACGGTCTTTCTTTATAGAGTTACTGTCTGCTTTTTGACCTTTGGACTAAGGTACCAAAAGGAACCAATATATCAACTTTTTCCAATTTTTCCCGTCGGTGAGAACCAAAAGGGACCTATATAACAAGTTTTACCTTCTGTACAAATCAAAAGAATCTTATATACTAAGTTTTCCGTCTGTATCAACCAAAAGAAACTTATATCAAAGTTTCAAGTCTGAAGAAACCAAATGAACCTACATGCCCAGTTTTACCAAGGTTGACGTCTGTAGAAACCAAAAGGAACCTATACACACCCTTTTAAAGGTTTACGTCTGTACGATTTTTATATGAGGATTTTTTATTTATCGTACGGATGGACAGACAGACTTCAAAACAATTTTAAGGAAAAGCACTTGGATTTAAAAAAATATCAAAGCTGACGTGTCTAGTTTTTTTCTAATCAAATCAACTTTATTAAACATTCAAGATATCTAGTACGTAAAAAGCAGATTGTTTAGTAATTGTAAAACAGTAAATGGCCTAGACTACCCTTAAAGCGAAAGTGAAAATAAAATTTATTGATAATACCAAATATTGCCAGTTATAAATATTTTTAAGCGATATTTGTCCAACCTGAACTAAGTAATTACGTGTTTTATTAAAATATATAATGTCCATAGACAGGCAAAAACTGGGAAATCAAATATTAATTAGTGGACGAAACAAAATAACTGGTGGAGTAAAAAGCGTCACTTAAGGAATCATTAAGACCTCCCAAGTTACATAGAGATTAATTTACATTTAGTTTAATTTAGCTTATTAAGGAGCTTCTATCAACATACCCATTAGCATCTAAAATATACTGTAATAAACTTAAATTGTTTGTTTTAATATAGAAAAAAAATCACTAAAAACTTCGGTTGAAGCATCTCCTATTGTCTAGCACATTTTGGGCTCTAGAAATATATTTTACATCGCTTTTTTTAAAATAAAATATGAAATTAAGTGATTTTCGAATCATTGACGTCGGTTTAATTAGTTAAGCAGCTTCTGCTAGAGAATATATTGAATTAGGATTCCAATATAGATATCGGAATATAAGTATTTTGTGTATTTTAACTATTCAGGTAATAACTTTCTATTCGTTTAGAATTAAGTAGTTGAATAACTAAAGTATATTGTACTCAGTAGTATTCGTCTAAAAAATACCTTCCAGTCAAATAAATCATAGATTGTGTTAGTAATGTTTTTCCTCAAATGATATACGTAATAATTAAAGATGGAATGTTTTTAATTATTTGAAAACTTTGAAAAACGTTTTTAAACGATCTCAATTGTTTTTGATTGTACGTTTAATACTCAACACGCAATTCATAACAAGGTGTGATTTAACAACAAACCAACAGTAAAGAAGACCAGCGATGCAGAAACCACCATTCACATATCGCCCATTGTGTCGCGCTTCAATACCGACTGGATAGTGTATTATCAGACAGAACGTGCGATGTATAGCCGAAACGTTATCTTCAATTTCATATATTGTAATCAACTTGCTTCGTTTGATAAGCGCCAGGCGTTATCAGCAGAAATGGTTATTTATAGAAATCACTAATTTATCAAATACTTCTTGCGATAGTGGTTATGAATATGACTGATCGCAATAGAATTTTATATAGGAATGACGGATGTCTAATTTGTAAGGATGAAAGATATTTTTCGATACGATTCGCCGTAATAAGTGAGCAAGATGCAATTGCAACTTTTTCTCCAAATTATGTCCACTTTTTTAAGCTGGTTTATACTACTACTGAGCACAGCCCAACCGATATTTTTACGCATCTGGGCAACCCAATGGAGATTATCCACAAACTTCAAGATAATTATCAAGGCATCTAGGACTAACATCATCGATATGTCTGGTTTCTTACGTGGGATAATTTTTTTAGTAGGTTAGCAATTAGCAAGCTCCGCCCTTTGTGTGTGCCCTGAATTTAACTATTTGAGGATGAAACAGAAGTCTTTTGATTCTTCAAGGTGATATAACTGATATACTACCCACTATCTCTCCCCAATATGTCTATATATAACAAATCTGGACAGAAGGCTGCCCAAACGCCCAGCCTTAAACTAATAATGTCCTATAAATCCGAAAGCTACACATAATTCCTTACAGAAATATATGAACATGAAATTTTACCAGCTCATTGTCCTAAGTAAATAAACCAATTTAATAAAGCTGTAAATCAACTTTACTGTGCAATAAATTTTATAACCTGGAAAATAATTACTAAGGCTCTCTCTACATGCTAGTTATTTATGCATAGTTATTCTATAAAATTCTTTAAACAATACTTTATTGATGGTTCAACTTCATCATAAATGACTACTAAAAGAAATAATACTTTCTAATTATGTCATAATGTATTTACATTTATTAAACAGTCCTGAAGAAAATACATATTACGATTACGATTACATATTATTGATACTGTAAATAATAAAGTAGTGTACTTACGTTATACAGTACTACTCTACTATTGTATATAACTGATATTTGTTCAATTTGTTCTGGCTTGTTTTAAATTGCTCAGAATACAATAACTTTTTTATCTCCGTATAGCATTAATATTAAATTGAATCATGTTCCCTTTACATTGTCAATTTAAATTGTTTAGTTCTATAAAAACTGTTAATTATCTTCAAAATTGTTTCACTTATTTACATTTACATAGCAATCAGTTTCGAAGAAGTTAAAAATTACTAGTTAATTGACTGTTAAGGGATGCTTTTATTGAATACTGCACTGTTCGAAGAATTTAAAATATCGCTTTAAGTATGTATATAATAATAAACCTTTTTAACACGTTTTAAAACTTTTTCTACCTGAAGATGAATTCCCAGAATTCGAAATGTACATTGTACGAAAATAAAATGTTTAAAAAGTTTTAAAAAGTTTATTATTATATACATATTTATAATAAATTATAAATATGTATATTTGTATGTATATAAGTGTTATAAAAGTATATATATATATATATATATATATATATATATATATATATTATTAACAATTTTCGAGGCTGCATCTTTAATATCGCTTTTAAGGCCTCAGGAGTAATTATTATATATAATTCTATGATTAAATACGTAATTAAAATGAAACTCTCACTGTGGTTATACTTAAGTATCCTTTTGCATATAGTTTTAAGGTGTTATATACAAAATTATATTATTTTATAACAACAAGAAACATCCAAAAAGCATCCTTTTCTGAAACAATAAATATAAAAGCCCATCGTAGGAAGCAGAGTTGATATTTGTAAGTTAAAATGCTCATGAAACTAATTTCTCGTATTAAAAGTTGTTAACTTTAAATTTAGTTTCCCACTCGGAAAGTTTACAATCACTTTAGTTTTTTTTTAATATTGGAGAGATCATACAGATGTATTTAAGGTTACAGAAATCCCGACGCTCTTGATTTGGTTTGCACGAATCTTTGCGAACTCCATCCACTCGAGGTTGGAAGACAAGTCTCTGATATCAGGTTTCTCTATACAGTTCCCAACTCTGTAGTGACCTGATCTCTTCTGTTGGAACTAATCAGATTTCAGGAGCCCCTTGCTACTAGACCTTACCATTTATTTGCATTGGGACATCATAACCGCAACTATCTCGAGTTCTGCATCATCCCGAGAATTCTTCGACTGGGCAGAGAGGTCATTAGCGTTATGAACTTATTCTTTGATAGACTAAGTGTTGTGAGCAATGTCGCCGTGACAACTAGATATACAGGCAATTCACGTGATGTGGATTAATACATTCTCCTAGTTTTCGACTTGCCTGCTGAAAAAATACGACCTCCTAATATAAAATATTTACTATAGTAACATCGTTATATTCTTCTATCTGATTCACGTTTGTGTTATCTTCTCAGAAGAAGAAAAAGAAGAAGAAGAAAGAAAGAAATTTTATTCCATAACACACAGCTTTACACTCAATCCACTGAATAAAAAAAAATAAACTATTTTTAAAAACTAAAAATAATAATGTTAATATGATAATGTAAAACGGAATAAAAGTGCAAACTATGTGCTAGGCTATCTCGTAGGTTCTTGTTGATCTCTTTTATATATTTAATTTGATTCATGTTACATTTATATTTCAACTGAGCTACCTCGTTACTGGTTTTTATTATTTTCTTTAGCTATGGACACCTTCTTTCTTAATATTATCAATATTGTATTACTGTGGATGTGTAAATATATAAATAAATGAAATTATTTTATAGTCCGATCACGGTGTTATAGTCAAAGACAGAAAAAGAAATATACAAGACAACTGAATTCCAAATAAAATAGAAAGTTCTCTGTGACACAATATGTCAGATACCTTAGTAGTTGTGTTTGAAACATGTTGTTTATAAAGTCATTAGTTCAAGTGGCATCACTCTCTTCTCTTAATTGGGAGTCTTAATTAGTTTCAAAGGGACGCTTAACTCCATTAGTTATATCGTTACTCTTGTTAATCACTGTCTGCTTTAATAGTTTTGGTGATTTATTTAAAGTAAATAATAGTGATCAAACGTAACTTAGAGCATGTAATGCTAAATAACTTAAATTGAAATAAAAGTAATCATGTGTGAAGAACTACGACTTACCTTACATATTGTTTTATTTTAGCTAACTTAGGAAAAATAATAATATATTTTATAAGTCTTTTAGTTCATATAAACTACAGTTCTGATGTTTTAAATCTAAATAATGAAGATAACAAATATATGTATTCATTTCGATAAACTGTAATAGTTATTTCGTATGGGACAAGTACTTACTTCAACTATGCTGCATCCTTGAATCTTTAATTACATTATTACTTTGTTCTACACAGGGGCCAATGTGATTGTAATACATTTCCAAATATACGCTATTATATAGGTATTGACTTCAACTGTAAGCTTTTTGAGTATTAAACCGGGTGTAATTCTAAAACTACTTATCAAAATATCAAAATAAACTTTGTAAACACGTTTCAGAAGGGAATATAAATCCAAAAACTTAAAAGCTTTATATTGAATACCAACTTTCTTTATATTAAATAGTTATTTGTATCATAAATAAAGAAAATCAGTTGAAAACATGTGTTTTATAGCTATCACATTAGGAATATTTGGCTTTATATATTTACAATATACTCGTATATATGTTTTGGACCCTATTGGGCTTGGATGTTCTCTTAAGGATGATAGGTCATCATCTATTTTTTATCCTTCTAAGACTCGGTGTTATTTTAGGCTTGGAGAGATCCAGCTTCAGCCATAATAATAAATATTTCCCCACCAATAAGATTTTATAGCAATTCTGAACTTTTGGAAAACTTATTGACGAAGTAAAACTGTGTAACTCTTTACATAGACACAGTCAGGATGATGTATCTAAATGGACCCATTGCTATTAAAATGGTTAAAGTTAAGTAAGACATTAATAAATGAAATTTAACAGCTGAAGATGAAAATTTCCAAAAGAAAAAGATTACAGGTAATGACCAACTGAAATCGATGTCGGTCGAGGCCCAATGTGAGTTAGAATAAACCGTAATCTAGAACGTGATATATTCACGATATAACACTGAAGACCTTTTTTGTAAGCCATTTAATAAAATAAATGAAAAGAATGGTTTATAAGATCATGAAACTTCAATGACTCGATACATAGATTTTTAATGCAAAGATTGATCTCAATACGGTGCTAAGATTTTTTTTAGATTCTTAGCTAAGAATTTAAGATTCTTGTGGGTAGCTTCGACACTTTATAAGACAGAAATTTCACACCAACATCTGTAAAAACCACAAAAACCGTAGGTTCTTGGAAATAGTTAAAATGTATTTTCTGCGAATTCTGACTGCAAAAGTTTCATTTTATATTAGGTTCGAAACTCATGTAGGTTACTGAGTGGCCGGGGCATTTTATGGGTAATATCAATATGTAAATGGATTCATTTTGAGGAATACAGATTTTTTAGATGTTATTTGTTAGCAATTTATATTGATAGAAATTACGAGAGACGTATATTAATTTTAAAGAACATACTCCTTACCAAAGGAATGCATAATTTTAAATGTCGTGTATGTAGGAAACTAAACCAGTTAAATTTGCAGTTATTTCAAAACACACAAGAGCTGGATAAATTAGTATTGCAGTATTGTGTTCATAGAAATAGAGTGTCACATTATTTTGTGAAAAATTAGTTTGTCATAGAATGTTTTTTAATAGAATATTATAAATGACAATATTCACTTTTAAAATTCAGCTTGTGGTACTTTTACTGTCAGTGCATTAAGGGTCTAGTGGGTTCCAGACCTTAAATAAGTTCAAAAATATAATTTAGCTGCATCATTGGGGACAAATATTGCGATAAAAAACAGATAGATGGTATTTTGCATCGTTGGTGGTATAAAAGTGAAAAATAAATTTTCGTAAGTTGATATCTGCTTTCAGGTGCAAAACCGTAAAGGATAAGGAAGTAAGCAAACAGGATATGACAATATGTGACACATATAAACCAATGTATACTGTCGGACGGATGAAACTAATAGAACGAAATAAATGCAAACTATGTCGACTATGTACAAAAGTTTACTAAAACTCTTGTAAAACACCCTGCATATCAACTTCAACTGTTTTCAGTTGTCAAGTTGTTTGTGATTGTGCTTTAAATATCCTACAGATACTGATACAGGTGTTAATGTAATCCAGTAAAGCACATGTAAAGAGGAGCATTGATGCAGAACCCACCATTCACATATCGCCTATTGTGTCGCGCTTCAATACCGACCAGATAAAGTACTGCCAGACCTACCAGGTTTTCACTTAAAGTATAATGGAAACATTATCACATATGGTACAATGTTTTATTTTAACATTTAGAACGCATGTCGAGCAATAATTAATTTTTATTTCGTCTATTTTTTTTAGATATTTAATAACATTGAAGATTAAAAATCGGACGTTTTTAAACATTCTTGATTTATTGCATGCAGACTATACATTTAATAAAGTACTATACAAGGAATTTTTAAGTATTCTTATTTTAGCTTTGTAATTGTATTTTAACTTCCTTGTAATAGGTATTACATTATTTAAAGTTGCTTAATATTTCATAAGATATTTTGGAAGAAATTTAAAAGCTTGCACAATATCTGTAATTGAAATAAATCCGAAAATTCTATTAATTTATTGAAATTTCTTGTATCTCCTTACAGGATATTGTTTATAGTGATTGGCTTATTGTAAAATATTATCCATGCTCTTTAATAAACTAAATTTTCTCATTAATTTAATTAAATTTATGAAAATAGAATTCATCATTTGCACTTTTATCGTTGTGTTTTAACAACTATTAATTTAATAATTGATAGTTATTTATTTGCAAACATGCGAGCCGCTAAATGTTTCTTACTCTAAGTACTGATATTATAGTGGCAGGGTTTCTTTAACATTAACAGAATGTGTTGCTTATTGCACTTCATGGAAACTAGGTTCAACTTAGAAACTTACTTTGATATAATTGAATTTATATTATTGTCTTAAACACTTTTTAGTTGCCTGTAATTTAACTTAACTTATATCTACTCTGTCTATATCTTTCCTTAATTGACACAAATATTGCATGCATTAATGCATTTAACTTAGCCGTTTTCACTAATTAAAAACAATTAGAAAACAAGAATATTCGATTAAATTTAAATAAATAAACCTATATTTAAAACTTTTATTTTTGTGAAGCCTTTCGATAACAAGGCTACCTTCGTCAGACACAACAAAACACACACACACACACACACACACACACACACACACACTTCTGTACATTTTAAAAACACATGTAATTAAGTGAAACAGTATCCAATATAAGCTCCATCTTCAACAAGAATATTCGACTTAAAGCATCTTTTTATTTCCTGTTGGAGCCAAAAGGTACTTTACGCTGAATTATCCTCATTATAAGCCTACTGAAATATAAAATCATCCAAAAATAAAACCTTAACCAAGCCACGTGTTCAAACCTGAAGGTGTCAAATCAGGGGTTTAGTACGATCAGAATACATGTAAGTAGCCAGTCAGAGGAGGGAGGAGGGCTGTTTACAGTTCTTGATATCAGCGCCATATGTGCAATTTATTGGATAACTTATATCCGATTTGTGACGTAAAGTTATTGAGCATTAAAGCCTATACTTATTTCACACGTTCATGACCTCAATTTATGATCGAATGTTTTGTTATTCGGTAACTGCATTGTAACTGTGTTTGTATTATACCAAACTAAAATACAAAATCTATTAATGAAGTCACTGTTGACATATAAACTTAAGTGGATAGTGCTAAGAAAGTACTGTAATGTTATAAAAGACGATTAAAATTCTACTGAAAGTTTTAATAGATTAAATTCTTTTTTTACTTTAATAAAACTAAACGTTGTCAACTAACTTAAAATGTATGGGTTGACTCTTTCCCTTTAGAGTACGCAACGGTCAGACTTCATTTCTTCGCTTTTGAATTAGCAGAGCTTCAATAATAATACTTTAGATAAGAGGAAATCAAAGTTTTTTTCTACCATGAGGAAGGATTTAGTACGATCAGAATAGCTGTAAGAATTAGGCAGGAGGGGGGGGGGAGCTGTTTACACTTCTGGATATCAGCACCATATGTGCAACTTATTGGATCACTTAAATCCGATTCGTGACTTAAAGTGATTGGGCATTGAAGCCAGACCTTGTTCACACGTTCATGACCCATACTTGTGATATGGTTTTGTTATTCTGTAACAATTACAGCATTGTAGCTATGATTTTATTATACCAACCTAAAATACAGCATTTTCAATCAGGTAGTGTTTGAAATAAAATAAACTGAAACAAATTATTGGCATAAGTATTAAAATCGTTATGTACAGTAAGCCAACTTAAGTTTAATTGAAAGTTAAAATCGTTTAAAATACATATGGATTTATTATTTACCTTAATACAGCTAAGAGCTAGTTACTACTAACTTTAAATGTATGTGTAGACCCCTTTCTTGTATAATATCTAGCCGGGCCATATTCAATTTTTTCGCTGATGAATTAGCAGATCCTCAATAAGCACAAGTACGATTCGAGGAAAGCCATGTTTATTTATGCGGCGTGTAAATGGCGGTCAAATCATGGAGATTTACAATCAAACCCAAACATATAGCGTCGTATGTAAATCACATGTAGGATGCACATGTGTAGGTCTGGATTTATCAGATTCAACTTGAAATCTTGCATAAGCTGACCTTTTCTATAGCGCACTAGTAAGGCACAGTCTAACCGATAGGTTATGTGTGTGTGTTCAAGGAATACAATAAAACCATAAGTTCTATAATATCATTACTTTCAGCTTTGTTTCATAGTCTATATTTTACATGGTCTCAAAATCTTGGCCGTTAGAAACCATGAATATAGTTCTCTAAGGAGCTATTGAAATTTCCGACTGCGTGATGAAATTACCACCAGAACTCTATCAGCACCCACCTATAAATCCTTAATTTATTGGAATCCTTAATTCCCTTTCCGTTTACTGTTCTAGCAGATTCTTAAAATTTTCAGCATATGAACAGGTAACAAAATCATGTCGTATGAATTTCAACAGGGAGTAATAAAGATGGATATCATATTAAACCACTAAGGAACTTCTTAGTCTATGTCATATTAAATCAGACAATAGATGAGCCCGAAATTAAAACTACCAAAATATTTCAGTTGCCATTATTTTAAAGGCATATCATTATATTAATGTCTATTCCAGGTTTATTACATTTTTTACAATTCCATTACAATTCTATTACAAATAATTCTGGAATGAATATTGAGCTAAACAAAAATGTTAAGGAAAACCACTTAACTAAATGAAAAGAACTCAGGATAGGTAAAAATTTATTTTTTCTGTTACTTTTTAGCCAAGAATATTAATATCTAAACGAGGTACATATATTTTTTTGTTTCATGGTTCACTTTTTATGTGTTTCAGTCTATTAATCATGTACAATTTTACAGAGGCCTTTTGAACATCCATCATTTTAAAACTTTTCCAACAATGAATGCATTATTCTTAGCTCATAGTCAGGTATTATGAAGAACAGCAACAATGTGTACACATTTTAAAAGCTTTTATGAAAATCACACGTAGATTCATGTATAAGAAGAAATAAATAATGTACGACTTAATTTATATCAACAGTGTTTTTTATTTTAATAATACCAATTGAAGTATGGTGTAATGGTGTAACGAGAACACCTTATATATTGGGTCTTCAACTTCAACGTTTTTACGTCAGGTTGCTCATTTCGTGAAATATACAGCAAACCCATATCCAATGCAGATACCTAAAATTACTTAGTTTTACCTTGTCCGCTTTTTATAGAAAAAAAATGTCGTATTTTACACAACGCAAACGGAAAAAATTATAAAAAGGCTAAAAATTGCTTAAACGTTATAATAAACGAATAATGTAGAAAAGCTCTTAAAGCTCAACAATATTTGACATTTTGAGGAGGATAAAAAATCGGAAGAGGTTAATTGCTAAGGGTAGCGTTTAATGAGCACTTAACAGTATCGACACTCTTTGATTCTCCTTCAAGATAACAAGAGCTTCTCAGCGTCACGGAAGCTAATATTTAACGCAGTTTTTAACGTCCCCCTTCGTACTAAGCGCACCTTACTTTATATTTAATGTACATTTGATTTATTTGCAACGTAATTATTAATCGAAATATTTACAATACTTTTTATGTAATATTGTGTAATTTACGTTCATTCTTTTGCAATATCTGCTGGATTTCTACGCATTTCGTGTAAATAAAATTTTTTTACTAACTAATTTGCTGTAGGGAATATCGTTACATTTATAAAGCCTAATAAAAGTTTTCTAGATCGTATGCGAAATGTATAAAATAACCAATGAACAAAAGTTACATTTTACATACATAAATTTATAATTTTCTGAGAAATCAGTATCGTGGGCTAAACAAAATTATGAATTTTATGCTAACCCAACATATCACACGAAACAAATTCATCAACGTATTGGAAATTACCATAAATTATACTACATGTTTCTACTATGATTAAATTACTCTATGATTTATCTTTGAAAACTTCCTAAAGTGTTTGCTTCACTTTCAACAGCAACAGAAGAGAAGCACATATTTATATATTTTGTATCGGTAACGATTACGTCGTGTTTTTGAAAACCTTTTTTTTATATATGTAAAATTGACCATGGGTGGCCGATGGGTTTCACCACTGTGTGTGTATTACATCGCAGAATATATCCATCTCAAATGTTTCAAATACCCGGAGGCCGACGACTAGCTTATACAACAAGAATTAAAACTACTTACTGTATGGCAATAGTATTCTAATAACCAAACAGCTACTTTCATACATTAAGCATACAGGATATATAAATGTTCAACCGAGCGTATTCATATCCGAGGTAAACCAAGTTACCAACGGAACTGCCTCAACGCGAGGTCTTAACGCTTAGAGAAAGTTCAATATTCTCAAAGTTGGAATTGTGGGAGAGGAATAAAACAATCCCTCTTTTAAGTCTACTGAACGTTGTGTCTTAGCAATATGATTAGCGTTTCGGTAATGTTATTCTGTAAACTTGTTGTTATTTTGTCTTACATCCAAATGGTTTTCCTCTTTTCATTCACCAAACGCTATTTTAAACATTTACTCTATTTTATGTAAGGTATTCATGAAAGGTAATGCTTATTCATGTAAGGTATTAAAGGTCCATTTTAACCTGATATTTCTTTTAAAAAAGGAATTGATAGTGGAAATAAATTCACAAATGCTTCAGATACGGCAGTTTTCATTTTTAACTACTATTATTTATATATTTCAGTATAATAAACATTAGTGTAAACGTTTTAAATATATACATCAAATAATGAATATATAAAATATTGTATTTTAGTTTTATTTGTAGTAAAAATTATGTAAATATGTTTATGTACATATGAATATTTATGTGGATTTTCCTAACGATGACACATTTCGTTTTGAAAGGGTTTGTTCTTAAATGTACAAATTTCATTGGAAAAGAGCTGCAATTGTAGTTTCATAACTGCAACTAATTCACACAATACCAGTTTGAGTGCAATTAACCATCTTGTGAATACTTCTTAAAGCAGTATACTATACTGTAAGTTATACTGACCACTTATCTTTAAATAGTCAAATTAATAGTCTTTGTGCGTAAGTAATCTGATATTTCGAAATATTTTTTAGAAGTTTCAGTCAACAATATTATAAAAATAAGAATCTCAGAACCAAGATCACAAGAGGCAGACTATTTGAAAGTTTATTCCCTTGAGGAAGTGACATATTGCTTTGTAAGTGTATTTCTTAGTAACTCACGCTTGATTTTCAGGTGCACTCTCTTGTATTTGTTGTATAAATATGAACACAAATTGCAGATTATAAAGGACGTGAAAATAATTAGCTTGGTAACTAAGTAAAACAAGTAAACTGTAATCTAAGTTTGTAAAACCTTTTGTGTTACATTTATTACATGAAAATTGCCTTAAGGAAACTTTTGGTCGGCCTTTCATGTGAAAGGCCATTATTAAGATAAGCCTAGTAGTTGTATGTACAACTACTAGGCTTACCTTAGTCTCTAGAACATGTATCACTATTTTATATAACATTTTATATAATTCAATAAGTACAGTGCGCATCTTGAAAGTAGTATTTTGAAACCACTTTCACAGTCGTCGTTTCTAATATATTTATATTTTCTAATAAAAAATTTAAATAAAAATTGCAAAACCATTTTTTTATATAGTTATAAAATTTTTAATTACTATTATTTTCAAGTGTGTTTAGCAATTATAAAGTATTGTTTATGTAAGTAATATTGTCTGAAATTTCAGTAAATAGCTAGAAATTATAACCTTAAATAATATATGACTTTTTTTAAATATATCCCTGGCATTTTTGTTATTTTTTATGTGAAAATGTTTTCATCAGTTAAACAAACTTTAAATCGTATATACATTAATTTTAAACATTGCTTTATTTTCGAAATATTTATTATTAATTATACATAATAAGTATTCATTTATTATTCCAATTAAATCATACATTTTAATTGAGTGTACATACAATTCGCATATTCGTAAATAAATACTCGTTATTCATTTACGTAGTGTTTCGAAATTTATATAATTTAATCACAAATATAAATGTTTATCAAATTATAGAATAAATGAATCACTAAATTAAATTTTATGTAGTAATATCGGCCTGAATTTCCATACATTAAAATGAGTTTGTGGCATTTAATAAATACGAATACCCAAAAACAAATCAACTGACTATATGAATCTTCTTAAATTTTCTCAAGAGACAACTCCAGTAGAAATCAAATAAAAATCCAAAGTATTGTGAAATTTTTTTAGTCTCTTATCTTGAAGGTAAGTTTTGCGATTAAAAATTGGATTTTATAAATGACATATCATTATGAATAAAAATTATGTGCAATATATAAAAGTCTTCACGGAGTTTCAGTAAGTTTTATCAACTATACAAACTTTTTCTATTTTTTTTTAAGATCATGAGGAAATGTGTGTTGAAATAAATTCAAGCTTTACTTAAAAGTGTTTCTTATAAACTTTAGGCTTAATTCATTAGATGACTTTGTGCACAATTGTTTTCCCCATTAGTAGCCTTTTAAAATTTAGAAGTTTTCTTCGCTGTTCATTATGTATAGAAACAAAATATGTGTTTTATAGTTGATATATTACTTCCTAACCTTTTAACTAACATTTACTTGTATCTGAAACTGTTATTCAGATATTATTTATATGATAAATCCCTTGAGAAATAAACAAATAGTATTTTATTTAAAGGACCGGTAAGAATATTTACTTATACTAACATATTTAGTACTAAAAGCATACCACCACACTGTACAATACTGATCACATTTTCGAGCTATATACATATATCTTTGACACGACGTAAAGCATAAGTACAACTGTGTTCGTTTGATTTCTAATCTCAGACAATTTAATACTTTTTTAACTCCGCACAATACATTATACCTATATCACTCTATAGACATATTTCTGTAACAAGACGTGGAGCACATTTACATCAATGCTTATTTTACATCTTATCTTATGATATTCTAACTTTGAGAATATTAAACTTCCTCTAAGCGATAAGACATTGTACTCAGAGTTGTACAAGAAACTTGGTTCAACTCGCAAATCAATACGAGGGGATGGACATTTAGATGTACTGTATCTCGTGTTAATGAATACTATTTGCAATATTTTAGTATTTAATTACAACGCTAATATACAAATGTTAATTGCAAATAAATTATCCTAAACTATTAATATTGTATGCACGATATAGCTAACCAATATTAATTTATTTTTATACGTAGATATTTATTTGATAAGTATGAAATAATTGTAAATAATAAAAATAAGAGTATATATATTATGTATACTATATATACTATACTGTATATACTATATATATATATGTATATATATATATATAAAGTAGTATATATGTAGTAATATATATATATATATATATATATATATATTATCCATAAATTCCTTAAATTTGTCTATCCCTAAATACCCAAACATATATCTTTTATAAATCAATAACATTAACAAACACCAAATAACCTGTATATTGTTATAAAATGACCTTATGTTATTACTTAGGCTACTGAAAATGTCTGTATAACTTTATTCAACATGACAACTAGACCCTAAATTTATCACTATTTAATAAAGTCTTGATATGAAGAGTTTACCAACAATGGGCTATTTGTAAGCAGTTAACATACATTAGTTAAACATTGGTTTCATTAATTTATCCAAAATGACTTGCTTAATTCATTATAAACAACATTTATCTTTTTATATTTTTCCTATTATCCATAGTGTTTCAAGATTGTCGTAATTAAAACTTTGGAAACTAAGGTTTATATATATATATAAGTTATTTTGCATCATGGAGCAAAATTAAATATATTTTAGAATTCTTATGTCATCTATAATTATGTTTGTACATAAATACTTTTTGATGTCTTGTATAAATTACAGTTAGCGGACGTCTAGAGATTGAAGTAGTATACAACATTGAGGGAACACAAAAAGTACCGTAGTTCTTAACAGATTCGTACTAAATGTGACACAGAAACACCACTTACCAATAGCTTCGTCGAGTTGTTAGCCAAATTTAAGCAATAATTAATCGTTTCAAGGAGGTGGTCATTTGAATTTTTGCCAAAATTTGTATCTCTTTATCTATTGAATAGCAGTAATCCAAACATATATTCATAATTATTTATCTAATAATTTTAAAAATTTTAAAATGGTGAATTTTTAAATTTATAGATGCAAACAGTTGAACCGTTTTTAAATGAAATATGTTAAATAATAATGTTAACTAATTAAAACCAAGTTTTTTACAAGGAAATTTATCTGCTTATAAAATGTATAATTCTTAAATTTTCAAGGTTATAGGTTTTATAAACGTACTTTTTTCTTCTTAGGAGAAGAAGCTTATAAATTGCACCTAGTCGTAAAAGGACTGTTGCGCTGCATCCGCAGTTACAGCATATTCTAGATGAGTAAGGTTGAGGGTTGAGGGTAGCCAACTATCGAGTTCCACGAGGAAGAATTTAGCGTACTAATCTCAAGTCATGTCCCTTCTAAAGAAGGAAAGGCCAGCTCTGAACCAGCCTTTCCAGTCAAAAAATCAATTTTATTTCTAGAGTCATCCGCGCTTTTACCCTGCACCTTAACAGATTAAAAATAAATTACGAACAAAAATTATATATATATATATATATATATATATATATATATATATATAGTTTTATAATATTTTACTTTTAACTTATTTTTTGGCAAACTATATCATAAATTCGTTTAGAAAACTTAAATTAGGATTTTAATAGAACATTCATATTGGTAAAATACTTTATATCATTCTTGGTTACTTAAATAAATCTTTTAATTATAATAAGGGACATGGAAATGTTTGCTGAAGAACATAGCCTGCTTATTATAGTATGATCAATATTTATCTTTAATATAAAGATAGGAAGCATATTTTTACATATGGAGCTAAATCTGTTGCAGTTGACCGGAGCACTTCACAGGCAGTTCGGCAACTGTGAGCTGAGAGAAGGCCCAAATGTCACCGCCTCTCTTTCAGCCTCGGGTCCATATAAATTTGAGCTTCATGTAAACCTAAAATAACTACTTATTTTGAGCGGTTTCGGCTATTCACATGATATTATGCAATATATAAACCCACAATATAAAGGTCACAAATTTACTTACTTTGTTTTACGTCACAATTTCATTTAGATGGCAAAAAATTATTATTTCTTAATGTGTGGTAGTAGCTCAGAAACCAAAATTAACCTTTATACGTTATTTGTAAGGTGAAGGTATTTTAAAATTTGAATATGTGCTTAAATTTGTTTATTTCGTAATGCTTTTGTGTAAAAATATTTTGAGGTGGTAAATGAAGTAAAACAAATAGTATAATAAGTAATGAGTAGTAAATAATAAGTATAATAGCTGGTTGTTAAAATTAATGTATACAAAATTATAATATTCACAGTAAGAATGTTTTAAAAATATATCAAGTATCGTAAAATTGTAATTTCATATTTATTTAAATCGTAAACTAATTTGTTTGGTTTTGCGAACTTCGAAAAAACAGTTCATTTCTCATGTAATGTTACATTACAAATACACTCCTTAATGTTAACACAGAATTTGCTTATGGGTCATTTTGCGATGGCAGTGTACTCGTTCACATGCAATATAGCTTTTTGACATAGTGTATAAGACCTTATTATTAAATGGGTCAGGATAATGTAGATTTTCTGACGAATTTTGTTACAGCAATAATTTATATTGTTAAAAAATATTTTTTCCTGTCAAAGATATTATAAAAAAACAATACATCCCCGGTGAATATGACGTACTGTGTTGGTTTATCACCTTGCTGGAAACAAATATTATTTGGTTAGTGATAAATTTTTTTTTGCATGTTAGGATCTTATTGAACGAGTATTCCATAAGTCTAGTATCCCTACTTAAGAAAAGTAATGAGTTTTTGTTTCTTGTCATACATATACAACATATTGAGAAACCAGCATTTTAAGTAATTTTAGTTGTCAATATGTCTTATAAATGGAAATTTCACAACACACCTGATCATTTTTTTCTATACATAAATATCCTGTTACTCCGGAAGCAGCGCTAAGGATTCTTACAGGACTAAAAGCAATTTATAGGCTACTTGTCCTAAAGAAAGACATTTTGGTTAATATTTAAATCCACTTCAAGTACTAGTTAATACAGAGCAAGCTCAACATAAATGTAAACAACGTTTCATTGTTAGGCTAAAAATGAAACTAGCTTAAAAATCGTGCATAATGAGATAACAATGCATACTCTTCTGACTGTACTCCTTTCAGCCCGTGGTAAAATCGACGAAGTCTAGATAAATTGGTTTTGTTGTATAATTATGTAATATAAATTAAGTTTTACTTTACCAAGCTATTTGTAATTTAACAATGTTCACTTACTGTGCCTAATACACCAAGTTAACTAAGTTCGGATTAAAGTATTTCTATGAATAAATGTATGTTTCACTCGATTTTTTACAATATATCTTTACAATAACGTTTACAGGTTCATCTTATTCCTCCGAATAACTGTAAGATAAAATATTGTGCCCAATACTTAATATAATATACAAGTCCATACTGGCATATTTACAATTATCTGAATGGTTATTGTTTTAATGTACTAATCAAATATAATGTCGAAAATAAAACAAGTTTTTCATACTGGTTATGCTATCGTCGTACCATATTTTAAACATCTGAGATAAATTACCCCATTTACGAAGTGCGATATGACAATTAAACCACTTAAAGTGTATCTTGGTGACAGTTGGCACAAGAGGGCTTGATTAATGTATACAAGCGTCCTAGGCAGAATACGCAGTTAATATTTCTTTTATATCCCTCCTATGAGAAACCAAGCAGATAAAGCGTTTGCCGAAAACAAATTTTATTTTCTGCACATGTTTTGTTACCTTTAGTATCTCATAGAAAATCTGAGAGAGTATTTTTATAACAGTTATAAAATAAATAACATTTATGTTAATTAACTATGCATTCTCTTACTGAATTTCGTAAATATTTGCTTGTAATTATTAAAACAGCTGTTAAATAACTTTTGTAAATAATGCACTTAATTTTGACTCTTTAGTATTTTCTGTAACTTAAGATAGCATAAATCCAAAACTGTATTGCCACTATTCAGTGTTTTCGTACGAAACAGCGAGGAGTTATTAAAAGTAAACATTGTTCTTCGTCCATGTTGCTTCATCAGGAGATAAATGTTGAATGAGGCAGGAAAGAGGACCTTGAATCACATTATTATGTATCGAACAGTTATTACATTTACATAACTTTTGTAAATAGTGTGCATAATTTTGACCCTTTGGAAATTTCCGAAAGAGACAATAAATTTAAATAATGACTATTTTTTACGTTTTTAAATGATAATTTCATTAAATTGAAGGCAAAATTAATGTATATTTATTAAAAAGTAAAATTGTATTGTAACATAGTAACATAGAACATTACAAGTTGTATATGCAAGTAAGTCAGCACTCTTACTCTATGCCTAAACACTCTTAGCATAATATTAAGGGTGCTTCATATAACTGTAAGCTAATATAATTACATAAGGACATATACAAGTACATACTGGCACACTTACAATCATCTGAATTATTATATTTTAACGTAGTAATCAAATATATTGTCCAAAATAAAACAAATTGTTTATACTGTTTATTATTATCGTACCGTATTTAATCATTTGTGATAAATTACGCCATTTACGAAGTGCGACATGACAAGTAAACCACTTAAAGTGTATCTTGGTGACAGTTGGCACAAGAGGGCTTGATTAATGTATACAAGCGCCCTTGGCAGACTCCACAGTTAATATTTCTGGTAAGTCCCTCTTATGAGAAATCATACAGATAGAGCCTTGGCAGAAAAAAAAAAATTCGAATTTAATAAAAATGTGTTTTTACCTCTATTGTTTCATGGAAAATCTGAGAAAAGATCTGAGAAAGTTCGTATATTACAGTTATAAAATAAATAATATTTATGCATATAAATATGTATTCATTTCCTAAAATTTCATAAATATTTGACTAAATTTATTAAAACAGGTGTTGCATAACTTAAATAATATGCATGATTTTTACCTTTAAACAATTTCTGGAAGAGTCAATAAATCTCAATCTTGGCCATTTATTTAAATTTTGACGGATAATTTCATTATATGTCAAAATAGATGAATTTTTATTTCAAAAAAAAACTTTATTAAGTTTATTCGTTTGCTAACAACATAGTAGATCATTAAAAGTTGTATATGCAAGTCAGCAATACATGTAGTGCCTTTACACTCTTAGAATAATATTACGGGTGCTTTATCACAATTTTTTTAAATATTAACTCCAATACAATGTACTCTTAAATAAGTTTCATGATTACTTCAATTAAAATAATCATGAGATTCGTTAAAGCAATTGGTCTACTGGAGGACTCTGTGACACTCAAGATCATCTACGTCTGTTAGTCCTTTTTCACTCGGCTCAAGAAGACGAAAAAAACGCTGAACGCAACTTTTCCAGCTCTATTGTCCACAAAGTACCAACTGGCCGCCAACTGGACTTGGTAGTAGCAAAGAATGAGTGGGCATTGGTGCTTTCAGACGCGATGGCCGATTTCAGCGACCAGCGCCAAATCGCGCCACAAAAGCGTGGAGTGACCCAGGATCGCGTCTCAACTCTTTTTATAATACAAGTAGAGTGTAATCTTGTGCTGTTGAATAATGAACCCACTAATGATATAAAGTTAATATTGATCGATGAATAACCGGACCCACGGTAATAATTAACGAGCTTTCGTATTTTCTCTACGCTCTGAGTGTAGTTAGGTAACTAATTTTATAGAAACCTTTACATCAAGATAGGATGAACCCTAAACTGATTACCACTATTCTGAATTGTCATACGGAACAGGGAAGCATTACAAAAAACAATTATTGTTCTTCATCAATGTTGCTTCATTAAGACGTCACTACTGAATGAGGCGGAAAAGAGGAACTTGAATCGAATAGAACGCCGAAACATACGTTTGCTGTATTAAAGGAACTCGTAAATTTTCTCTGCACCAACCAATAGCATTGTCTATCGTCGGCATAGTGTGGCATGTGCGAAACCGTCCTTTTTATTAATGTGTCTATGCAGGTTGTCTTATTATAACTTTCACCAACGAAATCTGTGTGTCTTGACAGGTAGTAAGATCTAAAGGAGGTGATAAACTTTGCACAAATTTCCCAAGAGATTTATTAGAGCACATGGCCAACTGGAGTTCTCGGTGACAATGTAGCTTGTGCCCGTCATGTTACTGTTATTACGTCTTGAGCTTGTCTTGTTATAGCTGTTACTATCGAAATGTGTGTCTTGGCGAGGGACAGTGCAAGATGAGGTGATGAAATTACACAAATTTCCCAAGAGATTTATTAGAGCACATGGCCAACTGGAGTTCTCGGTGACAATGTAGCTTGTGCCCGTCATTTTACTGTTATTACGTCTTGAGCTTGTCTTGTTATAGCTGTTACTATCGAAATGTGTGTCTTGGCGAGGGACAGTGCAAGATGAGGTGATGAAATTACACAAATTCCCCAAGAGATTTATTAGAGCACATGGCCAACTGGAGTTCTCGGTGACAATGTAGCTTGTGCCCGTCATGTTACTGTTATTACGTCTTGAGCTTGTCTTGTTATAGCTGTTACTATCGAAATGTGTGTCTTGGCGAGGGACAGTGCAAGATGAGGTGATGAAATTACACAAATTTCCCAAGAGATTTATTAGAGCACATGGCCAACTGGAGTTCCGGGTGACAATGTAGCTTGTGCCCGTCACCTTACTGTTATTACGTCTTCAGCTTGTCTTGTTATAGCTGTCACTATCGAAATGTATGTCTGGGTGAGGAATAGAGTAAGAGGAGGTGATGAAATTACACAAATTTCCCAAGAGATTTATTAGAGCACATGGCCAACTGGAGTTTTCGGTGACAATGTAGCTTGTGCCCGTCATGTTACTGTTATTACGTCTTGAGCTTGTCTTGTTATAGCTGTTACTATCGAAATGTGTGTCTTGGCGAGGGACAGTGCAAGATGAGGTGATGAAATTACACAAATTTCCCAAGAGATTTATTAGAGCACATGGCCAACTGGAGTTCTCGGTGACAATGTAGCTTGTGCCCGTCACGTTACTGTTATTACGTCTTGAGCTTGTCTTGTTATAGCTGTTACTATCGAAATGTGTGTCTTGGCGAGGGACAGTGCAAGATGAGGTGATGAAATTACACAAATTTCCCAAGAGATTTATTAGAGCACATGGCCAACTGGAGTTCTCGGTGACAATGTAGCTTGTGCCCGTCATGTTACTGTTATTACGTCTTGAGCTTGTCTTGTTATAGCTGTTACTATCGAAATGTGTGTCTTGGCGAGGGACAGTGCAAGATGAGGTGATGAAATTACACAAATTTCCCAAGAGATTTATTAGAGCACATGGCCAACTGGAGTTCTCGGTGACAATGTAGCTTGTGCCCGTCACGTTACTGTTATTACGTCTTGAGTTTGTCTTGTTATAGCTGTTACTATCGAAATGTGTGTCTTGGCGAGGGACAGTGCAAGATGAGGTGATGAAATTACATAAATTTCCCAAGAGATTCATTAGAGCACATGGCCATCTGGAGTTCATGGTAACAATCTAGCTTGTGATAAAATAAAATCACTACTTAGATTTGTTAAAAGAAAACTTATTATTTTAGATTTTAATGTAAGAATGTTCAAATTGGCTAAAAATGCCCTAAGGGAACCATAGTATTATAGTTTTAATTTTAAAATTATTAAGATAGCAAAATATTTTTTTTCCAAATTACAATTTAATGAAATGTGGAAGTTTGGTACTATCAAGAGGCCACTATAATTGGAAGATGTTGTGTTAGTGGTGACCTAAAAATTAAATCATACATTATTAGAAAGAAAATCCGTATTGTACGTTGCTAAATAAATACCAAAATGTTATAAGTATAAAATTTTACATGTGCTCGTAAGATCTGAGCTTGAATCTTAGTACTATCTTGAGGGATTATCCCCCTCTTTTGGGTAGAAGTGAACGTAATATTGTGTAGTATAGTTGAGAGATCTGGAACGGAAGTCGTAAAAGTACCTGTCTTGCGGAGTATATATGGACAGAATAAATCGGAGTTTTAAATGTCCATTATTAAAATAAATATAAGCTTCTACAACAAAATTAAGATTACTTACAGGCTTAGAATCGTACACAGTTTTTTATCCACTCGGCTAACAAAAATTCCCAAACAATACTGTCCAACCGTAGTTTCAAAAAATCATGTCTCCTCTTATAATGGCGACCATCTGTTTTCCAACAATGTTAAGATCGAAACTTCATATCAAGCCCATTTGTCCATTTGCAAAATTGTTATATCCACTTCCTTTTTAACTCTTGATTGTATTATATCATCCTCGATTATTTTAGTTGTAATAAATAATAAATAATTCGATCCAACAATTTTAAGATCGAAACTTCATATCAAGCCCATTGCAAAAATGTCATATCCACTTCGTCCTTTTTAACTCTTGATTTATAATATCATCCTCGATTATTTTAGTAGTAAATAAATAATAAATAATTCGATCCAAACAGTTTTAAGATTGAAACTTCATATCAAGCCCATTTGTCCATTAGCAAAAATGTTCATATCCACTTCCTTTTTAACTCTTGATTTATTACATCATCCTCGATTATTTTAATTGTAATAAATAATAATTTATAATTCGATCCAATAATTTTAAGATCGAAACTTCATATCAAGCCCATTTGTCCATTTGCAAAAATGTCATATCCACTTCCTTTTTAACTCGTTGATTTATTATATCATCCTTGATTATTTTAATTGTAATAAATAAAAAATAATTCGATCCAACAATTTTAAGATCGAAACTTCAATATCAAGCCCATTTATCCATTTGCAAAAATGTCATATCCACTTCCTTTTTAACTCTTGATTTATTACATCATCCTCGATTATTTTAATTGTAATAAATAATAAATAATTCGATCCAACAATTTTAAGATCGAAACTTCATATCAAGCCCAATTGTCCATTTAGAAAAATGTCATATCCACTTCCTTTTTTAACTCTTTATTTATTATATCATCCTTGATTATTTTAATTGTAATAAATAATAAATAATTCTATCCAACAATTTTAAGATCGAAACTTCATATCAAGCCCGTTTGTCTATTTGCAAAAATGTCATATCCACTTCCTTTTTAACTCTTGATTTATTATATCTTCGTCGTTTACTTTAATTGTAATAATTAAGGAAGACATTAAAGATTAAATCTATAGTATATTTTTTATATATTATAAAGTTTAGATAGTAAATCTATACACGTGTAATAATTTTACTAGGTATGGAAAATAAAAAATATCTAGAATGCGAATTTTTAAGAAAGGAAATATTAAATGTTTCAAATCTGTTTGTGTATGAAAATATTCACATTAGATTGTAATACATTATCAATCAGTGTCATCTTTTGACATTTTGCCTGCGGTTTTAAGAAACGAGAGCTGCAAAAGCTGATTTCTGATGAGCAAAGCCCAAGAGGTAAAAGGTACGAGATAATGTTTACGTAGACTGCGAACCTTTACGTACCCCAACATCAAGTTTTTGTTCTGTCAGGTTAATTTCAGATTATTTAACATGATTTAGAATTAAGCATTCAGAGTTTTGCAATTGATTCATTTATTGAAATACAGTATTCTAATGAATATAACATTGTTAATGAACACGTGGGATGTCTATAAATAAGTTTTGTATACACAAAGCACTCACAAACCTTGAAAATAAATCTAAAAACTGTAATTGCACTATTGTAACATTTCATTGATAAAAATTAAGGTAAGGTAGGATATGCTGCAAGGAACTAAACTATTGAATTATTTTTAAAACTTTTATCATCTCAATCACACTTTTGAAAGAACTCTATAACTTGGATTTACAGTTATCATTGTCAGAACAGGAGTTTTCAGATTTTACAAGAAATATATTTTACATAAATATTCTATTGTTCGTTTATATCCCATTGTGAAAGAAAGATACGGCCAAATACAAAATAATTGAATCGGAAAAAGTAGGCGCTCATGTGGTGTAATGGTAGCACATTCACCCGGCAAGTGAGAGATCCGGGTTCGACTCCCGGCGGAGCAAGTACTTTTTGTGATTCAATGTTTATTGAAATTAAATAAGGCTATTGCCATTTATACAATTTAACGTAAATAAAAGTCGTTTGACAGGTGTTTGGTCTTCCGATCATATGTTTTTAAATAAATCTCGTGATTTGTAAATACCTTAATTTAAACGTAAAGCAACAATTGTTTCATTGTTGTTCATTGCTTAATTTTAAAATGTGTGTAAAAATATCTCAGGTTAGAGCAGAGAAGATGTTATGTAGACTTATAAAATTATTACTATAAAATTGTATTTCCTATCATTTGAAAAGTTAACTAGCTCTGTGGCCAGGTAATATATTAATTTACTCACTGGATCCTTCTGGTGTCTAAATGACATTATGTCTTGAGACAAGCTAGTTTTATTTCTCTGGATCTATAGGCTACCTGGAAATGACTACAACTGGTCTCTTGAAACCTTTGGTTAACAAAAGGTTCCAACTACTAGCCCTAAAATAATCTCTGGAAAACGTGGCCTATCCCCCTTGGACTACGGAGCATATGTTATCTGGGATCTCCAGATTGCTGGAAAGCACATACATTTTTTATATTTTACTTTTAGAACGTCTGCATTAACTACGTTGTATATAGTAGCCATTGTTGCTGAAGAAAACTGATTTATGAAGATCACCCGATACGCACAACTAATTTACATTAAAAGATAAAGGAGACGGGTTTAGGAGTTTATATATATAAAGTTGGCATAACCTGATATCAACTTTATAATGCATCTGATGATGCAGTTTTAAATAACTTACTGAATTTTAGATATTGTGTATACACATATAAAAACTGAAACATAGAATGGCCTAATAACATTTTAATATAAAATAACTATGTATATTTTCAATTTAAAATACAAGATCTTGAATTAAATATTGTTTTATTGTGTTCATAAATTTCAAGCAATATAGTATGGTCCTATTTCGCGTATATTTCCGTCTGCATTTGAACCTGATAAAGGTATAAGATTATAACTTTACACACCTGTTAGAATAACATTTAAATATTTATGAGATAATAATGACTTTCATTTTCAAAATATTTGTTTTGTTATACTAACTTGTGTGTAAAGTTATAAATGTATACATTTATCGACTTCAAAGATAAAAAAATAAATCTTAAATACCTATTTACATATTTGGTAATCGAAGTTGAGAGAATTGTTGGGATATTTATTTTCGGTGCTTTAAGAGACCACAAGCATATAATTATATAGGGAGAACTGTAGACACATAATTGGCTCTTCAAGCAACAAACCAAGTGTCAAATGGCGTTTGTAGTCCTGTCTGTGTTGCGAGAGGTGGTGTACCTTGTTGCAGGATACCACAAGCTTCTAACTTACAGTTAGACAGTAATTGTTTGCTCATATAGTTTACAATATGACAATTGTAAATGTATTCATACCAATTCTATCAAAATAATCTGTTAGAAAATTGTCTGAAATGAGCAACGATTTCTTGTTGGTGACGTCAAATATGATTTTCGTAATTTTTGATGAATTACAGTCTTTTCAGTGTTGTTATTTTATTAGGAGGATGCCGAAAAAACACGAAACTGGTGAAAAAGGTTCAGAAGTCCTACAAAGAGAATGACAAAACACAAGTGTAAAGACCTTTCTGAGTGAATAAATACGTAATCCAACATTCCCTTTTGCAAGTGTAGGATAAATATTTTAAAGGTCATGACAATTTCAAAATCTTGTAAATCTTAAGTGCTCATTATATATTTTTTTGATTACAATATTTTCTATCAAAGTTTCTACATAAAAGTGGTCTTAATATCTCGTATCAAACCTGAAAAATTAAATTCCTCTTCTACTGTTCTCACTCAACAGGAAAAAACATGGTTAATCAGTATATTACACTAGAAAATAATTTTTACATTTATAATTCATATGATATAAATGTTTTCAATTTATTCAAATCTGATATCATCTAAATTTGATTGTTGATCAGCGAACTTTGATCTACAACAATTAAAAAAAAACTTGAACAAATTTATGATATAACACACCATGGAGGTTTCAAGGAATTTTTGCTAAGATTAAGAGAATCTTCTCAAACAATATAAGGACAGAGTCAGTACAGTATATGGCACATTAACAATAAAAATTGTTACAGACAGGTACCCGCACTATCCTTACCTTAAATATCAAGTTGAGTCCTTAAAAATAAGGGAAAATTCTCTGACACAGTTCGAGTTAACTTCATTCTTAAAAAAGAGGGGGGAGGACGAGAATTTCTTAAAACGTAATTAAATTAAAATATGTTACAAATTTATTGGCATGAATTTAATACACACTTAAATTTAATTACAATTTTGCAGAATCTGGAGTGGGAGACGCTACTATAATAAAACAGTAATTGTTTATAGATCTAAAGTTTTAGGTATATTTTATTAATTCCCTACAGAATCCCAAAAAATACTTATTTTTAATATAATAAGTAGTTATAAACAACTTTTATTATTTCACTTTTTTATATTTCTTAAAATAATAAGATGCTGGTTATTCAAGATTATGTAAATAAAATGTAATATTAAAATAGGGAAAATAAAATGTTTATTAAAAGTCTTAGATAATTGTAAACCATGGTTGTTCTTATTTGCTTTAGATATCTCGTAATATTTTCAGATCGGACGCGTAAAAAGTTTTAAGTAATGCCAATATTGCGAAGAAAATTATTCTGAACACTATTCTTCCCGTAAGTTTGAACCTATGAAGACCTATCTTGGTTCAAAGGCAGTATTTAGACTTAGGTTTAATGGGATCGTTCGCCAGTCTTAACCAAGATTAATTTTCAATATAGCGGCAATTCGCATTAGAGTAAAAGTTTAATAATTCCGATCATAATGTGCGTGCATATAAGTTTTTTAATAATTAACTCTGACTTTTTGAAGGTTGAGTTTAGCTCCAGTTTACCTGTCTTTTATTGAAGTGTCTTGTATCTGTCGCTGTCTCAGACTTGACTCCAAATTCCAGTCAACAATTAAATAAAACCGACCCTTCCTACCATAGCTACGTTGCCTGACTTTTACTGCTTCAACTTCTTTATAGCTTTTAGCATTTTAAAATGGTGGCTATTCAAAGTTCGAAAGGTATGGTTATATAAACGTTATTATTGATTATAGGCTAGTGCAAAAATGTTTAAAGCTCTCAGGTAATTTATAATAATGTTTGTTCTTACACAATATTTTTAGATAGCAGGTGTAAAAATATTTAAGTAGTAATATTGTAAAGATAATAGTGAACACTACCGCAGTTCTTCAGGCTAAACGGAGTAGAGAGAAATTACTTTCACGTAGTTTTCACTTGGTTGAGTTTTTTGGCCAGCCTTAATCAATGTCAATGAAATGTTTTGAGATGGTAGTTATTCATTTTTGGCCAATTTTAATCTAGCGTTCAACAAACTTAAAATTGACATTAGTTATGAAATTTCAAGAAGAATGTATTCTTACATGTTTTTTCACAGTTATGAAGGTCTCATTAACTCATAGTAATAAAAAATTGAACAATTATCATATGTGTATATGTTTATAAATATAATTTCGAATTAATTGTAACAAAACCAAGATCGTGTCATTATAAAGATACTTATATGCATTTACAAAAGTTTTTTCTGGAAAGGTTTTAAAATTTTGATGTTTCTAAACGTTTGGAAATGTTATGAACAAATTAAAATGTCAACATTAGTAGTTACTGTGCTATCATTGTTGTGCGAATTAAACGTGGTGAACTAATATATCTTTAGTTCGATATTAAGACATGACAGCCACATTTGAATACTACCTTTCTTCTGACTGAGCCGGAAGGGATAGTTTCTATCAAGATACTCATAATTTAGTTTTCCAATAAATACCAATTTATTTTTCCCCTTGGTACCTAATATTTTAGACATGCACATAACCCAGTGGCAATAAATTATTAGAAATGTAAAACCTTTATGCAAGGTGTTTTACCTAATCATCGCTCTCCACATAATATGAAAGGGTTCTATTGTCATGTGACCACTGTATTCTACTGTACTATTTCTTTCCACTTGAATAATCTCAATGACGTCTATTTATATACTAGTAATTTCATGATTTCAGCTCTTCAACTACATTTTTGATGGAAACAATAACACATGACAAAATTATAGAAACAATCAAATACGATGAAATGTTTGTGCTTTTCCACCAATGTGAATTTTTAAGTACTCAGACGTAAAAAAATGTATAAAGAGCTGTATACCCAAGCAAAGTAGATTTTAAATTTAATGTATTTACAGCATACTTACTATTTATTTTATTAATTTTAGACCTTACATCAATATGCCAATACTTTATTAAAAGGATAAACTACTTTTCCGATTGGTTTGCTTCTACAATTGTGTACTGAATGCTTTCTGGAGTATGAAATAAAAAAAATCATTTAATTTATCTTCCAAATAGTTAGGATCGTATTTTTATTGTTGCCCAACCACTGTGAAGCCTATTTGACCAATAGCATAAAATGTGAATGCTCGTTGGAAAATCGTGTCCGGGCAACCTGTTAATGTAGTGACAAGTAATTGAGAAAAAATATTTTCAATTTTAGTGAAATAGTCAGCAGGTGTTTGAAAAACTACACGCTTAGTGGGGTTAATTTCATACGGTTATATTAACACCGAATGTGAATTGCTAAATCAACTTAAACAGGGAAACAAAATGGCTGGAAATCGTATAAAATTTCATAAGTTTGTATGAAAACCATAATAACACAAAATAATAAATAGACACTTGTCCCTAACTTATTAGTTGGTTGCAATGCACTATTTTTACTTGCGTATATTTAAGACGGAATGAAGTTTGAGTTATAATGGCGAATCAGGGTGCAATGCCTAGCTTGTATAGGGACAAGAACAGGGGATCAATTACAGTGTCAGTTAACGTGAAGTGTGCAAGCAGAGACGTTGTAAAAACTAAGTCAGTTCGGGACTTATGCTGACTTATACTGAACTCCAACATGGGCAGTGTGTCATATTCCAGTGTATAATAGACACAAGAACAGGGGATCAATTACGTTGTCAGTTAATATGACGTTTATAAGCAGAGATGTTGTAAAACAGAGTAAGTTCGGGACTCATGTTGACTTATACAGTGCTTAAACATGAGCAGCGTTTCATATTTCACTTTTTAATAGATACAAGAAGAGGGAATCAATTACGTTGTCAGTTAATATGACGTTTATAAGCAGAGATGTTGTAAAACAGAGTCAGTTCGGGACTCATGTTGACTTATACAGTGCTTAAACATGAGCAGCGATTCATATTTCACTTTTTAATAGACACAAGAACAGGGAATCAATTACGTTGTCAGTAAACATGACGTGTGTAAGCAGAGATGTTGTAAAACAAAATCAGTTTGAGTTTTCATGTTGACTTATACAGCACTGATACATGAGCAGTGTGTCATATTCCAGTGTATAATAGTGGCAAGAACAGGGGATCAATTAGCTTGTCAGTCAACAAGGCGTGTGTCAGCATAGACGTTGGAGACAGAGTCGGTCCAGAACTGGTGTTTACTTATCGCAGTACTCTAGAGTGTGTACTGTGAGATAAAAAGATAATGACAATTTAATAAAAACCATATATTAGAAATTATAGATTTTATTCATATATATATATAATAAAATTTAATCATGCGTGATATAAGAAAACCGTCCTGCTATCAATAAAGTTAAATAATATTGATTTAGTTATATTTGTACCATAAGCTTTTTTAAAATTACCAGATTGCTGTCGAAGTTGCAGAGGCCTTTTTGTTAGTTTAATTAATATTAATCCGCATTATTACTTGACCAACTGTAAATTTAAATTTAATTTTATGTATTTGATTTCTAAATAAAAATTTATGTTTTTAATAGAATTTTAGTGTGTAAATAGAAGCCAAACATTATAAAATTACAAAGCATTAATCCTCAGATATAAATCTGCCGAGAAAAACAAAGGTTCGTTATTGTCTTAGTTCAAACAAAACACAAAACTACTTCTCGGTTTAGGATCATTATACAGATTTACGGTTCTGCAACTGCCGAGATGTTCTCTCTTCACGCACAAACAACCGTTTGAGGGATTCTTTTAATATCCGACGTGAGAAATTAAACAAGGTTTGCCTTACCTACACACATGATGTTTTATGAATTTGGATTATGTTGAACATTTGTGATACCTGTTACTATTAGTTTAACATTTCAATTTAGACTAACATTTTACTTTTTTGAAGGGCACAGACATATCCCTTCAACTATATACTAAGGAACATTTTCATACGTATACCAGATAGTGATGTCACAAAACTTGTCCATAAATACATATACATTTTATGTACAAGTATAAATGTAAATAATTAAATCTAGAATCGTATTATACACTATCTCAAATAGCTTCAGCCCTTCTGGAAATTTATGCCTTCTGGGAATTTATGCCTCTTGGAATTTATCTTCTTGGATATATCAAGGTTCGTATGGCGTTTTCATCTCTGAAAACTCTGGGACTTTAGAATTCCAATACATGGAAAGTCAAGCCTTTTATTCCAGTATACAGCCTACAAGAGTAATCTTCAAAAACTAAAAGATCTCAGCCTCTCAAAACCTCTTGAAGATGGTTTCAAAGAAATCTCTGCCATCAAAATGATTAAAAAGGTCTACTCTGCATGCAAAAAAATATAACCCAATGGAATGTAACCTTTTATTCAATTTTATAACCGTATCAAGGTTTGTGCAAATTAAAAACCGTAAAGTGTCATGACCTTTTCTACATAAGAATTGTTTAGCATTGGGGCTAGCCTGTCGCTCCTTAGTCCATTTTCGTAGAAAATACAAAACTATTTTTGTTAGGTTGTGTTGATGATTTCTATATATTATAAATTACATATTATAAAATCAAAAACATTATTAGTAGTACCTATATTATTTTTAGTGGCATTTAGGAAATCACGTACCTCAATGACGTTATTTTTATGCAAGATTAGGAAATTAAATTAATATTAAGTAATGAGATGAAAGTTTTAAAACGATTACCTCTGTTGAAGTACCGACTTGCGAAAAGGATTTTGATTTCAATGGGCATTAAACAATTCAAGTATTAATAAAAAAGTTATTTTTTACTATTCACCACAAAAAAAACAAAAAGAAAAACATGCGTAAACTTGTTCATTATTACGTAGTACCCTAATAGAAACATATAGTATCCTATACAGTATATATAAATTATATACTGTTTAATGTTAAGTGTGCATATCGTATTGATTGAAGTGAACCAATGATTGTTCCTATTGACAGACACCTTGACACCAGGACCGTAGCGAAAGAACATTCTCCACACTTGGGTGTTTGGGTTCACACAAGTGCTATCTCTGTGATCATCTCAACAAAGGTATGCCTTTTGTATTTGGCAGCGTGGTGTAAAGCAATAAGTGGTCTGACTGCCTGACACTTTGACATCTGGACCGTGATAACTGTTGAGTAAACGACCTCTGGCCTTGTCCTTCGGTTAACATAACAGGGCTGCCTCTGTTATAAGTTAAACAGCAGTGTATATTATCTGATGGTGGGTAAACCAGTAAATTGTCTTACCACGTTGCAATTATAAAAGGTTGACAGAACACTCATATCATAGTTACAAGGATATTTACAATTAAAATATTCTTGACCACATTACATCAGATTTTGATTTTCTGTCTGTTTTCCAGGAATGTAAACAATTTAATAATTTGTGGAGCAGTAAATGACCTATACTACTACTGAAGGTTAAAATAAACTTTATTCATAATACCAATTATTACCAGTTAAAAATATTTTTAAGCGAGATTACCCCAACCTCAACTAAGTAATTACATTTTTTTAACATTATTTAATGCCAATAGACGTACAAAATGTGGGAAATTGAATATTAATTAGTGAAGCAAACAAAATAACTGCGGAGTAAAAAACGCCACTTAAGAATTTCATTAAGACCCCCAAGTTAGTGGCGAATATGATTTTAGTTCAGCTAAAGATTTTATGAAGAGCTACCATCGACATACCCAGTAGCAATCTAAAATTTAAACGTAAAAAACTTAAAATTTTAATAAAAATAATAACTTAACATTTCTGAAAGTCTTAGTTAACGCCATATAGTTTAACGCCTTTTTTACTATCTGTATGGGTGTATTTGAATCATAAACTTTTATATAAATAAAATATTAAGTTAAGTGATTCTTGAATCATTTGCGACGGTTTAATCAATCGCTTCTACCAGAGTAAATTGAATTATTATTCTTATATAAATATCGAAACAGGTATTTTTTGTCCATTTAGATAACACCTTACTATTTTTTTAGACTTAAGTATTTAAATAATTAAGGATAATTGTAGTAATATTAGAAAACATCTTTCTTAATTTAGTAAAATAAACTTCTTTCTCTTTAAAATTCAGTAGGCTACTAATCACCAATAAAATATCCTTTTATTCTTCAAGGTAAATAGAACTGATATAACAGTCAAATAAATAATAGATTGTGTTACTATGTTTTTCACGAATAGTATACGTAATCATTGATGAAGAGGCTTGAATATTTTTAAAACGTTTTATAACAATCTCAATTGTTTTGGATTGTACGTTTCATAGTCCACACTCATTTTATAACAAGGTGTAACTTAACAGCAAACTAAACAGTGAAGAAGACCAGCGATGCAGAAACCACCATTCACATATCGCCCATTGTGTCGCGCTTCAATACCGGCTGGATAGTGTATTGTTAGACAAAACCTGCGTTTTGTTTGTACGTGCCGAAACGATATCTTCCATTTTCAAACATTGTAATCAACTTGCTTCGTAGGACAAGCACCATTCGCTATCAGTATAAAAAGTTATTTATAGAAATCACTAGTTTATCGACCACTTCGTGCTATGGTGGTTATGAACATGACTGTTCACAATAGAATTTTAGATAGGAACGACGGGTGTCTAATTTTTAATGATGAAAGACATTTTAGATAAGATTCGCCGTAATCAGTGAAAAATAACTGCAATTTTAACTTATTCTATAAATACATTTCACTGTTAGGTCTGGTTTATATCTCGCAGTAGAACCTACACTGAGCACTGCCATTAGGCCTTCCTCTCTGAGGTTCTTGCAGGCCTTAGCAAGCTCTGCCTTTTTGCAAGCCTTCCTTTAAAAATTTGAGGATGAAACAGAACAAGTCCTTTTCTCATTCAAGGTCATAGAACTGATATACTAACCACTATCTCCCCCAAGATGTCTATATTAAAAAATCTCGACAGAAACAGCGTAAACGCACAGCCTTAAGTTACTAACGTAGTGTGAACCCATTCAAAGTCATTACATCAATGAAAGAGTAAGAGTTTTCTTCAGTTCTTTGCCCTAAGTAAATACATCAATTGTAAAATACAAGGTTTCAAACATCTTTATTTTGCAATAACTATTATAATCTAAAAATATTAAAACAGAAATTCTCCCTTAATTTCTCAGTATTTATGCGAAGTTATTCTAGAACATTCTTGAATAATACTTTAAAGTTTGTTCATCTTCATCATAAAATGACTACTAAGATAAATAATACTTTTTAGTTCTCTCTTGATGTATACTGTAAACAGCCCTGACAATAATATAAGGGTTTATTTGACACTGTGTATAATAAAATGGAGTTCAATTTGTTCAGATTTGTTTTTCTCAGAATACAATAATATGTTTATCTACGTATCGTTTTAACAGTAAATTTATCATGTTTTCTTTACATCTTATATTTAAATCTTTTCGTTGTATGAAAACCGTTAATTATCATAAAATATGTCCGAAAATTACTTAATAACGTATACGTAGCAATCAGTTTTGAAGAAGGTAAAATGTCCTAGTTAATTGACTGTTAAGGGATCCTTTCATTAAGTACTGCACTTTTTCGAGAATTTTAACTATCAGGTTTAAGATCACAGGAATAGTTATTTAATATATTAAATTTATATATTAATATATAAATTATATATGATATATTAAATATATCAATATTATTACATATAATTAACTATGTATTTAAAACGGATCCCCTACTGTACTTATACTTAATGATCCTGTTGCATATAAAAAATTGCAATACAATTTAAAATTAATTATCCTGAGTTCTTTCTTTTCATTTCGTTAAGTAGTTTTTTTTTTATAACATTTGTTTTAGTTCAATACCTAGTCCAGAATAATCCAGTATATTTGTAATAGAAAGTGCAGTGGATTGCAAACACAAATGGAAATAAACCTGGATATTAATATAATGATATGCTTTTTAAAATAAATGGCAACTTAAATACCCTTGAAGTTTTACCCTAGTTCTCATATATTCTATTATTTTAAGATGCCACATACTAGGAAGTTCCTTAATGATTGATTCTGATATCCATCTTTAGTAATCCATGTTGCAAATCGTAGGATATGACTTGGTTACCTGTCCACATCCTAAATGTTTCCCAAAATGTTTATGAATCTGGTAGCAACATAAAAGGAAAAGGGGATTAAAGATACACATAATCTTAAAAACTAGCACCAGCTGCTAGAGTTTTGGTTCTCATTTTGTCACGCGTTCGAAAAATTTTACTAGTTTCTTCAGTGAAAACTATATTCGTGGTTCTTAACGACCAAAAATTTGAGATCCTAAAAAACTATTAAATCTGAGGCTCTACTGAAAGTAATGACATTATAGATATTAAAGTTTTTAATGACTTCCTTTAAAACGCACTCATGACCTATCAGTTAGACAGTGCCTTACTTCTGTTTTAGCTTTATAAATAATAAATACACATATATTTAGACTTTTTAAAATTACGTAACCATCAAAAATACTTGCACGAACCATCCGTTTTCAGTTTGTTTTATTTTATCCACTACCTTAGGGAACATTTTGTATTTTTTTTTTGTATAATAAAATCACAGTTACAAGGCTGAGAAGTTACTGAATAAAAACATAATATCACAAATATAGATCGAGAACATGTGAACAAAGTCTGGATTCAATGCTCAATAACCTTACGTCACAAATCGGATTTAAGTGATCCATTTAAGTTACACATATGGCGCTGATATCCAGTACTGTAAACGCCCCCCCCCCTCACCTGGCTACTTACAGCTACTCCTGATCGTACGAAATCCCTGATTTGACACCATCAGGTGTAAACACGTGGCTTAGTTAAGGTTTTATATTTATATGGTTATATATTTTAGTAGGTTTATTATGAGGATAATTCAGCGTGAAGTTCATTTTGTTCCAGCAGGAAGTAAAGATAGGCTTTGAGTCTAATTTTCTTGGTTTCTAATTATTTTTAATAATAAAAGGGTTAAAGAATACATTAAAGAGTCGTATCAGCAATATTTGTGTCAATTAAGGAAATATATAGAAAGATTAGATATAAGTAAAATATATATAATATAAAGAATAAGAATTTCAACTGAAAGCAACTAAAGAGTGTTCAAAGCATTGATATAAATTCAAATTATACACAACTAAGTTTCTGTTGAAACCTTACAGTTGAATTTAGTTACCATGGAGTGGAATTGGGGGGGGGGGGTGGGGGGGGGGGGGGGTGGGGGGGGGGGGGGGTGGGGGGGGGGGGGGGTGGGGGGGGGGGGGGGTGGGGGGGGGGGGGGGTGGGGGGGGTTTATCACTTCCTCTTACTCTATTCCGTCACCCAGACATACATTTCGATAGTGACAGCTATAACAAGACAAGCTGAAAGACGTAATAATCAGTAAGGTGACGGGCACAAGCTTAACATTGTCCAGCGTGAACTCCCAGTTGGCCATGTTGCTGTAATAAATATCTTGGGAAGAAATTTGTGTAAGTTTAATCACCACCATGTCAAGACACAAATTTTCGTTGGTGGGACAGTTTATAATTAAGACAACCTGCGCTAGACATATTAATAAAAACAACTGCTTCACAACACAGCCACAACTATTAACCGACGAATAGACAATGCTATTTGGTTGGTGCAGAAGGAAATTTACGAGTTCTCTTTAATACAGACTAACGTACGTATCGGCGTTCTATTCGATTTCAAGTCCTCTTTCCAGGGCCTCATTCACGTAAAGACATCTTTATGGAAGCAACATGGATAATAGAACAATATTTTTTTTTAATTGCTTCCCAGACGGTGCCTGTATGACAGATTCAGTAATAGTAGGTAATCCAGTTTCTGGGTTCATTCCTATCTTGAGTTAAAGGTTTACTATAAAATTAGTTTACCATACCTACCAAACTACTCTCTAGAGCTTTAGATAAAAGATACGGAAAGCTCGTTAGTTTATTACCGTGGTTTTCGGTTTATTCATTCGATCAATAATTAACTTTCTATCATTAATGGGGTTCATTATACACAGAACAGCTCAAGATTACCACCTTTTACTTGTATTATAAAAAGAGTTGAGAACGCGATCCTGTTTCAACTCCTACGCTTCTTGTGGCAACTATTTGGGCCGCGTGGTGTCGCTGATAATCGGCGCCCATCGCTTTCTGAAAGCACCAATGCCCACTCACTCATTGCTTACTAATTAAGTCCAAGTTTTGCGGCCAGTTTGGTATTTTCTGGTAACAATTTTCATTCTTTAAATACTGGCATTTAAGAACATTTTGTATTTTGCAGATAATCCAAGTAAAAATTATCTACATATATATTGATTTCCTTATATAAAGCTTTAGAAAATAAAATAAATTTTTATATTTTAATAAATTACAATAAATTTAATGGACTGGATATCTTCCTTATTAGTTAATAAAATAAACGAGGAAGAATATTTTAATAAATAACAAGGTACGTTAAAAGGGGAATGTGGATATGGGATTATCGCTAATACAGAAGTTTTAAAAAGTTTTAAAAATGGAATGTGATTTAAATGTATTTTTAATTATTTAGATTAGTAAAATATTAGATCATCATTCTTTAAATTTATAATATATCTGTGATGCTGACACATTGAGCTTCGGATAAACTCAATTAAAAATTTCGGTTTTTTTAAAAATATTTATGGAATAGCAAATGGTGGCATCGACCATACCACGATTGTAGGTATGTTTAGAAAAAAATTAGGTTACTGTTAAATATGTTTTATACTGAGCAATTTAATATTTTATAACTTTGGATGTACTGAATTTACCTAATTATATAGCCAAATAACAAATAATACATAGGGATGGGAGTGGTGCCTTTTTCTCCGCTCCTGACTTCGACTTAACTTTTTGGGAGGCAGGGAAATCAAAAACTGATCGTCATTAATGATAAGACATTTTCACAGTAATAGTAAAATATAGTCTGTTTCTTTCTAAGTAAATGTTATTGCACTCTTTTTAGTTCCACCGACTAAGGACAATAATCTTTACAATTCATAGTGTCCTCCTTGATAATACCAAAGTTCAATATTTAATCATAATTTTCATTTAAACAAAGGGATTATCCTATCTAGGAAATTGAAATTTTAAATTTAAAACTATTTTTTTTTTTTTTTTTAGAATGGTTTGTTTTGAAATATTTTATTTCGTTCACTTCAAAATGTTTTTAACCATAAAAATCTAAAATTAACACAATTATCTAAGATAAAATTCTAATGGAAAACTCGGATGATTTTACTTTTGTCAAAAAGCCTCAGATTATAAACCGAATGAGAATCCAGTAAAAGCCATGTGCTTATAAATGAAATCTCCTTGGGAAAATTGTGTGCTAGTTTATCACCTCCTCCTGACACCGTCCCTCCATCATTGGACTACACAATTTTTGGTTCAGTGACAGCTATAAACTAAGGAACAGCTACACATGTACGGTAATATATTCATCTAGTATACCGTGACGAGCAACAAGATACATTTGTCATCGATGAACCGTTCCAGTTGGCCATGGGCTGCGTCTAATGAATCTCATTGGGAAAATTTGTGCTAGTTTTATCACCTCCCCTGACATCTTGTCCCTTATCAAGACACACATTTTGGTTTGGTGACAGCTATAAAAAGACAAGCTCAAGACGTTAATAATCTAGTAAACGTGCACGAGCAACAACGATACAATTGTCACCACGAGACCCATTTCCAGTTGGGCCCATTGTGCTCTAATGAATCTCTTAGATTCAGTTTATTTTGTTTTACTTTTATTAACTGAAATAAACGAGTTTTCCCATGAAAACACAAGGATGCGGGAGGGTTAAGGATAACGAAAAAAATGTTGTAGAAGAAAAATCCAATTTTTGTTGTAAAAAGCTCTATGTGCGTGGTTTCTTGTAAGCAATGATATAACAAGAAAATATTAACTGCGGTAGATTCTGCCAAAGCGCTTGTTTACATTAAATCTAAGCCCTCTTGTGCTCAACCTTTAACGTGGTTTACTTGTTCATCTCGCACTTTCGTAATCAATCTAGCGTAATTGATCACGAATGGAGTTACAATTTGGTACGACAATAATAATAACCAGTTTATAAAACAATTCGTTTTATTTTTGGACATATATTTTATTTACAACATTTTAATATGATTTAGTGAAGTGTAAATATGCCATTATTTACTAGTAAATGGACATTATGGTATATCGAAGAAAATATATTTTAAATTAACGTTTATTCCTGTACAAAATAAAATGGAATACAGGATTCTTTATATAAAAATATCCTATTTCAATTATGCCAATTTCTTCTTCCATATATCATGAAGAAGACAGACTATATAAATAATTAAATGTTACCTCTTATCATTATACAATGTAATTTTGGAGGTCTATTTACTCACTTTCAGGGAAATGCATGAAATGAGGATTTATAAATTACCTTTATCATTCTTTATTTGTGGACTATGAGGGCAAACTTTTGTAATGATATGATATGGTATTCGATTAAAACATGCACCACGTAAAAAAATTACAAGAAAGTGGAGATAATTTATTCATATCTAGTATTTTAAGGTTAAAAATTTGGAATTAGAAATTTGTAATCACAGAAATGGTTATAAAGAGAGAAACGTTAAAGTCCATTGGTGGCATGCACTGGACCTATGTAACCTAGAAACTCCTACTCAACAAAGAAAGTCTCAGGAATGTATCAGTGTCCTTTGCGGTCTCCGCTGCTATCACAATTTCAGAATTATTTGTCAAAAGAAAGACATTCAATGTTTAGCTCTGAGTTGGCTCAAGCAGGAATAAAAAAGAATTTTCATATTGATACAACTATTATAAATAAATCTTCTGTAAAATAAATCTATGTTTTTGTACGTAGTAATCAGACAACTCCGGATGTCGACGAACTAGTTTATATAAGTTACGTGAAATACTTCTCCTAAGATATAACATATTTTCGCAATACATAAAAAAGGAGGAATTGAAGAATTACCTTCCCTTTTTTAAAGAGCGCGTAATGATTTAAAATATTATTACAAGGAATAGTAGACTTTAATAGCAAAGAGGAAGAAAACCAAATGAGAATCATCTTGCCTAAACATTTTTATTCACAACTATTAGCAAATTTATCTACATTGGCTAATAAGGCTTACGGTTACTTTACGTTCAGTAAATTCCATTGAAAAAACACCTTTTCTTTAAATAGCATATGTAAAGTGTGCATTTTAACTGCAAATAGTAAAGTAATTAGATTCTTAGAATTGCAACAGAAATATGCAAAAAAAAAGGTGGAGACCTTAGTATTTATATTTCTCTTGCATAGAAAAGAAAAGACTTGCTTGATATCAATCAAAATCCTTGTGTAGTTCATGTCACTATTTTAAACCATTGAGGATTCAAATTAAAAAACTCCCGACACTTTGTTTCAAAATTGAAGGAAATTTGATGAAATATTAAGGTAAGAACTTTGGATAACTTAAATCAAATCAGATGCTTAATAAAAAATATGTTACCTGTTTACATACAGCCTGTATCAATCTTGGTTATACTCTTTTCATTCAATACTTTATTATATATTGATAGATTTAGGGTTTAGTGGTCATATTAGGTGAAGTTTTACAGACTTGTTCAGTACCCTACGTGATACCATAAGGTAATTTAATATCAAAATACAGGTTATTTGGTGTTTTCATAATGTTAGAGATTTATAAAAGATATTTAGATATAGGAAAATATAATGAACGCTTTTAAATATGTGTGTGTGTGTGTGTGTGTGTGTGTGTGTGTGTGTGTGCAGCAGGAGGGGTGTCTTTATAAAAAAAAAAATTTCTAACTCTCTTGTTCCTTATTTTTATTATTGCGGTTCTTTCATACATATAAAATAAATAACTTCACATTAGTTTTTCAATTTATTTCGTATGTGAAATATAAATAGTTTTATGATAGTTTACTTGCAATAAACATATATACATTAGCATTGTAATTAAATGCTAAAAGATTGCAAATTACATTCATTAACACGATCTTGGTAGATACAATACATCTAAATGTCCATCCCCCGTATCGATTCGCAAGTTGGACTAAGTTTCTTGTACAACTCTGAATTCAATGTCTTATCGCTTAGAGGAAGTTCAATAATCTCAAAGTTGGAATAGCATAAGATGAGGAAATAAAATAAAGATTGTAAATGTGCTTCATGTCTTGTCACAGAAATATGTCTGTAGTTCGATAAATGTTATTAGTATTTAAACAGTCTCGTGATACGTCGTTAATACTTAGTATGTTAGTACAAGTTAATAGTCATACCGGTCCGGCAACTAAAATACTAATTATTTATTTATTATGGGATTTTCATGTACATAATAAATGAAAAACTGTTTTAGATACCAACTAATGTTAGTTGAAAAAGGTTAGCAAGTAATATACGCTTTACAAAAAACACATTTTATTTTCTGTAAGTTCATAAATGAAACGGCGTTTAAATTTTTTTAAAGACTACTAAATTTTAAACAATTGTGCACCAAGTTGGAAGATTTTGGAACCAAAAGTTTATAACACACATTTTTAAACAAAGTTTTAATTTATTTCTGCATATATTTGCTTGTGTTTATTTAAAATTTTAAAGTAAAATTAAAAAAGGATTATATTATTATTAGAAGTTACAGAAGCTCCGTGATATATGAAAGATATTTATATATTGTTCTTAATTCTTAAGCAAAGATGAATGTTATTATTATAATATCCATTTTTAAATCGCAAAACTTTCCTTCATCATGATACTTTAAAAAATCACAAGACTTTAATTTTATTTTTGGGGGTTTTCTGAAGGGTTTTTGAACTCTTCGTATTATAGAGGAAATTTAAGAAATTAAATTTCACGATCAATCAAATCTTCTGCTTTGTAATCCTTGGTGAAAGTAAGTTGGTTTTAATGGAAAAGACATATTTTGTATACTTCCACATAAAATTTATTAAAATAGCGCATTCGCCGGTTAAGGCATCATCAGTTTGACATTGTTTACAGAAAAAAACGTATGTGTAAAATAAAAGAAACATATGATAAAATAGAATAAAATTTAAAACTAACTATAAAGGACCAAAAACTAATAAGTTATAAAAGAATTATGTAGAAAAATATGGTTTGCAATTCATAATTTTGGAATGGATTTCTTTTTTCACTAATGGTATAAAAATATCACTGAAATTTATGGAAGGTTGGGAAATACAATTATCTTTTAAAACTGTCATACACGCACTTTCAATTTTTATTTCTTTTAGTCCAGGAAGATTCTTTTAAACACTACACTAGACGGTTCAAAATGTATATGATGATTTTCTTTTACTGCATGTTTCAACTAATTTAGATTTTTCAATATTTTTTTTTTATAATTATAAATATGTTCTTTTACTCTAATTTCCACAGGTCTTGATGTTTGGCCGATATACGTCTTGTTGCAACCACAGTCAATTTTGTATATCACATTCTTGGTTTCTTGATGTTTGTTTTTTCGGTTTTAATTTTGTTAAGTAACTTCTTATATTATTTTGGGACTTAAAAACAGTGCGAATGTTAAATTTATAATTTATTCTACGAATTTTTTCTGATGTTCCTTTTACATAAGGAATAGTTACGGTAGTGAGATATTTAGGATTGTCTGTTTTGGTAATTTGCTTGCAAATTTTGTTTTTAGCCTTAGCTCGTTCAATAATTGATGGAGGGTAGTTGTTTTTAATCAAAAGTTCTGTAGTATAATTTTCTCCTAAAATTTTATCTTTGTTATCAGTTACCAAATTATTAATCTTCTGGAACAAATTTGGTACTAATCCAATTTTTACATGTTGAGGGTGATTTGAATTATAATTAAGGTACTGTCCACTGAAAGTCTTCTTGTAAAATAATGTTGTTTTAATTGTGTTTTCTTTTGTTTTTTTTTTTTTTAAATATCAAGAAATGGAATTTCACTGTTAACCTCATTTTCAATAGTAAATTTTATCGATGGTCTAATTGAATTGATGTGTTTTAAAAATTCGTCTTGGATGTTAATTTTATTTTCCCCATACACAAAAAGACATCATCAACATACCGTAACCAAATTTTGGGTTTAATACTCCAATTTTCAAAAGCAATGTCTTTAAAGTGGTCCATAAATATGTTGCTAATTATTGGGCTGAGAACACCACCCATAGGTAAACCGGATACTTGATTGTAAAATCTATCTTTTAACTGAAAAATAGTTGTGGCTAACACATACAGTAAGAAGTTCCATTACACAGTTAATAGATAATGCTTAATATATAATCAAAACACTCCAATAAAAATGAAAAAGTTTTATTGTGAGGCCTTTCCTGCTCAAAGAACACATCGTCAGACCCACATAACTGAAATAAAAGTAAAGTAATAATACAAACAATTTAGACTTAAATAAAAACATATGTCTTGAAAAAATACTAAGAGATCAGATTTTAAAGGCCAGGAAGTATGTCTACTGTATATGTAAAAATGTATATTTAATTAGATTAAAGGCAGTAACGGTGAATTTTGTAGAGGTCCAGGCTCATTATTTACTAGATAATTTTGGTTCTTCTGCATAAAAATAGTTTCGTAAGCATCAAGGAATTTGTTGTTTTTGACTTCTTTTAATAATTTGACTTGTGAAAAGCAGTGGTCCAGTATGAAGTGCATGTTTCGCCATGGCCGATCTTTCCTCTTGTTGGTACTTCAGACATGCTTTATGTTCCTTTACTCTCTTTTTTATTTTCCTTTTTGTTTGGCCAATATATTTTAAATTACAGTTGTCACAATTAATTTGATATATTCCAGATTTTTCATCATCATCTATTTTATTCTTTGGATTTCCTAATATGTTTTTTTAGTTTTATTTTGGAATTTGAGGATACATTAAATACTGGCATGTGTTTTAAAACTTTATGCTATTTTAATAAATTTTATGTGGAAGTATACAAAATATGTCTTTTCCATTAAAATCAATCAAATCTGTTGATTTTTGTTGTTATTCTTATTTACAACATGCCTCGGAAACATTTTACTATATGAAAATTTAGGCCGATTTATTAGAATAATAAAATTTAATTTAGTGATTCTTTTATAATTTACTGTCCAATTGTTTAATATTCATAGTGGAATTGTATACATTTCGAAAAACTACGTAAAGGAGTAACGTGTATATATTTACGAATATGCGAATGTTTTGTACATTTATTTACGTTTAAAATTTATGAATCAATTGCAATAATAAATTAAGATTAAATGGCAATAATAATAAATGTTTATTAATAACATTTACCGTATAATAATAAAGGTACGTTTAAAATTCATGGATTCACGGTTTATATCTTGTTGAACTGACTTAAAAACAAAGTTTTTTCAGCCCAACAAAAAATGTTCATCCATTGTTTTAATATTTTCTAAAAGTGTCAAATATACATTGAATTTTAGAAAAAATTACGTACATCAAAATACTTTAGAAAGTTTCAACAAAGTTGAGAATAATATTAGATACAAATTTGATAAACATCCGAGTCGTGTTAAAAGTGTAATTTTTATCGATTTTTAGTTATAAATCACTAATTTATGTATTTTATTTCACTTGTAATTTAAATTTTCCATTAAAGTATGAATCTGATTAGAAGCAAGGACTGCGTTTGTATTTAAAAATACCACTTTTAAAATTCCCACTGGTTTAACTAATTATATTACAGTGTTTTAAAATAGTGATACATGTTCTAGAAACTAAATTAAGCCTAGATGTATGTGAAAATACGAATAAAAGTTTTCGTAAGGAAAATTTGCTTTTAATAAATGTAATACAAAAGGTTTTGTAAACTTAGTTTACAGTTTACTTGTTTTATTTAGTTACCAAGCTACTTATTTTCACGTCCTTAATAATCTCAAAATATGTAGACAAGAAAGCTGTTTGCACTTTGTGTTTACAATTTATACAATAAATACAAGAGAGTGCACCTGAAAAATCAAGCGTGAGTTACTAAGAAATACACTTACAAGGCAATATGTCACTTCCTCAAGGGAATAAACTTTCAAATAGTCTGCCTCTTGTGATCTTGGATCTGATGATTCATATTTTTATAATATTGCTGACTAAAACCTCTAAAATATATTTCAGAATATCAGATTATTTACGCACAAGGACTACTAATTTGAATATTTAAAGATGAGTGGTCTGTATAACTTACAGTATAGCACACTGCTTTAAGAACTATTCACAAAATGGTTAATTGCACTCAAACTTTTAATTTATGAATTAGTTGTAGTTATACTGTCACCTAGATACACTTTAAGTGGTTTACCTTGTCATGTCGCACTTCGTAAATGCCGTAATTTATAATAGATGTTAAAATATGGTACAACAATACTATAACCAGTATGAACAACTTGTTTTATTTTCGAAATTATATTTGATTAGTACGTTAAAACAATAATCATTCAGATAATTGTAAATATGCCAGTACGTACTTGTATATTATATTAAGTACTGGGCACAATATTTTATCTAACTGTTATTTCGGAGGAATAAGATGATCGTGTAAACGTTATTAAAAAGTTATATTGTAAAAAATAGAGTGAAACATACATTTGTTCATAGAAATTATTAATTTAATCCGAACATAGTTTACTTGGTGTGTATTAGGCACAGTAAGTGAATATTGTTCAATTATAAATAGCTTGGTAAAGTAAAACTTTATTTATATTATATAATTATACACCAAAACCAATTTATCTAGACTTCGTCGATTTTAACCACGGGCTGAAATGTGACAAGTCAGAAGAATATGTTATACTTATTATGCAATATTTTTTAAGCTAATTTCAAATTTAGCCTAACAATGAAACGTTGTTTACAGTTATCTTGATCTTGCTATGTATTAATTAGTACTTGTACTGGATTTAAATTTTAATCAAAATGTCTTCCTATAAATTTGCTTTTTAGTGCGGTAAGAACCTTATCGCTGCTTCCGGAGTAACAGGATATTTATATATAAAAAGTTTAATAGGTCTGTTGTGAATTGTCATTTATATGACATATTGACTACTAAAAATTACTTAAAATACTTGTCTCTCAATATGTTGTATATGAATGACAAGAAACAAAAATTCATTACTTTTCTTAAGTGGGAATATTTATGGAAAACTCGTCCAAAAAGATCCTAACATGCAAAAAATGGTTCATCATTAACAAAATAATATTTATTTCCAGCAAGGTGGTAAACCAACACAGTACGTTCCTATGCCACCGGGGATGTATAGTTTTTTATAATATTTTTGACAGGGAAAAAATATTTTTTTAACAATATATAAATTATTGATGCAACAATATTCGTCAAAAAAATCTATGTTATCCTGACCCATTTAATAACAAGGTCTCATACACTATGTCAAAAAGTTATATTGCATGTGAAAGAGTACACTGGCCATCGAAAAATGACCCTTACCATAAGCAAATTCATGTGTTAAGATTAAGGAGTGTATTTGTAATGTAACATTACATGAGAATGAACTGTTTGTTCGAAGTTCGCAAAACCAAAACTATTAGTTTGCGATTTTAAAAACATGTAAAATTATAATTTTATGATACTTGATATATTTTGTAAACTTTCTTACTGTGAATATTTTAATTTTGTATACATTTAATGTAATAACCAGCTATACTATTTATACTAGTTTTTTTACTTAATTTACCACCTTAAAATATTTTTACACAATAGGACTACGAAATAAAAAAAAAAATTGAAGCACATATTCTAAGTGTTAAAATAATTTACCTTACAAATAACGTTATGAAGGTTAATTTTGGTTTCTGAGGCTACAACCACACGTTAAGGAAATAATCATTTTTTGTCATCTCAACGAAATTGTGACGTAAAACAAAATAAGTAACTTGTGACCTTTATATTGTGGGTTTATATATTGCATAGTATCACTTGAATAGCGGAACCACTCAAAATAAGTATTTAATTTAGGTTTACATGAAGTTCAAATTTATATGGACCCGAGGCTGAAAGAGAGGCGGTGACATTTGGGCCTTCTCTCAGCTCTCAGTTGCCGAACTGCCTGTGAAGTGCTCCGGTCAACTGCAACAGATTTAGCTCCTTGTGTAAAAAATATGCTTCATATCTTTATATTAAAAATAAATATTGATCATACTATTAATAAGCAGGCTATGTTCTTCAGCAAACATTTCCATGTTCCTTATTATAATTAAAAGATTTATTTCCGTAACCAAGAATGATATAAAGTAATGTTACCAATATGAATGTTCTATTAAAATCCTAATTTAAGTGTTTCTAAACGAATTTAATGATATAGTTTGCCAAAAAATAAGTTAAAAAAAAGTAAAATATTATAATACTAAATACAATTTTTGTTTCGTAATTTATTTTTAATCTATTAAGGTGCAGGGTAAAAGCGCGGATCACTCTAGAAATAAAATTGATTTGTTGACTGGAAAGGCTGGTTCAGAGCTGGCCTTTCCTTCTTTAGAGGGGACATGACTTGAGATTAGTAACGCTAAATTCTTCCTCATGGATCTCGATAGTTGGCTACCTCAAACCCTCAACCCTTACTCATCTAGAATATGCTGTAACTGCGGATGCAGCGCAACAGTCCTTTTACGACTAGGTGCAATTTATAAGCTTCTGATCCTAAGAAGAAAAAAATACGTTTATAAAAACCCATAACCTTGAAAAATTTAAGAATTATAATTTTATAAGCAGATAAATTTCCTTGTAAAAAAACTTGGTTTTTAATTAGTTAACATTATTATTTAACATATTTCATTTAAACGGTTCAACTGTTTGCATCTATAAGTTTAAAAATTCACCATTTTAAAATTTTTAAAATTATGAGATAAATAATTATGAACTATATGTTTTGGATTACTGCTATTCAATAGATAAAGAGATACAAATTTTGGGCAAAAATATAAATGACCACCTCCTTAAAACGATTTATTGGTAAATTCGGCAACAACTCGACGAAGCTATTGGTAAGTGGTGTTTCTGTGTCACGTTTTAGTATGAATCTGTTAAGAACTACGGTACTTTTTGTGTTCCCTCAATGTTGTACACTACTTAAATCTCTAGACGTCCGCTAACTGTAATTTATACAAGACATCAAAAAGTATTCATGTACAAACATTATTTGAGATGACATAAGAATTCTAAAAATATATTTAATTTTGCTCAATGATAAAAATAACTTATATATATATAATTTCAATAAACACTGGAATCGCAAAAAAGTACTTGCTCCGCCGGGAGTCGAACCCGGATCTCTCACTTGCCGGGTGAATGTGCTACCATTACACCACAGAGCGCTTACTTTTTCCGATTCAATTATTTTGTATTTGGCCGTATCTGTCACATATGAGTTTAAATAAGCAAACTAACATATGATCGGAAGACCAAATACCTGTCAAACGACTTTTATTTACATTAAATTGTATAAATGGCAATAGCCTTATTTAATTTCAATAAACACTGAATCGCAAAAAGTACTTGCTCCGCCGGGAGTCGAACCCGGATCTCTCACTTGCCGGCAAGGCTATTGCCATTTTTAATTACGGCAATCTTAAAACACTATGGATCATAGGAAAAATATAAAAAGTTAAAAGTTGTTTATAATTAATTAAGCAATTTATTTTGGATAAATTAATCAAACCAATGTTTAACTAATGTATTTTAACTGCTTACAAATAGCCCATTGTTGATAAACTCTTCATATAAAGACTTTATTAAATAGTGATAAATTTAGGGTCTAGTTGTCATGTTGAATAAAGTTATACAGACATTTTCAGTAGCCTAAGTAATAAAACGAGGTCATTTTATGACAATATACAGGTTATTTGGTGTTTGTTAATGTTATTGATTTATAAAAATATATTTGGGTATTTAGGGATAGACAAATGTAAGGAATTTATGGATATATATATATATATCCATAGTATATATATACTAATATATATAGTATATACAGATAGTATAGTATATATAGTATACATAATATACATACTCTTATTTTTATTATTTACAATTATTTCATACTTATCAAATAAATAACTCAAAATTTATTTGTTTACCTATATCGTGCATACAATATTAATAGTTTAGGATAATTTATTTGCAATTAACATTTGTATATTGGCGTTGTAATTAAATACTAAAATATTGCAAATAGCATTCATTAACACGAGATACAGTACATCTAAATGTCCATCCCCTCGTATTGATTCGCGAGTTGAACCAAGTTTCTTGTACAACTCTGAGTACAATGTCTTATCGCTTTGAGGAAGTTCGACGTTCTCTAAATTAGAATAGCATAAGATAAGATGTAAAATAAGCAATGATTTAAATGTGCTCCACGTCTTGTTACAGAAATATGTCTATAGATTGATATAGATTTTATATATTGAGCAGAGTATTAAATTGTCTGAGATGAGAAATCAAACGAACACCGTTGTACTTATGCTTTACGTCGTTAAGATATATGTCTATAGCTCGAAAATGTGATCAGTATTGTACAGTGTGGTGGTATGCTTTTAGTACTAAATATGTTAGTATAAGTAAATATTCTTACCGGTCCTTTATATAAAATACTATTTTTTTTATTTCTCATGCGATTATCATATAAATAATATCTGAATAACAGCTTCAGATACAAGTAAATGTTAGTTAAAAGGTTAGGAAGTAATAAAACAACTTTAAAACATATTTTTTTTGTATAAGTTCATAATGAACGGCGATAAAACTTCTAAATTTTAAAAGCTACTAATGGGGAAACAATTGTGCACAAAGTCTTCTAATGAATTAAGCCTAAAGTTTATAAGAAACACTTTAAGTAAAGCTTGAATTTATTTCAACATACATTTCCTCATGATCTTAAAAAAAAAAATTGAAAAAGTTTGTATAGTTGATCAAACTTACTGAAACTCCGTGAAGACTTTTCTATATTGTACATAATTTTTATTGATAAAGATATGTCATTTATAAAATCCAATTTTTAATCGCAAAACTTACCTTCAAGATAAGAGACTAAAAAAATTTCACAATCTTTGGATTTTTATTTGATTTCTGCTGGAGTTGTCTCTTGAGAAAATTTAAGAAGATTTATATAGTCAGTTGATTTTTTTTTGGGTATTCGTATTTATTAAATGCCACAAACTCATTTTAATGTATGGAAATTCAGGCCGATATTTTTTTTTTTTTTTTTTTTTTTTTTTTGAGGGAGAGGCAGGAAAAATGCAATTACGCACACAGGTGGCCAGCCTGTAGTGTGGGACTCCCCTAAAAACGGGTTTACCCACTAAAAAACCTCCTCTACTCTTTAGGATTCTAACCTGGGATTGTTTATCACATTACTTCAGGCTAGGCCTAAATTTGGCTTAAGCCCGTGGGGCTCGCTCCTTATCCAGCCGCTCGGTCAAGGGATCTGGGCCACTTCGCGGTCCAGATCGGGTCTCTTTTCCAGGAGGATGCCCCGGACGAACTGTGACAAACAATCCCAGTTCCCCTCATCCTCCATTATCTTTTCGCAGACCGTATCCACCGAAAAAACCCCGAGTTTTCTTGTGGCCTCCAGGCGGGGGCCTTTCCCAACGCGGACAGCGGAAGAAGGTGTGTTCCGCGTCGTCGGGAACGCCCGGGCAGTAGATGCAATCCGGTGAATCGGTCTTGCCCATCCGGTTCAGGTACGACTTGAAATAGCCGTGACCTGTCAGGAACTGCGTGAGGTAGTAATCCACCTCGCCATGCCGCCTTTCGACCCATGGTTGAACCTGCTCGATGAGTCGCGCAGTCCATCGTCCTCGGGTTTCGTGCTCCCAGCTGTGTTGCCACTGCTGGAAGGTTCGGGCACGCTCTTCGGATCTTGCTGCGTCCTTGCCGATCTCGCCTTGTCTCTGATAAATCGCCTTCCTCTCCCCTGCCAAGAGCTTGACAGGGATGACTCCGGCAACCACCAGGACGGCAGGCTCGGATACTGTCCGATAGGCGGAACACACCCGGAGCGCAGCTTGACGCTGAACCCGGGCGAGTCGCAACCTATAACATTCCTTGGTAAGAGCGTCTGCCCACACCTCTGCCCCATAAACAGAGTACGGATTGGACTGCGGACATCAATAACCGTCTTTTGCTGGACCGAGGACCCCCAACATTGGCCATCAGCTTACTAAGATAAGAGACCACCTTAGCAGCCTTGTCCGCCGAACGGAAGATCTGGTCTCTCCAGCTAAACTTATTGTCCACCATGACTCCGAGGTACTTGGCGGCACGCGTTGACTGGACCACTTCCCTTCCCACTCGCAGCGGGACGACGGTGTCAATTCTTTTCTTTGTGAGAATCACGATCTCCGTCTTGCTCAGAGCAAGCGAAAGACCGTGATCGGACATCCAGGCGTTGACCACTCGCATGACCTGGTTCAACTTTAGCTGGGCCAGCTCAACGTTGCGTGCGGCGATGAGAGCCGCAACGTCATCGGCGTACCCAACCAAGACGGTTTCCTCTGGCATCTCGGATCTCAGGAGGCTGTCATAAGCGATATTCCAGAGATCCGGGCCGAGTATTGAACCCTGCGCGGCACCAGAGGTGACTTCCACCGTCCGCGCTCCGTCTCGAGTGTCATATATCAGACGCCTAGAACGGAGGTAGTCCTCGATGAGCCGCAACAGATACGTTGGAATTCGGAAGGTGTCACGAAGTGCATCCAACATATCGACCCATCTCGCCGAGTTGAAGGCATTCTTGACATCAAGCGTAACAAGAAGCACTACTCGGCGGGAGAAATGGTTGTGGCTCTCGGCTCTTTCAACTGCTTTATGTACTTCCGTAATCGCGTCGATTGTTGATCGTCCCTTTCTGAAACCGTACTGACGAGGGCATAGGTCCCCGACAGCTACCACGGCAGAAATCAGGCGGGAACGGATTAATTTTTCAAAAAGTTTTCCAGCCGTGTCCAGCATGCAGAGAGGTCTGTAGTACGACGGCAGCTCTGGATCACCTTTTCCCTTGCTAATAAGCACCAGCCTGGCGGTTTTCCAGGGAGATGGAAACACTCCTTCAACCCAAGCAGGCATTGTACATTCTCAGCAACAACCCGGGATTGATGGTGAAAATCTTCTTCAGAGCCTCGCTGGGAATCCCGTCCGGGCCGGGAGCCTTGTTGCTTTTCAGGGTGAGAACGGAGGTTTCCAACTCCTCAATAGTAAAAAGCGGAACGCTCTCCACCCGTTCGAAGTCAACTAGTGGTCGCTGTGGATGTACAGGAAACAGGGCAGTGACGATCCTCTCCATGGTGGCGCCCTCCATGATGGAGGGTGGAGAGCGGGCGCCGAGTTTCTTCTGGGTCACAACTTTGTAACCCAAACCCCAAGGATCGGAATCGACGTCGTCCCGAAGTTTCCTCCAGCTATTCGCCTTGCTCCTGTTGATAGCTCGGCGGAGAGACTTTCTCGCAGTTTTTGTAGACATCCGACTTACGAACTCTATCTGCAGGAATTCTCGCTCTAGTGGCGGCACGTTTTTGCTCTAAGGCATGTTCTTCTGAGCTCCGCAATCTCTTCAGTCCACCAGTAGACGGGCTGCTTGCCACGGCGGAGTTTCTTTCGCGGCATAGACCGGTCACAGGCCGAGACAAAAAGTTCCATCGTGGATGTTACTAAAGCCTCGGCGCCAGCCTCACCAGGATTCGCCTGCGCTCCCCGAGATATAACCTCGGTGAACTTGACCACGTCCAGTTTATTGGTGTTCCATCGGCGTGGCCCATCCCGGGATGCGGAAACTCTACGGTTTAAATCATGCAGATCAAAAACAATGTACTGGTGGTCACTACCCGTGTAATCCTCTACCACCCTCCAGCCAGAGATCCTCGAAAGAAGAGACTCAGACGCGAAGGTTACGTCAGGAATCGTGCCTCTCTGCCCGGGGCGCCTGAAAGTAGGCGTGTCGCCCTGGTTGAGGACGACGAGCCCGGCCCTGGCGATGAAGTCCAAGATGTATTTCCCCCGGGAGTTGGTAGAGGGCATACCCCACTCGACGGCCCTCGCGTTGAAATCACCGCCAACGACAACGTGCCCAGTGGTGCCGAGCACGCTCTCCTCCAAACGATCAATCTTGTCGCGGAAGTCTTGGATGGCCTCGTTTGGGGTGAGGTAGCAACTGAAGAAAGTTACATCCCTACACCTTATCCAGACGAATCCTCGGCCACGTCCGTGACTCCGCACCATAACTTCTTGTGAGTTCCGGGCCCAGAAAGCTGCAGTACCTAGACTGTCTGGGATCCAAATGCCTGGGTCCCTGTCCCGATACTGCTCGCTGACTAGGAGCGCGTCGACACCGAGTTCTCGGGCGAGCTGATTTAGAAGATTATCAGCCCCCCAGGATCTTTGAAGATTGGCCTGTAGGATACGGATTATTGGCCTCTGCCTTTTGCCTGTTCGAGTGCGGATCTAAAAACACCGCACTGACCAGAACCAGGTAAGTGACCAAGAGCATTCCCAGCAGAACCTGTCTCCTTACAGAGGAAACAGGAGAGGCTCGAGGTGCAGTCTTTCTTCTTGTGGCCTTGGTCTCCGCACCGGAGGCAGTTGAAACTTCGGTCGGGCCCTCTGCAGGTACGGGAAGAGTGACCGAACGCTAGGCACCGGTAGCATCTTTGCACGATGACCCTTTGTTTGAGCCTGCAACTCACCCATCCGACTCTCAGGTGCTGGAGGCTAAGCAGCTTATTAGCGTGCTTTTCGCCCAATTCAGCAATTGCCATACGCTGCTGGCTCCGATTTGGTTTTGTCAACCAGACCTTGAGACCTCCCGCTTCTCCCGGTAGTTCTGGAAGCGCCTTCTTTAACGCTTTGATCACCTCGTCCTCTGTAGATAGAGCGTCTAGGTCTCGGATCTCCACTGAACATCTCGGTTGAAGGGTTCGAATAGAGCCTTTGTCACCAAGAGCGGTTTTGAGGGAAGCAGCAAAACCGTCCTTGTCCCTCGATTTTCCCAGTTCGAGGAGAACATCCCCGTTCTGGGTTCGTCGGATGGACTTGATTGTAGTCTCCGTCTCTTCCGGTTTCGCCTGGGTTTTAATCTGTCCTAGGACATCGGCGAAAGATCGCCCCCCTAAGGGTTTGATCAAAATCGCCTCAGGCCTAGGCTTCTTGAGCCTGGGTCGTGAAGGCTTCCTGGAAGTTTTGCTAGGGGTCTCCTTAACCGGTTCAGAGACTTTGACTTTCTTCTTCCCTTTTGCAGGCGTCTTTTTTGAGGCAGCCTCGGCGCGCTTTAGCTGTCTCCTCTCCTTTTTTGACAGGCGTCTCTCCCAGTTCCCCAAAGGTGTTTGTGGAGCGGGCCCCTGCGAGTTGAGAGATGTCGATGGGATTGACGCTGGGATTAGAGCAGCTGCTGGTGCAGGAACCCCTACCGGAGCAGGAACTAAATCAGCAGCCGGAACGTCCTCAGTCTGTGTGGAAGCAGAGAAGAAGACTGGATTCGGCGCTGGATCCAATTCCCTAAGCTCAGGGCTTCCCGGCGAAGAACCTCTCTGCCGCTTTACTCGCTTTCTGGCTTGGGTCTGAGACTCAGCCAGATAAGCTTGAGCTTGAGGTGAATCAGATATGACACGGTTCATGATGTCGCGCTCCTGCTTCACCGCCTTCAGCCTGATCTTCCGGCATTCCTCGATTTCACCAAGGAAATCATCGAGTTTCGGAATTCCATCCTTAATCGCCTTGTTCACGTTCCTCTGAGTAAGGAGAGCCTTGGCCATCTCCTTCAAAAGAGCTTTCATTTTTTTCAGTGACAGGTCCTCCTCTTCGCTGGCATCGTCATGCTGCTGCTGAAGCATTTGCAGACCGAATGCCGCACGAAGAGAGCTGTTGCTGGGAGGAATTCCTTGAGGTGTTTCCGGGTTGGTCACCTCCATCGCCAGATCGACCTCCTCTTTCCTCTTTCCGGATCCGGACGACGATCCGGTGTCACTAACAGCCTTGAACGGCACCGGCGGAGGGGAGGTTTTAAGTCTCCTCGTCGGCGTCCCAGTCGTCAAGGTCGGAGACCTTTGCATAATTGAACTGCGCTTGAAAGCGGCTTGCTCCTTCTCCTTTCCATTACTCCTGTATGTAGTTTGACAGTCCATGCTTTTTTGTCACCAGCGCATCGTGCGGCAAGGAGCGGCCCGTTCATTGGCCGAGAGCGGGTGTACCCTTGGAGGTCCTCCTCCCGTAGGAGAGTGGACGCCCCTACCCCAGTTCCCCGGGGCCCGAACCTCCGTTTGCCCAGCACCGATACACACAAAGTGCCGTACGTGCTGGGGGTCGCCCGTGGCAATGCAGAGTCCGATCCCTGCATCCATGCCGCACTTCCTGACCAAGGACCGAAGTAGCTGGCTTCTGACAACACACTGGAGAGGGCCATCGGCAGTGCGAGGCACACATCAGTCCCTGCAGCAGCAAGTCAGGGACACTCCCAGGACTCCCCAGCATGCGCCGGTCGAAAGAAGGTGGAAGGACACCCGTAATGCGGGGTTCGAAAAAAAGAAGAAGGCAAACAAAGTTAGCTCAGAAAAGAATAAAGACAGTGAGCTAAGACCTAAAAGATGGGAAGAAAGGCCCTAGCTCTGGAAGAACTGTGAGAAGGTTCTCACCAGCTTGGCTCAGGTACCCCGGGGTCGCCAAAACACCCGTACAGTGGAAAGCCCACTGCCCCTGAGGGAAATTCAGGCCGATATTACTACATACATTTAATTTAGTGATTCATTTGTTATAATAATTCGATAAACATGTATATTCGTAATTAAACTATATAAATTTCGAAACGCTACGTAAATGAATAACGTGTATTTATTTACGAATATGCGAATTGTATGTACACTGAATTAAAATTTATGATTTAATTGGAATAATAAATGAATACTTATTATGTATAACTAATAATAAATATTTCGAAAATAAAGCAATGTTTAAAATTAATTTATATACGATTTAAAGTTTGTTTAACTGATGAAAACATATTCACATAACAAAAATGCCCGGGATATATTTAAAAAACGTCATACATTATTTAAGGTTTAATTTTGAGCTATTTACTGAAATTTCAGTTAATATTACTTACATAAAACTATACTTTATATTTTCTAAACACACTTGAAAATAACAGTAATTAAAAATTTTATAATAATATATGGTTTTGCAATTTTTATTTAAATTTTTTATAAAAAAAATATAAATATATTAGAAACGACGACTGTGAAAGTGGTTTCAAAATACTACTTTCAAGATGCGCACTGTGCTTATTAAATTATATAAAATGTTATAAAATAGTGATACATGTTCTAGGGACTAAGGTAAGCCTAGTAGTTGTACATACAACTACTAGGCTTATCTTAATAATGGCCTTTCACATGAAAGGCCGACCAAAAGTTTCCTTAAGGCAATTTTCATGTAATAAATGTTACACAAAAGGTTTTATAAAACTTAGATTACAGTTTACTTGTTTTACTTAGTTACCATGCTAATTATTTTCACGTCCTTTATAATCTGCAATTTGTGTTCATATTTATACAACAAATACAAGAGAGTGCGCCTGAAAATCAAGCGTGAGTTACTAAGAAATACACTCACAAAGCAATATGTCACTTCCTCAAGGGAATAAACTTTCAAATAGTCTGCCTCTTGTGATCTTGGTTCTGAGATTCTTATTTTTATAATATTGTTGACTGAAAATTCTAAAAAATATTTAGAAATATCAGATTACTTACGCACAAAGACTATTAATTTGACTATTTAAAGATAAGTGGTCAGTATAACTTACAGTATAGTATACTGCTTTGAACTATTCACAAGATGGTTAATTGCACTCAAACTGGTATTGTATGAATTAGTTGCAGTTATGAAACTACAATTGCAGCTCTTTTCCAATGAAATTTGTACATTTAAGAACAAACCCTTTCAAAACGAAATGTGTCATCGTTAGGAAAATCCACATAAATATTCATATGTACATATCAATCAATCAATCAATCAATCAATCAATTCCATTTATTGCCAAAAACATAACATGCATAGGCATTCGTCAAGAAAATTATAATATCCTAACTTAAAGTATAGACTACTGACAGATCAAACACAACAAGACCAAATCAATATAACAGGAGTGATCTACAATTTATTATCCTCAAACGTATTCCCGGACACTGTAATATTCTCTCGAAATAAGAAAATTTTTTCAGACGATTTTGAAATTCCCTATCGTCCACAACAATTTTCAAGCAGGATGGGCAAAGAGTTAAAAAGGCGGATGCAGGAGTAAAGACTTTGTTTTTCAAAAAAAGATTGTTTTATGGCAGGGTAGGATTATTAGGTTGTTTCTTTTTTTCTTAAGGAGTAATTATGGGCTGGATTAACGTTGACTGAAAAAAGGTGGGGATACTTTTTGTAAAAAGAAAGACACTGAAGGATATAAATGGATGGGAACGTAAGGATATTATTACTGCGAAAGAAACCCTACAAGGACTGGGAACGACTCAACTTGAAAATAATCCGTATAGCTCTTTTCTGGAGACGAAAAACATATTGAGTTTTCTTACTCTCGTATCCCCATATAGAGACTCCATAGCAAAGGTAAGGATAAAAACAGCCATAGTAAGTAAGCAAAAGAATTTCCTCACTAGCAAAACAGGATAGTCTATACATCAAAAATATGCAGCTGCTTAGTTTTTTCGTGACTTTATCAATGTGACTAAAAAAGTTTAGCTGATCATCCAAAAACAATTCCAAGATAATTAACATTCAAAGAAAGGACACATTTCTGACTCTCCAATCATAATGTTTTGAGATTCAATCAACGTTTTAGCAGACTTTCTAATTCCAAAATCAAGAAAATTGGTTTTAGATGTATTTACAAACAGAGAGTTTTCACCCAACCACTGCAGCAAATTACTGGCCTGAACAAAGGTTTGGATTTCAAGCTCGGCTCGATTGCAACCAGAGATGACCAAAGAGGTATCATCAGCAAACAAAAACAACTTGGAACCTTTCACGCTTCGATGGATGTCATTTATGAATAGTAAAAATAATAAAGGACCAAGTACGGAGCCTTGGGGAACTCCAGTGCGTACTTCTCGCTCCTCAGAAAATTGTTTTCTTAAGCACCCTGTATCATCAATAAAACGAATTTCAACAATCTGTCTACGGTTCAGGAGATAAGAAGCAATCCAATCAAAAGCTTTCCCTCTAATACCCAAGTTTTCAAGTTTTCCTGTTCTGAGCAACAACCCGTGATCCACAACGTCGAAAGCCTTCGTAAGATCCAAAAATAGGCCAAACAACGTGATTCCTGTTATCCAATGAGTTTGATACCTCAGTTAGAAGACTAAAAATTGCATTGACCTGAGACAACCCCTCACGAAAGCCATATTGATGGTCATGTAAAATTCCATTGACAGACAGGTAATTGGAAAGTCTGGTCAGCACAAGCCTTTCAAGAACTTTTGAAAATGTAGAAAGGATCGAAATGGGGCGATAATTGCTAAGTTCATTTGGACTTCCTTTTTTCTTAAATATAGGTTTTACAATTGAGAGCTTCAAGTGTGACGGGAACTTCCCAGATTCAAATGACGAGTTCGCAATCTGTGCAAGAGGATCAGCCAATAATCTATACAGCTCAACAAAATCCTGGATGAAAACTCCATCAAATCCTGCTGAATTGCTTGTTTTCAAGGACTTTACGACTGAGATGATTTTCATTCTTATCAGTTGGAGCAAAAAATATAGAGGAACTCATACTCGATGAAGACAATGATCTTGGAGGAACAAATGAAGAATTACCCTCAGAATCTCTCAAACTCTGGCTTATTTCTGCAAAATGGATGTTGAATTTCTCTGAAATCATCCTAGGATTGTTCATCAGATCGCCATTCTCGTCATCAAAGCGTAATATGTGTGAAGGCATTAGCTTTCTTATCAGGAATGAGATCCTTAACCACATTCCAAGCAGCTCGCTGTTTATTCTGAGCCCCGCTGATTGTAGGTCAATACTTTTTTTTCGCTTTAGCGGAATGGATGCGAATTCCTAAACTCCTTCTTGGTTTGAATAAAAGAAACTCTCAAAGGATGAGAAGAGTCAAGATGCTTAGACAGCGAGTAGAGAAACAAAAGGCGATTATGAAGTTTTTTACATAAACATATTTACATTAATTTTTACTACAAATAAAAACTAAAATACAATATTTTATATATTCATTATTTGATGTATATATTTAAAACGTTTACACTAATGTTTATTATACTGAAATATACGAATAATAATAGTTAAAAATGAAAAACTCTGCCGTATCTGAAGCATTTGTGAATTTATTTCCACTATCAATTCCTTTTTTAAAAGAAATATCAGGTTAAAATGGACCTTTAATACCTTACATGAATAAGCGTTACCTTTCATGAATACCTTACATAAAATAGAGTAAATGTTTAAAATAACGTTTGGTGAATGAAAAGAGGAAAACCATTTGGATGTAAGACAAAATAACAACAAGTTTACAGAATAACATTACCGAAACGCTAATCATATTGCTAAGACACAACGTTCAGTAGACTTAAAAGAGGGATTGTTTTATTCCTCTCCCACAATTCCAACTTTGAGAATATTGAACTTTCTCTAAGCGGTAAGACCTCGCGTTGAGGCAGTTCCGTTGGTAACTTGGTTTACCTCGGATATGAATACGCTCGGTTGAACATTTATATATCCTGTATGCTTAATGTATGAAAGTAGCTGTTTGGTTATTAGAATACTATTGCCATACAGTAAGTAGTTTTAATTCTTGTGGTATAAGCTAGTCGTCGGCCTCCGGGTATTTGAAACATTTGAGATGGAGATCTGCGATGCAATACACAAGGTGGTGAATCCATCGGCCGCCCATGGTCAATTTTTACATATATTAAAAAAAAATTCTTTTGAAACACGACATAATCGTTACCGATACAAAATATATAAATATGTGCTTCTCTTCTGTTGCTGTTGAACGTGAAGCAAACACTTTAGGATGTTTTCAAAGATAAATCATAGAGTAATTTAATCATAGTAGAAACATGTAGTATAATTTATGGTAATTTCCAATACTTTGATGAATTTGTTTTCGTGTGATATGTTTGGTTAGCATAAAATTCATAATTTTGTTTAGCCCACGATACTGATTTCTCAGAAAATTATAAATTTATGTATGTAAAATGTAACTTTTGTTCATTGGTTATTTTATACATTTCGCATACAATCTAGAAAACTTTTATTAGGCTTTATAAATGTAACGATATTCCCTACAGCAAATTAGTTAGTAAAAAAAATTTTATTTACACGAAATGCGTAGAAATCCAGCAGATATTGCAAAAGAATGAACGAAAATTACACAATATTACATAAAAAGTATTGTAAATATTTCGATTAATAATTACGTTGCTAATAAAGCAAATGTACATTAAATATAAAGTAAGGTGCGCTTAGTACGAAGAGGGACGTTAAAAACTGCGTTAAATATTAGCTTCCGTGACGCTGAGAAGCTCTTGTTATCTTGAAGGGGAATCAAAGAGTGTCGATACTGTTAAGTGCTCATTAAACGCTACCCTTAGCAATTAACCTCTTCCGATTTTTTATCCTCCTCAAAATGTCAAATATTGTTGAGCTTTCAGAGCTTTTCTACATTATTCGTTTATTATAACGGTTTAAGCAATTTTTAGCCTTTTTATAATTTTTCCGTTTGCGTTGTGTAAAATACGACATTTTTTTTATATAAAAAGCGGACAAAGGTAAAACTAAGTAATTTTTAGGTATCTGCATTGGATATGGGTTTGCTGTATATTTCACGAAATGAGCAACCTGACGTAAAAACGTTGAAGTTGAAGACCCAATATATAAGGTGTTCTCGTTACAACCATTACACCATACTTCAATTGGTATTATTAAAATAAAAAACACTGTTGATATAAATTAAGTCGTACATTATTTATTTCTCCTTATACATGTATCTACGTGTGATTTTCATAAAAGCTTTAAAAATGTGTACACATTGTTGCTGTTTTTCATAATACCTGACTATGAGCAAGAATAATGCATTCATTGTTGGAAAAGTTTTAAAATGATGGCTGTTCAAAAGGCCTCTGTAAAATTGTACATGATTAATAGACTGAAACACATAAAAAGTGAACCATGAAACAAAAAAATATATGTACCTCGTTTAGATATTAATATTCTTGGCTAAGAAGTAACAGAAAAAGTAAATTTTTACCTATCCTGAGTTCTTTTCATTTAGTTAAGTGGTTTTCCTTAACATTTTTGTTTAGCTCAATACTTCATTCCAGAATTATTTGTAATAGAATTGTAATGGAATTGTAAAAAATGTAATAAAACTGGAATAGACATTAATATAATGATATGCCTTTAAAATAATGGCAACTGGAAATATTTTGGTAGTTTTAATTTCGGGCTCATCTATTGTCTGATTTAAGATGACATAGACTAAGAAGTTCCTTAGTGGTTTAATCTGATATCCATCTTTATTACTCCATGTTGAAATTCATACGACATGATTTTGTTACCTGTTCACATATTATAAGATCCACAAAATGTTTAGAATCTGCTAGCACAGTAAACGGAAAGGGAATTAAGGATTCCAATAAATTAAGGATTTATAGGTGGGTGCTGATAGAGTTCTGGTGGTAATTTCATCACGCAGTCGGAAATTTTCAATAGCTACTTTAGAAAACTATATTCATGGTTTCTAACGGCCAAGATTTTGATACCATAAACATATGGACTGTGAGACAAAGCTTGAAAGTAATTATATTATAGAAGTTAAGGTTTTATTGTTTTCCTTAAACACACACCCATAACCTATCGGTTAGACTGTGACGTTACTAGTGCGCTATAGAAAAGGTCAGCTTATGCAAGATTTCAAGTAGAATCTGATAAATCCAGACCTACACATGTGTATCCTACATGTGATTTACATACGACGCTATATGTTTGTGTTTGATTGTAAATCTCCATGATTTGACCGCCATTTACACGCGGCATAAATAAAACTTGGCTTTTCCTCGAATCGTACTTGTGCTTATTGAGGATCTGCTAATTCATCAGCGAAAAAATTGAATATGGCCCGGCTAGATATTATACAAGAAAGGGGTCTACCCATACATTTAAAGTTAGTAGTAACTAGTTAAGTAACTAGGTCTAGCTGTATTAAGGTAAATAATAAATCCATTTGTATTTAAACGGTTTTAACTTTCAATTAAACTTAAGTTGGCTTATTGTACATAACGATTATAATACTTACGCCAATCATTTGTTTCAGTTTATTTTATTTCAACCACTACCTGATTGAAAATGCTGTATTTTAGATTGGTATAATAAAATCATAGCTACAATGCTGTAAATTGTTATCGAATAACAAAACCATATCACAAATATGGGTCATGAACGTGTGAACAAGGTCTGGCTGGCTTCAATGCCCAATTTCACTTTAAGTCACGAATCGGATTTAAGTGATCCAATAAGTTGCACATATGGTGCTGATATCCAGAAGTGTAAACAGCTCCCCCCCCCCTCCTGCCTAATTCTTACAGCTATTCTGATCGTACTAAATCCTTCCTCATGGTAGAAAAAACTTGGCTTTCCTCTTATCGTACGTATTCTTATTGAAGCTCTGCTAATTCAAAAGCGAAGAAATGAAGTCTGACCGTTACGTACTCTAAAGGTAAAGAGTCAACCCATACATTTTAAGTTAGTTGACAACGTTTAGTTTTATTAAAGTAAAAAAAGAATTTAATCTATTAAAACTTTCAGTAGAATTTTAATCGTCTTTTTAAACATTACAGTACTTTCTTAGCACTATCCACTTAAGTTTATATGTCAACAGTGACTTCATTAATAGATTTTGTATTTTAGTTTGGTATAATACAACCAAAGTTACAATGCAGTTACCGAATAACAACATTCGATCATAAATTGAGGTCATGAACGTGTGAAATAAGTCTAGTTTTAATGCTCAATAACTTTACGTCACAAATCGGATATAAGTTATCCAATAAATTGCACATATGGCGCTGATATCAAGAACTGTAAACAGCCTTCCCCCATCCTCTGAGTGGCTACTTACATGTATTCTGATCGTACTAAACCCCTGATTTGCCACCTTCAGGGTTTGAACACGTGGCTTGGTTAAGGTTTTATTTTTGGATGATTTTATATTTCAGTAGGCTTATAATGAGGATAGTTCAGCGTAAAGTACTTTTGGCTCCAACAGGAAATAAAAAGATGCTTTAAGTCGAATATTCTTGTTGAAGATGGAGCTTATATTGGATACTTTTCACTTAATTACATGTGTTTAAATGTACAGAAGTGTGTGTGTGTGTGTGTGTGTGTGTGTGTGTGTGTGTGTGTGTGTTTGTTGTGTCTGACGAAGGTAGCCTTGTTATCGAAAGGCTTCACAAAAATAAAAGTTTTAAATATAGGTTTATTTATTTAAATTTAATCGAATATTCTTGTTTTCTAATTGTTTTTAATTAGTGAAAACGGCTAAGTTAAATGCATTAATGCATGCAATATTTGTGTCAATTAAGGAAAGATATAGACAGAGTAGATATAAGTTAAGTTAAATTACAGGCAACTAAAAAGTGTTTAAGACAATAATATAAATTCAATTATATCAAAGTAAGTTTCTAAGTTGAACCTAGTTTCCATGACCATGAAGTGCAATAACAACACATTCTGTTAATGTTAAAGAAACCCTGCCACTATAATACCAGTACTTAGAGTAAGAAACATTTAGCGGCTCGCATGTTTGCAAATAAATAACTATCAATTATTAAATTAATAGTTGTTAAAACACAACGATAAAAGTGCAAATGATGAATTCTATTTTCATAAATGTAATTAAATTGATGAGAAAATTTAGTTTATTAAAGAGCATGGATAATATTTTACAATAAGCCAATCACTATAAACAATATCCTGTAAGGAGATACAAGAAATTTCAATAAATTAATAGAATTTTCGGATTTATTTCAATTACAGATATTGTGCAAGCTTTTAAACTAATTTCAAAATATCTTATGAAATATTAAGCAACTTTAAATAATGTAATACTTATTACAAGGAAGTTAAAATACAATTACAAGCTGAAATAAGAATACGGAAACAAAAATTCCTTGTATAATAGTTTATTAAATGTATAGTCTGTATGCAATAATTCAAGAATGTATATAAACTTCAGATTTTTAATCTTTAATGTTATTAAAATTTCAAAAATAGACGAAATAAAAATTAATTATTGCTCGACATGCGTTCTAAATGTTAAATAAAACATTGTACCATATGTGATAATGTTTCCATTATACTTTAAGTGAAAACCTGGTAGGTCTGGCAGTACTTTATCTGGTCGGTATTGAAGCGCGACACAATAGGCGATATGTGAATGGTGGGTTCTGCATCAATGCTCCTCTTTACATGTGCTTTACTGGATTACATTAACACCTGTATCAGTATCTGTAGGATATTTAAAGCACAATCACAAACAACTTTAATGAAAACAGTTGATATGCAGGGTGTTTCTCAAGAGTTTTAGTAAACTTTTGTACATAGTCGACATAGTTTGCATTTATTTCGTTCTATTAGTTTCATCCGTCCGACAGTATACATTGGTTTATATGTCACATATTGTCCTATCCTGTTTGCTTACTTCCTTATCCTTTACGGTTTTGCACCTGAAAGCAGATACCAACTTACGAAAATTTATTTTTCAGTTTTATACCACCAACGATGCAAAATACACAATGATCTGTTTTTATCGCAATATTTGTCCCCAATGATGCAGCTAAATTATATTTTTGAACTTATTTAAGGTCTGGAACCCACTAGACCCTTAATGCACTGACAGTAAAAGTACCACAAGCTGCATTTTTAAAGTGAAGATTGTCATTTATAATATTCTATTAAAAATCATTCTATGACAAACTAATTTTTATAATTGTGACACTCTATTTCTATGAACGCTGAAATAACTGCAACTTTAACTGGTTTAGTTTCCAACATACACGACATTTATACCATTAAAAATGATGCATTCCTTTGGTATGGAGTATGTACTTTAAAATTAAAATACGTATCTCGTAATTTCTATCAATACAAATTGCTAAAAAATATCAATTTCAATATCTGTATTCCTCAACATGAATCTATTTACATATTGATATTTCCGATAAAATGCCCCGGCCCCTCAGTAACCTACATGAGTTTCGAACCTAATATAAAATGAAACTTTTGCAGTCAGAATTCGCAGAAAATACATTCTAACTATTTCCAAGAACCTACGGTTTTTGTGGTTTTTTACAGATGTTGGTGTGAAATTTCTGTCTTATAAAGTGTCGAAGCTACCCACAAGAATCTTAAATTCTTAGCTAAGAATCTAAAAAAAATCTTAGCACCGTATTGAGATCAATCTTTGCATTAAAAATCTATGTATCGAGTCATTGAAGTTTCATGATCTTATAAACCATTCTTTTCATTTATTTTATTAAATGGCTTACAAAAAAGGTTCTTCAGTGTTATATCGTGAATATATCACGTTCTAGATTACGGTTTATTCTAACTCACACTGGGCCTCGACCGACATCGATTTCAGTTGGTCATTACCTGTAATCTTTTTCTTTTGGAAATTTTCATCTTCAGCTGTTAAATTTCATTTATTAATGTCTTACTTAACTTTAACCATTTTAATAGCAATGGGTCCATTTAGATACATCATCCTGACTGTGTCTATGTAAAGATTTACACAGTTTTACTTCGTCAATAAGTTTTCCAAAAGTTCAGAATTGCTATAAAATCTTATTGGTGGGAAATATTTATTATGGCTGAAGCTGGATCTCTCCAAGCCTAAAATAACACCGAGTCTTAGAAGGATAAAAAATAGATGATGACCTATCATCCTTAAGAGAACATCCAAGCCCAATAGGGTCCAAAACATATATACGAGTATATTGTAAATATAAAGCCAAATATTCCTAATGTGATAGCTATAAAACACATGTTTTCAACTGATTTTCTTTATTTATGATACAAATAACTATTTAATATAAAGAAAGTTGGTATTCAATATAAAGCTTTTAAGTTTTTGGATTTATATTCCCTTCTGAAACGTGTTTACAAAGTTTATTTTGATATATGTGTAGTTTTAGAATTACACCCGGTTTAATACTCAAAAAGCTTACAGTTGAAGTCAATACCTATATAATAGCGTATATTTGGAAATGTATTACAATCACATTGGCCCCTGTGTAGAACAAAGTAATAATGTAATTAAAGATTCAAGGATGCAGCATAGTTGAAGTAAGTACTTGTCCCATACGAAATAACTATTACAGTTTATCGAAATGAATACATATATTTGTTATCTTCATTATTTAGATTTAAAACATCTGAACTGTAGTTTATATGAACTAAAAGACTTATAAAATATATTATTATTTGTCCTAAGTTAGCTAAAATAAAACAATATGTAAGGTAAGTCGTAGTTCTTCACACATGATTACTTTTATTTCAATTTAAGTTATTTAGCATTACATGCTCTAAGTTGCGTTTGATCACTATTATTTACTTTAAATAAATCACCAAAACTATTAAAGCAGACAGTGATTAACAAGAGTAACGATATAACTGATGGAGTTAAGCGTCCCTTTGAAACTAATTAAGACTCCCAATTAAGAGAAGAGAGTGATGCCACTTGAACTAATGACTTTATAAACAACATGTTTCAACACAACTACTAAGGTATCTGACATACTGTGTCACAGAGAACTTTCTATTTTATTTGGAATTCAGTTGTCTTGTACATTTTTTCTGTCTTTGACTATAACACCGTGATCGGACTATAAAATAATTTCATTTATTTATATATTTACACATCCACAGTAATACAATATTGATAATATTAAGAAAGAAGGTGTCCATAGCTAAAGAAAATAATAAAAACCAGTAACGAGGTAGCTCAGTTGAAATATAAATGTAACATGAATCAAATTAAATATATAAAAGAGATCAACAAGAACTTACGAGATAGCCTAGCACATAGTTGCACTTTTATTCCGTTGTTGTAACATTATTATTTTTAGTTTATAAAAATAGTTTATTTTTTGTTATTCAGTTCTTTTATTAAGATTGAGTGTAAAGCTGTGTGTTATGGAATAAAATTTCTTTCTTTCTTCTTCTTTTTTTCTTCTTCTGAGAAGATAACACAAACGTGAATCAGATAGAAGAATATAACGATGTTACTATAGTAAATATTTTATATTAGGAGGTCGTATTTTTTCAGCAGGCAAGTCGAAAACTAGGAGAATGTATTAATCCACATCACGTGAATTGCCTGTATATCTAGTTGTCACGGCGACATTGCTCTCAACACTTAGTCCACCAAAGAAGAAGTTCATAGCGCTAATGATCTCTTTGCCCAATCGAAGAATTCTCGGGATGATGCAGAACTCGAGATAGTTGTGGTTATGATGTCCCAATGCAAATAAATGGTAAGATCTAGTAGCAAGGGGCTCCTGAAATCTGATTAGTTCCAACAGGGGAGATCAGGTCACTACAGAGTTGGGAACTTTATAGAGAAACCTGATATCAGAGACTTGTCTTCCAGCCTCGAGTGGATGGAGTTCGCAGAGATTCGTGCAAACCAAATCAAGAGCGTCGGGATTTCTGTAACCTTAAATACATCTGTATGATCTCTCCAATATTAAAAAAAAACTAAAGTGATTGTAAACTTCCCGAGTAGGAAACTAAATTTAAAGTTAACAACTTTTAATATGAGAAATTAGTTTCATGAGCATTTTAACTTACAAATATCAACTCTGCTTCCTTCGATGGGCTTTTATATTTATTGTTTCAGAAAAGGATGATTTTGGATGTTTCTTGTTGTTATAAAATAATATAATTTTGTACATAACACCTTAAAACTATATGCAACAGGATACTTAAGTATAACCACAGTGAGAGTTTCATTTTAAATACGTATTTAATCATAGATTATAAATAATAATTAGTCCTGGGGCCTTAAAGCGATATTAGAGATGTAGCCTGGAAAAGTGTTTGATAAATATCTACATAATAATAAACCTTTTTAACACTTTTTAAAAGGTAAAAGATTCCTGAATATGAATTCCCAGACTTGTATATTGTATGAAAATAAAAAAGTTTAAAACGTGTTAAAAAGGTTTATTATTATATACATACTTAAAGCGATATTTTAAATTCTTCGAACAGTGCAGTATTCAATAAAAGCAGCAGTCAACTAACTAGTAATTTTTAACTTCTTCGAAACTGATTGCTATGTAAATGTAAATAAGTGAAACAGTTTTGAAGATAATTAACAGTTTTTATAGAACTAAACTACAATTTAAATTGACAATGTAAAGGGAACATGATTCAATTACTATTAATGCTATACGGAGATAACAAATTATTGTATTCTGAGTAATTTTAAAACAAGCCATAACAAATTGAACAAATATCAGTTATATACAATAGTAGAGTAGTACTGTATAACGTAAGTACACTACTTTATTATTTACAGTGTCAAATTAATCGTAATATGTATTTTCTTCAGGACTGTTTAATAAATGTAAATACATTATGACATAATTAGAAAGTATTATTTCTTTTAGTAGTCATTTATGATGAAGTTGAACCATCAATAAAGTATTGTTAAAGAATTTTATAGAATAACTATGCATAAATAACTAGCATGTAGAGAGAGCCTTAGTAATTATTTTCCAGGTTATAAAATTTATTGCACAGTAAAGTTGATTTACAGCTTTATTAAATTGGTTCATTTACTTAGGACAATGAGCTGGTAAAATTTCATGTTCATATATTTCTGTAAGGAATTATGTGTAGCTTTCGGATTTATAGGACATTATTAGTTTAAGGCTGGGCGGTTGGGCAGCCTTCTGTCCAGATTTGTTATATAGACATATTGGGGAGAGATAGTGGGTAGTATATCAGTTATATCACCTTGAAGAATCAAAAGACTTCTGTTTCATCCTCAAATAGTTAAATTCAGGGCACACACAAAGGGCGGAGCTTGCTAATTGCTAACCTACTAAAAAAATTATCCCACGTAAGAAACCAGACATATCGATGATGTTAGTCCTAGATGCCTTGATAATTATCTTGAAGTTTGTGGATAATCTCCATTGGGTTGCCCAGATGCGTAAAAATATCGGTTGGGCTGTGCTCAGTAGTATAAACCAGCTTAAAAAAAGTGGACATAATTTGGAGAAAAAGTTGCAATTGCATCTTGCTCACTTATTACGGCGAATCGTATCGAAAAATATCTTTCATCCTTACAAATTAGACATCCGTCATTCCTATATAAAATTCTATTGCGATCAGTCATATTCATAACCACTATCGCAAGAAGTATTTGATAAATTAGTGATTTCTATAAATAACCATTTATGCTGATAACGCCTGGCGCTTATCAAACGAAGCAATTTGATTACAATATATGAAATTGAAGATAACGTTTCGGCTATACATCGCACGTTCTGTCTGATAATACACTATCCAGTCGGTATTGAAGCGCGACACAATAGGCGATATGTGAATGGTGGTTTCTGCATCGCTGGTCTTCTTTACTGTTGGTTTGTTGTTAAATCACACCTTGTTATGAATTGCGTGTTGAGTATTAAACGTACAATCAAAAACAATTGAGATCGTTTAAAAACGTTTTTCAAAGTTTTTCAAATAATTAAAAACATTCCATCTTTAATTATTACGTATATCATTTGAGGAAAAACATTACTAACACAATCTATGATTTATTTGACTGGAAGGTATTTTTTAGACGAATACTACTGAGTACAATATACTTTAGTTATTCAACTACTTAATTCTAAACGAATAGAAAGTTATTACCTGAATAGTTAAAATACACAAAATACTTATATTCCGATATCTATATTGGAATCCTAAATTCAATATATTCTCTAGCAGAAGCTGCTTAACTAATTAAACCGACGTCAATGATTCGAAAATCACTTAATTTCATATTTTATTTAAAAAAGGCGATGTAAAATATATTTCTAGAGCCCAAAATGTGCTAGACAATAGGAGATGCTTCAACCGAAGTTTTTAGTGATTTTTTAGCTAACTTGTATATTAAAACAAACAATTTAAGTTTATTACAGTATATTTTAGATGCTAATGGGTATGTTGATAGAAGCTCCTTAATAAGCTAAATTAAACTAAATGTAAATTAATCTCTATGTAACTTGGGAGGTCTTAATGATTCCTTAAGTGACGCTTTTTACTCCACCAGTTATTTTGTTTCGTCCACTAATTAATATTTGATTTCCCAGTTTTTGCCTGTCTATGGACATTATATATTTTAATAAAACACGTAATTACTTAGTTCAGGTTGGACAAATATCGCTTAAAAATATTTATAACTGGCAATCTTTGGTATTATCAATAAATTTTATTTTCACTTTCACTTTAAGGGTAGTCTAGGCCATTTACTGTTTTACAATTACTAAACAATCTGCTTTTTACGTACTAGATATCTTGAATGTTTAATAAAGTTGATTTGATTTTAAAAAATAGACACGTCAGCTTTGATAATTTTTTAAATCCAAGTGGTTTTCCTTAAAATTGTTTTGAAGTCTGTCTGTCCATCCGTACGATAAATAAAAAATCCTCATATAAAAATCTTACAGACGTAAACCTTTAAAAGGGTGTGTATAGGTTCCTTTTGGTTTCTACAGACGTCAACCTTGGTAAAACTGGGTATGTAGGTTCATTTTGGTTTCTTCAGACGTGAAACTTGTATAAGTTCGTTTTAGTTGATACAGACGGACAACTTAGTACATAAGATTCTTTTGATTTGTGCAGAAGATAAAACTTGTTATATAGGTCCCTTTTGGTTCTCACCGACGGGAAAATTGGAAAAAGTTGATATATTGGTTCCTTTTGTTACCTTAGTCCAAAGGTCAAAAAGCAGACAGTAACTCTGTAAAGAAAGACCGTGTTACGGTTATTGACGCACTGTAGGGTTCTTCTGTATTGGATTGCATCGATTTATTTTACGTTGCAACTATTCTACGTTATTCAGTTTCGCAATATAACTAGCAATTTAGGTATATATGAATATACTTTTGTCTTGATGTTTTGGCAACTGAGAGAATAAAAAATATATACACCTGTTAAAGAATATTTAAGATGAGAAAATAATTCCTCTAGGATTCTAATAATAACTCAGCAATTGAATTATTATCAACGACGAATTTACTAAAAGATAATTATTATAAGGTCGATGGAAATTTTGGGAAAGAACAATACCAAAATTTTAAAATAATAATAGGAGTTCGGAATTTTCTTTTGTTCTATGTATTAGTACACCCACTAAAAAGCTTTAAATAATCTATTGGCACTTCACACACTTTAAGCTTGAAACATTTGAAGCAGCAGGGTAACCTTCCTTTTAAATTCTTTATCTCTTGAAAGGAAATACAAGTTGCTTGTGAAGCACTGAGTGTTAGTTATATCTTAAAATTTAATGATTAGTACTTAAATGTAAAGTATGTAAATCTGGATTTACAGAAGAGGCATTAAACATATCTAACGTATATTTTGACACTAGAGATCTGACAGTAATTTTAAAGTATCATATAATAAAATTAATCAACATTTAAGTACCTAATAAATGACAATAAAGTTTAGTGTAATCGCTTGTTTCAGTAATAAAAAAACAATATTACTTTTATGTTAGTATGTCGTACTTACGTCTAATTTTTTCTTAAGGAAATATTTCATAAGAGTTAGGTTGTGGATAATTAATTGTGATGTTTGTGCTAACAACATAACCTGAAAATCGGTATTTAAGGGAGTGTATATAGCTTTTGCGTAAAAATAACTAAAACTAAATTCCCTCCACCAACTCAAATGTCCTGTAGGTGCCAAGACACTTTTCACGTCAAGTCGTACTGGTTAATAATTACCTTGACAAATTAAGGATGTTCTAAATCATGTTCCTAAATCAAGTCAGGGAACTGAACGCTTAGTTCCAGCTGTAAAGATTCATCCTTCCGTTAAAGTACTAAACACCAACTCCATCTAACGAAGGTATAAAACAGACGCTACAGTGTAATGTGACTTTATCTATAATATTCTAGCATTAGTTAATAAAATCTGCTCACTCTACCCGATGTTTAAGAGGTAAAGGTATGCCACGAATCAAATTAGAAATAAACAGTTATTATTGTAGTGTTTGTCATATAATCGTATTATATTTCTTAAACTATTAAATAACATTAGTACTGTAATTTACAAATTAGGTGGACAGAGTTGTGTATCGCTTCTAAATTTTTTAAACGAAAACAGAATCAAAATCACTAACCACATGAACGATACATTTGCAAAATGATATCGTAGGATCAAATCCATGCGAAGGACACGTGATGTTTTCCTGTATTACGTGTCGTGCCAGATTACCTCGCGTGATGAGCGGCAAATCCCGCAATCACTGATAAGCCTGCGTGGGATATAAGCGTCAATATCCTTCGCGGGATACATGTACCAGTATCCTGCATGTTATCGGCTGTTGGTTTGGAGAATTTGTCATCCAAATGAGGGAATTTTTTTCATTCCAATATTTAATTAAGCCTTTTGAAATTATTAATAAACTGTAAACACTACGGGTAGTCTATTATATTGGGGTTGAGCATTAGTGAAATATAAAACTGGAGGGACTGGAAATAGTTTTTTTTCTGTATTTTTGTGAATACGCTACATATCTCGAGAACAAACTAACCTATAGATTTTAAATTTTACATGAAGCTCTACTTATGTATAAGCATTATTGAGTTCGATGATAATGGATGTCACTCCATGGGACTTTTTGGGGCTGAGCGCTGTCGAACACTTTTACATTAGTCTTAGGGGTAACCGTGATGAAATAAATTCGTAAGCAACTGCGTACTGTAATAAAATGATACTCTATATAACAATAAGATTTGAGATACATAATTTTAGATTATTTTGGTATTAGTCATATCTTCAGCGAAACCTGTGTCGTGTAACTCACGGTGTGAGTTACTTTTAGCTTGTATTAAAGGAGCTAACGTGATTGTTTCTATGATGGCTTAAAGAACAATAGGAAACACGTTATCTTACACGTTTGCGTAATTATTTATTTTTGTAGTCTTCTTATTGTAATTGCTAGGAAAGGATACAGTGGGCCTACAGGTACAAACTTCAGTAAGAAGCATGATGGATATTTGGATGGCTGCTAATATTCCAGATATATCCTCCTTTGATCCAACCAATACCTTCACTTAGAATGGATTTATTGATAACCTCAACATTCTGTAACGCTGAAGTTTTGGTGGTCTTCATATCCACCTACTTAAAACTCATAGTTTTGCCTCAAGCATTGTATATTTACCAGATTTCCTCAAGGATACCATATTATAAGGAAAAAATTAGTGAAAGATTACGATTTTTCATAAGAATAGCCGATCATGTATAATCGATCGTGATGAAGACAAAATTATGTTCTTTTGATGTATTCAGTCACCATTGCAACATACTTACCACTCAACACGTGTAACCCTTGGAGAAGCTAATCGGAGATACACACTCGCTTTAACACTGACGTTTTTGAGCTAATGCCGATATTCATTATTATCTAATAAGTGCTGATGGTTTAAGAGACCGAATAGAATACTGTATTTGTAAAGTGAATCAGTACTTAGTCGACAAATGAATTTCGTTTTACTAAATTGTACTTCCTAACACGCGGCTTTTGACCAAAGAGTTTTCAACTTTCGGATACAACAAAGGTTTGCTATAGCTTTCGTGTCCGTTTTCCTTACGTTATTGATGTTATTAAAATATCCATAAGAATCTGACATAAAACTTTGACAGTGTAACGCATGTGCTTATTCATTAATCTAATATATTAATTATAGCTCATATGCTTTTATTTTAAAACCTTAATTGATACGTCTTTAGCTTTTTATACAATAAATCTAGTATACGTGTAGATGTTATATAAATACTGTTATCGTTTATCAGAAAAGTGATTTTATCAAAATTATGTTGTAATGTGATTGACTGAGTACTTGTACCACTAACGGTAGATCTATGTGCATATTTTTTAAATATGGAAACTAGGAGTTTGATAAAATATTAAATAAAGTGAATAATAATTTACAATAAGGTGAAGGAAACAGGATTTTCCGGAAATTTGGCATCGTTCAGTGAAACAAGAAATCAGTAACACTACGTTTCGAGATCTGCAATCTGATCTCTTCTTCAGGTAAAGAACTAACCTAATACATAATTACAAACTAGGTTAATATAAACAAATCTTACCAAAGCGTTGTGGCACGCCTAAGTCAGGAATCACAACCACCATGTTGTTTGTCAACTTCACTAACTCTATAAACATGCACTTAATAAAAAAAACTATACACAACACTAGTTAACCTAGTTTGTAATTATGTATTAGGTTAGTTCTTTACCTGAAGAAGAGATCAGATTGCAGATCCCGAAACGTAGTGTTACTGATTTTTGTTTCACTGAACGATGGCAAATGTCCGGAAAAATCCCGTTTCCTTCACAATCCTTCCATCGTCAAAAATAACCTTCAAACAAAGAATACAATAAGGTGTTTTAGTGTATGGAAACAAAGCAACTTAATTTTGTTTACAAGTCTGCATTAAACTATTTTATACAAGGATATGTAAATTTCAAAATTATATTGAGACAGAAGAAACTGAAAAATTATCCTAAAAGCGTTGATAAAGTTATGATTATTTTGTATTAGTGCTTTAATGTAAAATGGAATCACCTTTATGTATAGCATGTTATAAGAACACAAAACGAAGCATACAAGTCAGTAACTTCAATAGTACTGTGAATATAAATCGGTTACTAAAAAACAATTAACACAAAATTAAAACTCTAATTATATATTAAAACATGTTTCTTTTAATATTTGTTTCACCCAGAAACGAAAACTCGTTAAGATAAATAATTATTAGAATACCTAGAATTTTGGTAAAAATTTTCTACAAAAAAAAATTTAAATTAATATGATTTATTATCAAACATACATTGACTACTTAACGGATACAAATCAATTTATTTTCAGTGCGATATTTCATGAATTTAAGCAAGGTAAGTGTTTAATAAAAAATAATTCATATGATATTGGTATCTTTTTAATATAACTAGCCATCATCTTCATTGATACTCACGTAATTCTTAAAAATATTTATTATTTCAATTTATTTTGGAACACTCAAAAATACCATTATATATTTGTAGTTTTCAACTCTTATGTTTTAGTTCTAATTAGTTTACGTAAGATTAAATAGTTATTTTTGTTATATTAGATAATTATTAGAATTCAAAAATAAAAGTATTTTATTCATACATAACCAAATTCGTACACGTACCTGTTTTGAATAATCATTTATAAATGTTATTTTATAATAAAATAGTATTAATATTTATTAAAAAATAATTTAATTAAATAAGTTTAGAACAGAGGGACATTAAACAGAATTAAAGGGACAATATTACTTAAAAACAATTTGTTTATACTTTTATTTAACTTTTGATATATCATAAATGTTATTACGCTGCAAAAAATGCCGAAATACACAAATTTATAATAACTCAATCCTTGGTAATTAGCTTAATTGTGTAAAAAAAAATTAAAACATAACCCAACACTTTATTTAGTAAAATGGAATATCTTATAATATATTTGTTTGGGATATAAAATAGTATTCCCGAATATAAGTGTACATGTTTGGCAACATAAATCATTGTTCATATATGTTTAGGTCACTAGGCCATTGGGCACATTTTAAGAGACTAACGTCGAAATAAACGAGCTAGCGAAATGTACTACTATATTATTAGCCTGGTCTTGAATGTAACATTTTATATTTGTTCTTAGTGCTAAAGCGAAAAACATAGTGATACACATGTAGGGATGTATCCGTCAGTAGTTGAGTACGAGCTATGTAAAAGTTCATTGCAGCAGTAATTGAAAGTTAAACAGAATATTCACTTGTACTTGAAAAAGAAGAAATAAAAATGTCCCCGAATGATCAATTATGATAACAAACTTTTAAAAAGCGAGCAGCAAAACTGACATCGAGAATTCTTTTATCGGTGGTCTCGCGAGTTGTTTATATCAGCCAGAGGAAATGAAATGTCCTTATTTCCTTTTAATGTTTAACCTTAACCTTTATACCGATCGAGCCAAGAAGTTTTTTCTAGGTTTTTAATTGCTCTTAATGTATTTAATTTTTGTTTTAATAGTCACCAAAAAGTAGATGGAAATAACAAAAATATAAAAAAATAAAAACAATCTTAACCTATATATATATATATTGTTTTTACTAACAACAGATAGTATCGTTATACATATGCTCTGGTGCATTATTTTGTTCCGTTCTTATTCTACAATAGAACAAAGCCGAATTCTAAAGAAAATAATCAATTCAATTTAGTACGCATCTAGTACAAGTTTCAAGGTTTCGTGTACATAATTAGTCACTGTTATCAATTGTGACATTTTCAATTCCATCATTAAGATTGGATTTTTGTTTATGTTTATTTTACACTCTATGAATTTTATTTTTATAATAATATAAAAACAAATTTAATGAACAAATATTTCCAATGTGTCCTACAGCAAGGAATATTTAATATACAGATTAAAATATTGTTGCGTAAAATTTTTTTCTTTGCGTTTGACTGTTAATTTATCTATCCGCAGAACATATTGAAAATGGAATGAGCTATATACTTTATATTTTTTTAAATAAATATCTGCTTTATATACTGCGCTTTCTATAATAATCGAATTCTCAGATTTTAACTCATGTTATAAGAATGTTTACAGTAATTTAAGATACACTATGCAGCATAACTAAGTAGTTTCCAATTCATTCATAAGGGAAACAATATTTTCTTATAATACGAGTACACACTGTTAGTGTCATAGTGTAGGGCTTGACGTTACGTCTAATATCCCTCTAGCGTCGAGTGACAGAGGCAGAGGGAAGTTGTAATGGCCCAATGATGACATCATCTAAAGCCACTGGACAATGTGTTAATGACGTCATTAGTCCATATTACACTGCTCCCAGTCCATGCGCAAACGGTAAAAGTTGTACATTCTCTCTAGTACGGGATTCCATAACATCCCTCCACTGAAGTAAGTACTTTGAATATATTTTATCTACTAAAACTAAGATATGATCGACAAATTATAAAATATTTATCTTAGCTCTATTATAATTTCTATTATTATATTTTTGTATTATCTTTCATGTAAATGAGCTTTTTTTAAATTATTCAACTATGAATGAATAGGCCATTTGAACAAATTATGTCTATGTCCCTGTCACAGCTAATATGGTTAACTCTAATTCGAAGACCAGTTTATTAGCGTTATTTAAAAGAATGGCAACTGATAATACTCGCTAATATTATAATCGATATTTAGTTAAGAATATACATGAATATATTTTTAAACTTTTCAAAATTTATACACCCATACCTTCTAATCAACTCAAAACTCAAGCGTGACAAAGTACAATTTAAAAAAATGTCACAGTTAAAAGGTAACTTTAGTCCAGTTCAAATTTGTCATGGCTCTTTTATTACTCAGCTTCATTTTAAAAATTTAACTATAAAATGTTTTAAATATAAATTTTGATTTTAATTTAATAGACTTTTTGGCCTACATTGCATAATGAACAATCAAAATGAATAAAGAAAAATTCTTCTTATTTGTTCATATTTAATTTAACGTTTTGATCGGTTTTGCCTTAAGTAACATTTGAATGGATATAAACTTATATTCTAATAAAAGTATGTTAGTTATCTGTTAAATTTTATTGACGTATGAATAGAATCAGTTTTCTTATATAATCCTCAATATTTGCTGTTGGATGAGGCTTTAATAATCGATTCACTTAGAATTTCCTGTATTTTGTTGGCTGAAAAAATAATTGTCAGGCCAGTTTGCAAAGTGAGTTACAAAGATTTTTTAATATAATAATAATTAATAAAAAAAATTTTTTCATAATCTCTAAAGTCACAATTGCTTCCTAAGTAAGGAAAACTTGCAAAAAACCCTTGTCCTTACCATGGTAAAACTTAATAAATCACAACCGTTTCGGCAGCATTATTTATTCTTCATAACCTAAAAGTACTCTTCTTCTGTAATAATATATTTATGTTTTTAGATAGTTGGTACCTTTTATGTGTACATATTTAAAATACTGTCTTGTTAAATTAATTATTTATATTTTTAATGTGTTTTTTACATATAAATAATATTCCATGATAATACCAGGTGAGTGGAATATATCTGGAGGCATATTTAATATAAAATGTAATGACTGCAATAAGAAAATACATTGTACAGACAAAAAAAGATAAATTCATAAACGATATAAAGAACATTGCTCCCAGATTAAATTTAACACAAAAGAAAAATCGGCCTGATTAATACTGGACACAGTACATAAAAAACATAAAATTATTAAAGCACGTTAACACACGTACGTACGTGGGAATCCTATTACATAAATCAAGCAAATACAGGAGATTTATAAAACCACGATATTGGACTAATATAAAATTCAATACTACTTTAATTAAGAATACAAAAGTAAGTTTCAAAATGGATATAGTATAATTCCAGTAATGACTTTCTTGTACACACTACGCTTTAACGCTACGGAGGACAAATGAATTATAAAATTCACATATGTATAGATATTTTTAAATACAAATTTTACTTTTTTATTTACTATTTTATTGATGTGTATATATATGTGTTTGTAGGATATTGCGTGAATATCCTATATTCATTTTTAGATTATTAAATGTTTTGATATCTTTATAGTTAGTTGATCAAACATGGTTGCTCCTATATTGCAATGTTTACGTATAGGATTTATTTTTAGTCTTCGCAATAATATAAAAACATTGTTTCCAATTTTAGTGGTACTATAAATAATTTTTTCCGTTGTTTCAACTTTTAATATTGTTCTATAATGTACCATGGAAATAATCTCTTTGGATTTAGCACGATCACGATGAAATATACATTTAATCAAGATTATTCATGTAAATCTCAGATTGAGAAACATTTGCTAGGTCTCTATAAGATTTCCGTAAACTAACAATATAAATAAATTAGGAAGCATACATTTTCTAGTGAGTATTGTCGCATTTATTTCAGGAAAGGTCGAAGGCAGAGATCTTCAACAATAGCAGATATTTTGTAAGGTTTTATATCGTGAGTCCATCTCTATCCACAGAGGTCTGGTGCATTGGTGTCGGCCATCTGTTCATTTTCAGATATTGGTTGACACCAGTGAATGGGATCTTTCACCAAGTGGTAGAATGTTTGAAATAAAGATAGAATAACAACTTGTATCCATATATAATGTATGCATAAATAAATTCATGTATATATATATATATATATATATATATATATATATAAATATATATATATATTATATATATATAATTTTGTATTATAATTTAATGGATTAAAGAACTTAAAAAGGTATTATCTGCTAAATTAATTTATGACCATAATATTGAACTAGCAGAGCAAGAATTCGAACAAATTTAAATATTAAATTCGGGAATAAATAATAAACTCAAAACTATTATTCTTTGAACAAAAACGTCAATATAAAAAGCAGTACTACATATTTTAATCTATCCAAGTAAATAATGTTCACCTGAATAGATAACATTTGGATGGCTGCTGCTGCGTAAACCAGACAAAGCTTTTTTATACCCTCTGATGTCTTCAATAGCAGATAGTTCGTTTTGATTGCCTTTTTTATCTCGTCAGACGAACGTGGATTCCATATTCTAAGAGTCAAGTCTGTGACAGAGTTAGATTCCAGACACTGCACTATGTGGAGTGTGGAAAGGACCTAAACTAAATAATCAAATTTACTGGAAGCTTTGCCCTGTAGCAACATTATCATATTATTTTATGCGGTTAACCTAAAATCAGATGATGATAACAGATTACAGAATGATTAGTAATTGTCCATTTTACCATTTTATCAGTAATCACAATTTCAGGTGTGTTTTCATCCACTCCAACTTTGAGCTTGGAATCTGAATTATTGCTTTTTGTTCAGATCCTGTGATAGTAGCATGTCCTGTCAGTACCGTTGACCTTGTACTATACTCTTTTCATATACAGTTTGATGGATCCTTGTATAAGCAATGAATAGGAAAGGTTTGAGTAGAATAAGGTTTAAAAGGAGCCCATTCTCATTTCATACGTAAATAAGAGATGAATTCCACCTTATTGATCCACATTTTACTCCTGGGCTGTGAACGGTTTTTTATGATAGTATCTGAAAAATGTAATGATCTGCGACTATAAAGGGACCTTCATTATAATAAGTGTATGTAGCCTACTGATATTTAACTTAAACCTCATTTAATAAGGAAGTTGAGTTGATTGATTGAATTGGTAATAAAACAATAAAATAGAATAGAATAGAATAAACTTTATTTCTCATAAATATGTACACATTCCAACATATTCAATACAAATACACAACAAATATAAATGCAAAACCAAATACATAGCAAAATAAATCCTGTGCATAGCACGCGATTACATAGTATATCAGTACTGGCTGACCTTGACACATTAACATTTATGCCACACATACATACAAGTAGATAATAATATGGGGTTCCTGGCGCACTTTCGGAGCCGACCGAAAAGCAATGTAAAATACTGTTCAATGTACCATAAAGGAAGCTGAGAAATAACACAGCAAATCTCAATGAAAAAATTAACCGAATCTACAGTCGTTCGTCTCCAAAAGCGATCGGTACATTACTATCTACTCTGTGGAATGAAAAATTAACCAAATCTACAGCTGTTTGCTTCTACTTTCTTAAGCTGTGCTTTGTAAAATGTTGTCAAATCTGCTACGAATAAAGGAAAAGTCTTCGAAATCTTAATAAAATTTAATCAATTTAAAACATTTTTACTAAAAACATACTGTACTTTAATAAAAAACTTTTCTACTAAATAAACAACATGAACTCACCAAAGTCTCTACAATTTCTAGCATTAAAACAGTGCAACAAAGATGAATTCAATTGAATTTCCGGTTTATGTCCAACAACAGTTGATATCGTCTTCGATACTTTACTTAAATGATACAGAATTCATTGAACTTGTAAAGTCTTTTGCAGAAAAAAACGTCTAATGGAGTGTTTTACTATCGGCAAAAAACTAAAAAAAGTAAGGGATTACATATTTAATATAATTACGAAAGATATTGAAAAGAAAGTAAAAAATAAACAAACAGAGAGTTTTCATCGTTTTTTTATGACATTTTTCCCATATTATACGTTCTTTCAAGATAATCAAGACTTAATTGATGAATTTCTTAGGAATTTTTGTGAGTATCAAGATTTATCAATACAATTCATTAAAGAGCATTATAGAATTTTTCTTATAGAATATAGCCACATTTTGTGTGAAACAAAAGGTATTACTGTAGATAATATTCCATGTGATTCCTATGAAGAAAGACACCAACTATGGTTATCAAAACAGTACTATGACGTGGGGAGGGACTGCAAGTTTTAGAGCACAACTGAAAAGACTTTATTCTACAAAATTGATAGTAACACAGTCTTTATCTTTAATAGTCTTCTTTCCAGTAAACAACCAAGTGTAATTTTTTCATTTTTGTTTAATTCTTTAATCTTTTTTTCATCCAAAACATTCAAAAGTCTGTTCGGTAAGTGTACTTTACAATCTTCCAACTCGGCAATTATTGTAAACCCGAATTTATCTTTCATTTTCTCCAAATTCAAGATTCTATATCTCTTTTTTTCTTCCAATTCATTTAACTTCTTATACTCTTTAAACTTACATTCTCCAATATCATTTTAACTCTTTCAAGAACTCCATTTAAATAGAAAAAATTTCAAGACGGAAAAAATGAAATTTGCTAACAATCACTCGAGAAGTCGGGGAGAAATGTGAGTAAAACCGCATTCTTTTCACGAGGTTCTTCGTTTAATTTCTCCAAATGTACTATAAAATCATCAAAGATTTCAGGCTTAAAATCGTAGACAAATTCAACATCCAGATAATGAAAAAATACAGGTAATATCTTTTCATAATAAACGTGTGTATCGATACCTACAAACCTAATGTATTCTTTGAAAAGGAAAATAATTTTGTCAATGGTTCCAAGAGATAAGTAAAAATTTTTATTCTGTTTTCTAAATTCTGTAACAAATTTTTGTTTGTTTCTCACCTCCGTATTGTAATTTCATAAGCAGATTATTCAAATGTGTTAGTTTATTTCGAAATTTTCTTAGGTTTTAGGGTCCTTTCATACAAAATTAAATTACAATCTCTACAAACTAAATATCTTTTATCAATAATTTCTCCTCTATTATAACACTTGTAACAGTTGGCATTATACTCTTCCATTTATACAAAAAGATTTTTTTGTTATAAATGGAGATTATGGAACTAACTCTGCCGAGAAACAAATTTTTCAGCGCAAATGTTTATGTTTACATTTCTACAACAGAGATAAATAGAAAATAATTTCATTCTATTGTACAACTATTTAGGATATTTTGTCTATGATTACAAAGATTATTACGGAAGAAATCGAGATTTTTTCAGTGGCGAAAGAGTATATTTTTGAAGTATTAGAAGGAATGAAAGAGAATAACATGAATTTAATCAATTATTGTTAAAGACATACAAAATGAGTGTTGTTAGTGTGCGTGTTTTTGCGATATCTACTTAACTTCTAAGAAAATTGGGAATGGGATAAGAAGAAAGGTATCATATGTTTTATTTCAATCAACTCTAGATTTGTGACGTCTGCTGAGAGCGTTTGGTACCACTAACGCTTGACCTTAGCTTTGCACACGCCGTGTGCGACAATGAAATCACTGTAAAAACACTTAATTCCTGTATTAAAAATGAACACTATTTTCACACAATGTTTTTATCACAGTTTAGAATGTCTACACAAATTCAACACACAATCTTCTTGTAATGTCTTTCTTCGAGAATATAATAGAAACTTATTAAATATGAAGGACAACGCCCAGTGGAACACTTCACTTCACTTTTAACAAGAAACACAGATCTTCACAGCAATCTTCTTACTTTATAAAGTCCATATCTTCTTTCTTCAACTTGCAAATACATTAGAATCTTCTAAATAATGATATATCTTGTTAAATTTCGTTAAAATAGAGGAGGATCACACATGGCTAGCTATACGTGGCCAACGCCCAGCAAGAGATGAAGACGAGATGTAGTGTTACCAAACATGTTAAAATGAAATGTCTCAATTCCCTAGAAACTGTTATAGTTTCCAATGTATATTAAATAAGTATATATCAATATTTCTTTCAAACCTTGTTGTTCAAAAACCACTCAACCGATTTTAATGAAATTTGGTACACATATAGTAAATACTTAACTCTTTCGACTTAACTTATCCATAAGGGTGAAATCATCCCCCTATTTCTTAATATTCATAAAAAAATATATAAAAAATTATCAGACAAATCTGAAACTTCAAAAACAAGCGAGTTCTACTTAAAAATTTCATGAAAAATAACAAAAATGTTTCAAAATCTACCCCAATCATCCCTTATATTTAAACTCTTATATCTAGAGAACTATTGGAGCTTTTTCTGATGAAATTTTGGTATATAGGTTCAGTAAATATTAAAGTATTTTGTAAAATCATCACTTCCGGTCCATGACCTTGAAATAGTTTTTTCCTAATATCATCCACTATTTTTCAAAGTTTTTTACTGCAATTTAAAATGAATACTTTTATCAATGTCTTTAACAATTTCTGTAAAGTTTTAAAACTATCCGACGAATAATAGTGAAAATAACGCGATTTTTACTGAATTTCTCTAATATCGTTTCTTAATCACATCATAGGCTAAAAATTTCTCAGAAACCACAACCACATAACATGTCGAGTTTGTAACAGCTTTTTGAAAATCCATATTGATAATTATATCGTTCTTTGAACCAGAAATATTTGTCAAACTCTTTGTTGTAATCAATGACATAAATTAGGTCTATTCGCTAAAAAATTCTTTAGGATTGTAATACATATCCTTATTATTATTACAGTAAACTTTCTTAAAATCTTGATACATCTGATACATGATTCTGAAAAAGACCTCCGGAAATGTTTAAATTTTGTAATTCATCTGGATAATAAGAACCGTTCAATTTTACTCTGATATTTTTTACATCCAAACTATCAAACTTTGAAGGATTTTTCTCTTGATTATTCTGTCTATCTGTTTTGAAAACCTATGATAACGAACTTGGGATTGAAGATATTTCTATAAATATTTGTGATATCGAACGAATAAGTTGTTCCGGAAATACCTTTTTGTTCAATACATTGCCAATCTAGAAAATTTAACATAATGTTTTGACTTTTTGTAATTTCATCAATCAACCTTATTTTACTCGTGATTTTATAATCAATCATTGGAACTCTAATAAAAAAATCTGTAATTGTTATTTTTCCATCAACAGGCATAACATTTCCAGTTGCAGTCTTCAGAATCACATCATCGTCTTCTGCTCTTATAAAACTTAGATAAAATCCTCCTTTATAGATCGGAATAGTAACATTTTCAAAAAATCCTAATCCAAAATGAGATAAATTTCCAGCTGCTGCTTCAAAAACACCAAATTTAAAAATCTGATTCAAAGCCATTAGAAGTTTGAGAGAAATAACATCACTTTTTGAATACGAAATAGTTCCTTTAATTGTGCTTAATTGGCCACAGTTTTCGACTTCTTCTATCAATTTATTGTGTTTTTCTTACTTCAATCTTAGAAAATAAAAACGGTATAAAATTATCGATTAATCTAACATTATCAGTTCCAAGATATGCTTGACCATCTTGTTTTGTTAAAGTTCCAGAAATATAAAACTGGAAGTTAGACGAGCAAAAATTATCTCCAAAATCAATATTAAACTCAGTTTCTTTTATTCGGTTCATTCAAATGTTGTTTACTAATTGGAATAGAAATTTTTTAAAACTCCGCCCTTTCAATATCACTAGCATATTTTCTGTAGTCCCCGCCATTTAATAAGAGAAAATTTTAGAAATTTTAAACATCATGTATATCATTTTTTTCATCGATCTAATGTACGTTTTTTATAAGAAAAGATATAAATTTTAGTTAAAATAATTAAAAAGATTAGAGTCATTTTTAATGATCTACTTCGTCATATTCAGGATTCTCTTCCTTAAATTTTGCGATCTCGGTCACATATTTCAATAAAATTTGCACAGGATAGTAACCGCTATCTATAATATTGTTCCAATCAACTGTATCTTTATTTTCATCCAAAAACTGTATACTCAAGTGTTGATAGAGACAAAGAACAGACATATGATCTTTTAATTGATAATGTATATTTTCTTGAATGAACTCTGGGGACAGAGTTTGATATTTTGCAATGTTTATACCAATTCAATTTGTTTACGTATAATCTCATCATATCTTCGGATAATTCATATTTTTGAGAAATGTCATCCCAATGTTCTTTTTTCAAATCTCTTTCGTGTTGCATGATAAAAAGATCGAAAGCACTGTAATGTCCCGCCATCTCTATTTATTTAAGAAAAAATTTTCAAAATCAAGTTTTTTATAAATTGACTCTTTTTTGAGTTACATTCAGCACATTTTCCCGAAATTCTTTTAACTCCGTTAATGTTTGCATAGTATTTTATATCATTTGTTGCAGTTTTTTCTTTACATCTCACACAATATATGAGCGCCATTTATATAAGGAAAATTAGTCATCATAGCCGCCTAATCCATTAAATCTGTTATCAATAGTTTCAAAAGTTTTATTAACATCTTCTTTAAATTTATTAAAGTTTTCTTCTAGTTTATTTACTTTATCGAGATATAAAGAGTATCGATCATCTATTCTTTTAAGTAATTTCATTATTATGTGTTACTTTCTCATTGAAACGTGTACCAAAATTTTCAAAAAAGTTTACTTTCTCATTGAAATGTGTATCAAAATCTTCCAGAATTTTGTTAATTACTTCACCAACTAATACATTAACATCATTTTTATATTGTATTAAAGTTTTCTTCTAGTTTATTTACTTTATCAAGTAATTCACCAACATCGTCCTACTGATCTTCTATTTCTGGCTTCTAACTTGTCATAGACTTCTGTTGTAAAATCTTTAACATGCTGTTTATGATTCTCATAATTTTGTTTTAGTTCATTAAACATTTTAATAGGATCTTCTAATTGAATCATTACAACAACATCAAATGGATTAATTCCTTTACTAACACTGCTAATTCTTTTTCCTTTAAAAATCTAAGGCATTTTTAACATTCGGATCATGTAAATCAACAATATCGATGTTTTCTGATAATTTTTAGAGGTTTTTTTAAAATTTGTTTCTTTAACAACAACATCATGTTTGTCAATACCAGGTCGAACACCGACAATTCTTTTTTTATTAGCCAAACTAACATAATTCTTTTCAACTTTGATCGCTTCAGTAAATTTTATCAGCTTTTTTCGATATGAGACATTAAATTGGTAAATAATTTTTTTGCACCATCATCAAATTCTTTTTCCAATGTTTTTATTTTATCAGCAACTTCTTTTGAACTCATGAAATTTGCAAGTTTGTTATCATATTCTGCTTTAAAATCTTCAATCTCGACAGCAAACATATCTGAATCTGGAAGGTTTTGGTAATAAATTTTCTAACTTGTTATCAAACTCATTTCTCAAACTATCAAAAATTCAAACTATTATCTACATTTTGAATAATTTGTGTTCCTAAATACGTCAAAAATATTTTGTGAATCCATATTTATTAAGTAATAATTTGTTAACAACTTCTTTAAAATCTTTACCAGTACTCAGTTCATTCAAAACAAAAACACATAAATGACCACAAATTGGGGGATCTTTATAGTCTTGAATCTGAGAATCATTGTAGTAGAACGCTTGATTTTTTCAAATATTTAATCAATTCTATAGGTGGTTTGTCCTCAATTCTTTCCATACGAATCAAAATAACATGCATTCTTATCATTTTTATAATAACAAATCCAATGCGTTCCACTTCCCATAATCGAGTCTAAATTCACAATTCCACATTCAAATTTCTTAACTTTTTCAGGTAATGTATCTCTCATGAAGATTCCTCTAAAATGTTTAATATTTTTGCAGATTTCTTCCCAATTCCCCGAATGTTAAAGGTTTAAATTTTTTTTTCAATGTTTGATTTCACGTAATTCAAAGTTTTTTTTTCATCTAATCCAGATCCTGTAACATCTTCCAACTCTTTATCTAACCAATTTAAAATGTTTTCGAACAATAGGAATCACATCTTTTTTAACGATTGGAGCAGCTTTACGAACATAAGGAACAACATTTTTAACAACTGGAATATTTTCTCCAAAAATCTAATAAATCTTTCAAAAGTCCACCATTTTTAAGTTCTTTCAACTGATTATAAGAAAATTCTATTCTGGTTCCTTTATTGTTTTTCTTATGTTTTTCGAGTTTATTGTATTGTCTATTTGTTAAAAATATCTTATCTTCACCATTTTTTAGTTGATCTATTTTAAATTGAATACTAACGGGTATTTTTCTTCTTAAAAGCGGATTTTATTTTTTCCTTTCTGATTTTTGCTGAAATTTACATTCACCTCCATTTATATAGTTAAAATTTCAAGTTCTCTTCGATTCCCATTCCTAGTTTTCTCTTCAAAAACATTGCTCCAGCTGTTGGAAGTGCAACAAATCTTTCACCTAATCTAGCATCTTTTGATAAAAATCTATCCATTGCCTTATCTTGCAAAACTTTATCTGCTATATGTCTGGAATTTTGTGTCTCTATGTTTTGCATAAAAAATATCGTGTTTCCATAGCAGCTTGATCTAATTTATTTATACCAGGATCTCCTCTTTTCAATCTTTTTTCAAGTTTTGTGCCAGGTCCCAGATATTCATAGCCTGGTACGTGTAATTCAAAAAGGTAAATTGTTGATAAAATCATTCAAAAGTCCGCTACCTTCAATCATAGATGAACTTATTGCCGGCAAAACTCGTTTTAAAATATTTAATTCCATCAGGTTTTTCAATCATTTCATCATGTTTGTTCGAAATAAAATCCTTAATCGCTTTCTTTTCGTTCAAAAAATTTTTGTTTCCAGCCTTTTCTTGAGCATAAATATAATTAATAATTCCATCGAGTTTTGTCAAATCGTCGATATATCTGTACTCAATCTTATTATCATTGTATTTTCTTACACCTGATCCTTCGATTCGTTTTTCCCAAATTGGTTTAATTAATTTAATATATTTTTTACCTTTACTTGACTTAGGCTTCTTAGTAGATGGATCATTATTTTTGTAAATTTGAGTCAGATTCCCATAAAATTTCTGTATACTTTTTTCAAATCTTCTTCAGAATATAAATTATCTTTTGGAGCGTCATAGTATGTTAATAATCTCCATAAACCTTGAGTTCCTTCATATGTTTTTTTTTTTCATTAATAATGATATCATTATGTTCAAAATTCACGGGCAAATTTCCAATCATAAAAACTTTTCTTTTTTTTATCCCAATACAAAACCAATTATTTATCATCTTTTTTACTCTAGGAAGAAATTTTTTAACCAATTTCACCAATTATTATATCCGTTTGTTCCAGGACTTATTGGTTCAACTATGGTAGAGTCTTCAATGATTCGAGGTCTAAATGGGTGTTGAAGATGGTAATTTTGGCAATTCAAACTCAGATTCTGGTATCGAAATATCGGCAAATTGTCGTACAACTGGAACCAAATTCATCAAAATTTTGATTATCACTTAAAACATTTTCAATTTTGCCCTCAATCAACGTTTTTTTATTGCAGAAGTTACAGGTTGATTGATTTTTTTGAATAAGTTCTTGTTCTTTTTCATCAATTCGAATCTGTTCTTTAAATTCTTTTGATTAATTTCTTTTCGATTTGATCAAGTTTTTTCGCTTCTTCAGAAGTTACGTTTCACCATTTAATTAGAAAAATTTTGAAACGTGAACGTGGAACGTGGAAACGTGAACACGAAACGTGAAACACGGAACGTAAAACGTGAACGTGGAAACGTAAAAAAACGTGAACGTGGAACGTAAAAACGTGAACGTGGAACGTAAAAACGTGAACGTGGAACGTAAAAACGTGAACGTGGAACGTAAAAACGTGAACGAGAACGTGAACGTGGAAACGTGAAAACACGAACTGTGAAACACGAAACGTGAAACGTAAACACGAACGGTAAAACATGAACGTGAAACCTAAAACACGAACGTGAAACATGAACGTGAAAACATGAACGTGAAACATGAACGTGAACGTGGAACGTGAAACGTTGGAACGTGAACAGATTTACCGTTTTTCTGTTATTTTCATAATGTAAATAAAAATTAAAGATAATATAAAAATAATTGTAACAAATATTTTATCAAGTAGATTTGTCAGACCACTGAGCAGCATTTATATTAGAAAAATTTATTCAGATATTTACCATTTTTTAGGCTTCAAAGTTAGATTAATAGTTAAAAATCCGTAGTCTTTCCTTCCAAATTTTTATCACATAACTCAATAAAGTGGTTTAAAACTCATATCAGATCCCACATAATTGTTATAAATCTTTCTCGAATAGTGATCATCTTGCTTTAAAAATACACAACATTATTTCAGGTTATTTCTTATAACTTGTTTATCAACCTTTGAAAAGCATTGGGAAAGATAGATACAAGATATGTTTTTGTGACGGGACATTACGAAATATTCCTTAATAACGTCTTGATTTTCTAAAATACAATCATCAAAAACGATTAACGAATTGGGTTTTTACATTCGCTTAACGGAACTATGTCCTCAGAAGCATTATAAAAATGTGATTTTTTTTGTTTAAGTTTTTCTCAATATTTTCAAATCTTTCTTGTAATTTTTTTTATAGGCGTCTTGTTCTAAAGATTTACTAAAAACATACAAATTGGAATAAGGAATCAACCTATTGTAGATAAAATTCAATAATAAAGTTGTTTTTCCACATCCACTTGAACCAACAAATTAACAATCTGATTGGTTGATCTTTTCTTATTTTCTTCAAACGTTTGAAGTTTTATCTGATCTTTTTGCTTTAAAAATTTCTCCATTTAAATAGAAATTTTTCATCTTGAAGCAACGCTTGCAAAAATGAAGCTGTTCAAGTTGACTTCAGAAAGCTCTCAATTATTTTTTAAACTTGGAACATCCTATACACTTAGAGGAAGAATCAAATTATTTTATCGGTTTAAGCGGTTTTTATTCTGACAATTTTGTAATAAATTATTAGTGAAAGTTCTCCTTAATTGCATAGGATTTAGTGAGAAGAACATAACAAAATACTATGGTTTAAACAAAGGATATCATACTTTCGATCAAATAAAAAATAAATTCCCTTAAAAAAAGAGTTATCTGAAAAAACATTCAAACAATCAGATAAATCTTTAAACTTTGACGAAAACAAGTTTGAAATGCAAAAAAATTATCTCCTCTAATAAAATTCAAATAAAATCACCAGTAAGAATAATGTTTTCCAGCAATTATTGTAGATTTTGTTAGGGTTTGTTCAAGAAACTATTGAGCCAAAATCAGGTATAATTTTAGGAAAATAAAAACGCCAAAATTTAGACCGTTTGATGTAATTGAAGTGCAACTGTCAATCTCGTTGAACCTAGTTTTGAAAATCATACCGAACATTTACACAAGAAATCTGAAATTTTGTACACTTTTTTCCCAAATGTTGTTAATGGATCAAAAATCAGTGAAAAACCGAATGAAATCGATTATTATTCCAATTAGAAAAAAATATTAAAAGAATTCAAAAAAATCGTTCTAACTATACAAGACTCTGAGGGAAATTTATTAAATAATGAGAGTAAAACAAAAAAATTATATTTAAGATTGAAAAAGGAATAAAAATGAGTTTGATGATGATGACAAAATTCAATATTTTTACTTAAAAAACAAGGGGGCTATTCGAATGGCCCTTTAACAATCTTCATCCTGACCCTGTTTTTATCAATGAATCTGGACTTTATACTGAAATAAAAAATTACTAGTTAATTTTCTTTTCTATCTAAATGGAGGTCAGTTGTAGACCTACTCAACAATCAACTTACATTCAATAATAAAGACATTTGCACGATTGTTGACCGAAAATAATGAAATTTGGTTTAAGGCTAAAGATGTTGCAGAAATTTTACAATATGAAAAATACTAGACAAGCTATCATAAATAATATTGATCAATGAACGAGAAAATAGCCTTTAAATATATATAAATTACAAGAGTCTATGCCATAGACCCTTTCAAAATCTTCATCCTGACACTATTTTCATTAATGAAATCTGGCCTTTATTCTCGAAATAAAAAATTACTAGTTAAATTTCTTTTCTATCTAAATGGGAGTCAGTTGTGAATCTACTCAAATTCAATAATAAAAAATTTTAACATTTGTTGACGAAAATAATGAATTTTGGTTTAAGGCGAAAGATGTTGCAGAGGTGTTAGAATATAAAGATACGAAGAAAGCAATTAAAGAACATGTCAAAGAAAAATATAAAAAAAACTTCGAAAACATACATTCTGAAGGTAGGGTTGATTCGCCCCCGCCTTCAAACTTTCAAAAAAACACTGTTTTCATAAATGAAGCAGGCATATATTCTTTAATCTTGAAATCTAAAATGAAAATAGCAGAAATGTTTCAAGATTGGGTTTTAGCAAGAAGTTTTATTACCAAGTATTCGTAAATTTGGTGTGTAACAAACTTGAAAACGAAAATAAGCAGTTAAAAGATGAAATAAAACAGTTACAAATTTCAGGTCAAATGAAATCCTTGAAAATAGAGAATCAAGAATTGCGAATGGAATTAATGAAGAGAGATATGATATGTAAAAAATTTTGATAAGAAAAAGCACCATGTTTTTGTATTAATTAAGAAGAATCACATGTGGGAATGGCCTTATTATGTTATCAGAGCTCAGAAACGAGAAATACCAAAACCCGATTAAAAGATCTAAAAATAAATTATCCTGAATTAGAGATTTTGTTCATTGATGACGAACCAAATTCTATCAATCTGTATAACCAAATGAAAGAATCTTTGAATATTTTATATACAACGGAAATCATTTTACTACAAATATGGCAGAATCTCGACTGATTTATAGAATATCTAAATTACACGATGAAAAATGTTTCTAAATTTTACTAAAAACTCTCGATTTATTTATATTTTGTTTTGTAAGTGTTTAGCATAAACTAGGTTAACCATTGTAGAAATTCTTTTTTCATATTCACAAGGCATTTCGTTTTTATAACTTTCGCTGAAATTTTTTTTTAGCACAATCTTTGCAAAAAGCATCTTTTCTATCTTTACTATACTGCCAGTTATTAAATTCAGAAATTATTTTTAATTTCTTTACAAAAAGTAACACTTTTTCTCTTCTAAAGTTAATTTGTTCATTTTAACGTATAATTCCTTACAATAACAGTCTTTTCTATTCTCTTCTTGACACTTTGTACATTTCTTTTGAGACTCCATTTATATAGAAAAAATTATTACACGATGGAAAATGTTACTAAATTTTTTTAAAAACTCTTAACTTATGATATTTGGTTTGTAAATGTTTTTGATAATTATTTAACCATTTTATAGTTCTTCCACATTCACATTGAGTATCTTCATAATATTAATCTATGAAGATTCTTCTTTACACAATCTTTACAATATGAGTCTTTCTTATCTCTACTATAGTGATCACTATTAAACTCTGAAATTTTTTTAGTTTCTTTACATTTAAGACATTCTTTATCTCCAAAGTTAATTTTTCTATTTTATCATATAATTCTTTATGATATTCCCTCTTTACAATCTTTGCAATTATAATGCATTCCATCTTTCCTATTTTTATCTTTATAAAAAATTCATTTAAATCTTTAAATTCTTTGCATTTGTACATTTCTTTTGATGCGCCATTTATGTAGAAAAAAATTATAGTTTTGACTTCTTCAATTTCATATTCATAAAACTTTCCGGTTATTTCTTCATTATTTAAATATTTTATACTATTAAGTTACAGGATCTGTGTTATTAATTTGATAAATCACAAAGATTTCTCTTGACCAATTTGTTCTTATATTTGTTCGAAAATGTTTGTTTTTTACTAACAATTCTTACATGATCATTGACTTTAAATTTAGTTTTTCGTGTGAATTTCTGGTGGAATATACTTGAAAACGGTCTCTAATAACTCCTTTTCTGCATCCTTATCTACGTCTTTCGGTTTTCATTTTGATTGTGCTCGTGAACTGTATCGTTATAATTGTTTACGATTTTTTGAAGAATATCGATCCATTTAAAGTTTTTATTAATCTCAAAAATTACTTTCATTCTCTCATTTTTGAGTTCTGTTATATCTCTCTACAATACTGGATTTCTCTTCGTTTTCAGTATGATAAATCTTAATGTTGTATTTCCTCAAAACATCGTTAAATTCTTTATTTTTAAACTCTAAACCCTTATCTGTATGAAGTAGGTTAGGAGGTTTGTGATTGGATCCTTATGGCATCTTTTACTATATCTTCGAAAGCTTTTGGAAATATCCTTGCCATTTTTTCTTTTGATAGCTCTTGACCAAGCATATTTTGAGAAAGTATCAATAACATTTTAACATATACTTAAATCCATCATTTTGATCTGAATAGTTTAGACATTTATAACTAAATCTGCTGCCCATAAATCGTCAATTCCTAATGTTATAATTTTTCTCTTTTTTAAACTTCTTTCGTACCGGTGCATGAATTTTTCGAGCTTCAATCTCTATCTCATCTTTAGTCTTCAATTCTTGCTTAACAAGGTTTTGGATTTGGATTCTTTATAAACTTACTCTTGTTTGTCTTACATTTTGAACATTTTGCAGCAATTCTATACAATCCATTTGAACGATTTTTGAATCTATATTTTTTCGTTTTCTTTTTACACTTGTGACAGTGAATTAAATCATCTTCCATTTACATATCAAAAGTTTCCAAGTTTATTTAATTCGTCTAATATATCAGATTTTTGCTTCATTTTTATAGCCATACGGTACTGTATCGATCTTATTTTCTAGGACAATTCTCTTATCATCTTTAGCGTTCAGTGCCTGCTTTGTTTATGGTAACAGTGTACAACTCATGTTTATAACTTTTGATGACTGTCATCTCCCTAAATTCTTCTTTATCTTCGAACAAACATCTCTTCAAGTTTTCGATATTTATTGTTTTATTTAACAACGTTTCTCTTAATTCCTTTACACCTAACTGGGTTTTTATCTAGATATTTGTACGAGTACATCTTAGACCTTAAACCACAAAATTCTTCTAAAACTTCGCTATTTAACTCATCTTTGAAATTTTTCCCTATTACCTTCTTATTTTTAGTAGTGAAACATTCATGATCTTTTGGATAATCACTTGTATCAAAGTCATCTATATTTTCTTTAATAATTTTAAAGGATCTCGTTTCAATTCTAGAAAATAAAAAGGGTTCTTGGTGGGGGGGGGGGGGGGTGGGGGGGGGGGGGGGTGGGGGGGGGGGGGGGTGGGGGGGGGGGGGGGTGGGGGGGGGGGGGGGTGGGGGGGGGGGGGGGTACTTTTTTACTTTAAGAATTGTTTAGCATTGGGGCTAGCCTGTCGCTCCTTAGTCCATTTTCGTAGAAAATACAAAACTATTTTTGTTAGGTTGTGGTTGATGATTTCTATATATTATAAATTACATATTATAAAATCAAAAACATTATTAGTAGTACCTACATTAGTTTTAGTGGCATTTAGGAAATCACGTACCTCAATGACGTTATTTTTATGCAAGAGTAGGAAATTAAATTAATATTAAGTAATGAGATGAAAGTTTTAAAACGATTTACCTCTGTTGAAGTACCGACTTTCGAAAAGGATTTTGATTTCAATGGGCATTTAAACAATTCAAGTATTAATAAAAAGTTATTTTTTACTATTCACCACAAAAACAAACAAAAAACATGCGTAAACTTGTTCATTATTACGTAGTACCCTAATAGAAACATATATAGTATCCTATACAGTATATATAAATATATATATACTGTTTAATGTTAAGTGTGCATATCGTATTGATTGAAGTGAACCAATGATTGTTCCTATTGACAGACACCTTGACACCAGGACCGTAGCGAAAGAACATTCTCCACACTTGGGTGTTTTGGGTTCACACAAGTGCTATCTCTGTGATCATCTCAACAAAGGTATGCCTTTTGTATTTGGCAGCGTGTAAAGCAATAAGTGGTCTGACTGCCTGACACTTTGACATCTGGACCGTGATAACTGTTGAGTAAACGACCTCTGGCCTTGTCCTTCGGTTACATAACAGGGCTGCCTCTGTTATAAAGTTAAACAGCAGTGTATATTATCTGATGGTGGGTAAACCAGTAAATTGTCTTACCACGTTGCAATTATAAAAGGTTGACAGAACACTCATCTCATAGTTACAAGGATATTTACAATTAAAATATTCTTGACCACATTACATCAGATTTTGATTTTCTGTCTGTTTTCCAGGAATGTAAACAATTTAATAATTTGTGGAGCAGTAAATGACCTATACTACTCTACTGAAGGTTAAAATAAACTTTATTCATAATACCAATTATTACCAGTTAAAAATATTTTTAAAGCGAGATTACCCCAACCTCAACTAAGTAATTACATTTTTTAACATTATTTAATGCCAATAGACGTACAAAATGTGGTAAATTGAATATTAATTAGTGAAGCAAACAAAATAACTAGCGGAGTAAAAAACGCCACTTAAGAATTCATTAAGACCCCAAGTTAGTGGCGAATATGATTTTAGTTCAGCTAAAGATTTTATGAAGAGCTACCATCGACATACCCAGTAGCATCTAAAATTTAACGTAAAAAAACTTAAATTTTAATAAAAATAATAACTTAAACATTTCTGAAAGTCTTAGTTAACGCCATATAGTTTTAACGCCTTTTAATCTGTATGGGTGTATTTGAATCATAAACTTTTATATAAATAAAATATTAAGTTAAGTGATTCTTGAATCATTTGCGACGGTTTAATCAATCGCTTCTACCAGAGTAAATTGAATTATTATTCTTATATAAATATCGAAACAGGTATTTTTTGTCCATTTAGATAACACCTTACTATTTTTTTATACTTAAGTAGTTAAATAATTAAGGAAAATTGTAGTAATATTAGAAAACATCTTTCTTAATTTAGTAAAATAAACTTCTTTCTCTTTAAAATTCAGTAGGCTACTAATCACCAATAAAATATCCTTTTATTCTTCAAGGTAATAGAACTGATATAACAGTCAAATAAATAATAGATTGTGTTACTATGTTTTTCACGAATAGTATACGTAATCATTGATGAAGAGGCTTGAATATTTTTAAAACGTTTTATAACAATCTCAATTGTTTTGGATTGTACGTTTCATAGTCCACACTCATTTTATAACAAGGTGTAACTTAACAGCAAACCAACAGTGAAGAAGACCAGCGATGCAGAAACCACCATTCACATATCGCCCATTGTGTCGCGCTTCAATACCGGCTGGATAGTGTATTGTTAGACAAAACCTGCGTTTTGTTTGTACGTGCCGAAACGATATCTTCCATTTCAAACATTGTAATCAACTTGCTTCGTAGGACAAGCACCATTCGCTATCAGTATAAAAAGTTTATTTATAGAAATCACTAGTTTATCAACCACTTCGTGCTATGGTGGTTATGAACATGACTGTTCACAATAGAATTTTAGATAGGAACGACGGGTGTCTAATTTTTAATGATGAAAGACATTTTAGATAAGATTCGCCGTAATCAGTGAAAAATAACTGCAATTTTAACTTATTTCTATAAATACATTTCACTGTTAGGTCTGGTTTATATCTCGCAGTAGAACCTACACTGAGCACTGCCATTAGGCCTTCCTCTCTGAGGTTCTTGCAGGCCTTAGCAAGCTCTGCCTTTTTGCAAGCCTTCCTTTAAAAATTTGAGGATGAAACAGAACAAGTCTTTTTCTCATTCAAGGTCATAGAACTGATATACTAACCACTATCTCCCCCTAGATGTCTATATTAAAAATCTCGACAGAAACAGCGTAAACGCACACAGCCTTAAGTTACTAACGTAGTGTGAACCCATTCAAAGTCATTACATCAATGAAAGAGTAAGAGTTTTCTTCAGTTCTTTGCCCTAAGTAAATACATCAATTGTAAAATACAAGGTTTCAAACATCTTTATTTTGCAATAACTATTATAATCTGAAAATATTAAAACAGAATTCTCCCTTAATTCTCAGTATTTATGCGAAGTTATTCTAGAACATTCTTGAATAATACTTTAAAGTTTGTTCATCTTCATCATAAAATGACTACTAAGATAAATAATACTTTTTAGTTCTCTCTTGATGTATACTGTAAACAGCCCTGACAATAATATAAGGGTTTATTTGACACTGTGTATAATAAAATGGAGTTCAATTTGTTCAGATTTGTTTTTCTCTCAGAATACAATAATATGTTTATCTACGTATCGTTTAACAGTAAATTTATCATGTTTTCTTTACATCATAAATTTAAATCTTTTCGTTGTATGAAACCGTTAATTATCATAAAATATGTCCGAAAATTACTTAATAACGTATACGTAGCAATCAGTTTTGAAGAAGGTAAAATGTCCTAGTTAATTGACTGTTAAGGGATCCTTTCATTAAGTACTGCACTTTTTCGAGAATTTTAACTATCAGTTTAAGATCACAGGAATAGTTATTTAATATATTTAAATTATATATTAATATATAAATTATATATGATATATTAAATATATCATATATTACATATAATTAACTATGTATTTAAAACGGATCCCCTACTGTACTTATACTTAATGATCCTGTTGCATATAAAAAATTGCAATACAATTTAAAATTAATTATCCTGAGTTCTTTTCATTTCGTTAAGTAGTTTTTTTATAACATTTGTTTTAGTTCAATACCTAGTCCAGAATAATCCAGTATATTTGTAATAGAAAGTGCAGTGGATTGCAAACACAAATGAAATAAACCTGGATATTAATATAATGATATGCTTTTAAAATAATAGCAACTTAAATACCCTTGAAGTTTACCCTAGTTCTCATATATTCTATTATTTAAGATGCCACATACTAGGAAGTTCCTTAATGATTGATTCTGATATCCATCTTTAGTAATCCATGTTGCAAATCGTAGGATATGACTTGGTTACCTGTCCACATCCTAAACGTTTCCCAAAATGTTTATGAATCTGGTAGCAACATAAAAGGAAAAGGGATTAAAGATACACATAAACTAAAAAACTAGCACCAGCTGCTAGAGTTTTGGTTCTCATTTTATCACGCGTTCGAAAATTTTACTAGTTTCTTCAGTGAAAACTATATTCGTGGTTCTTAACGACCAAAATTTGAGATCCTAAAAAACTATTAAATCTGAGGCTCTACTGAAAGTAATGATATTATAGATATTAAAGTTTTAATGACTTCCTTTAAAACGCACTCATGACCTATCAGTTAGACAGTGCCTTACTTCTGTTTAGCTTTATAAATAATAAATACACATATATTTAGACTTTTTAAATACGTAACCATCAAAATACTTGCACGAATCATCCGTTTCAGTTTGTTTTATTTTATCCACTACCTTAGGGAACATTTTGTATTTTTGTTTTGTATAATAAAATCACAGTTACAAGGCTGAGAAGTTACTGAATAAAAACATAATATCACAAATATAGATCGAGAACATGTGAACAAAGTCTGGATTCAATGCTCAATAACCTTACGTCACAAATCGGATTTAAGTGATCCATTAAGTTACACATATGGCGCTGATATCCAGTACTGTAAACGCCCCCCCCCCCACCTGGCTACTTACAGCTACTCTGATCGTACGAAATCCCTGATTTGACACCATCAGGTGTAAACACGTGGCTTAGTTAAGGTTTTATATTTAGATGGTTATATATTTTAGTAGGTTTATTATGAGGATAATTCAGCGTGAAGTTCATTTTGTTCCAGCAGGAAGTAAAGATAGGCTTTGAGTCTAATTTTCTTGGTTTCTAATTATTTTTAATAATAAAAGGGTTAAAGAATACATTAAAGAGTAATATCAGCAATATTTGTGTCAATTAAGGAAATATATAGAAAGATTAGATATAATTAAAATATAATATAATATAATATAATATAATATAAAGAATTTTCAACTGAAGCAACTAAAGAGTGTTCAAAGCATTGATATAAATTCAAATATATACAACTAAGTTTCTGTTGAACCTTACAGTTGAATTTAGTTACCATGGAGTGGAATCACAACCCATTCCGTTAATGTTAAAGAAACCCCGCTACTACTATCCCAGAATTTAGAGTAATAAAACTACTCGCATATTTACAAATACATAGCTATCTGTTGTTAAATAAATGGTTGTTAAAACGCAACCATTAAATTTAATCTGATGAATTCTATTTTTATTAATATAATTTAATTGATGAGAAAATTTATCTTATAAAATAGTACGGATAATATTTTACAATAAACCACTCACTATAAACAATATCCTGTAAAGAAATACAAAAAAATTCAATAAATGAATAGAAACTTGTTAGTATCTTTTGAAATATTAAGCAACTTTTAATAATATACTATTTATTACAAGGAAGTTAAAAATATAATACAAGCTTAAATAAGTACAAGTAAAAATACCTTGTAAAATAGTTTATTAAATTTATGAAGTCCGTAGGCAATAATTGAAGAATATTTAAGAACTTCAAATTATTTTAATATTTAATTTTGTTAAATAGGTATCTAAAAAATAGATTAAATAAAAATGGTGCTGTTGTAATATTGCTCGACATGCGTTCTGAATGGTAAAATTAAAATATTATAGCATATGTGATAATAATTCCGTTAATACTTTGGGTGGACACCTGGTAGGTCTAGAAGTACTTTATCTGGTCGGTATTGAAGCGCGACACAATAGGCGATATATGAATGGTGGTTTCTGCGTCAATGCTCCTCTTTACATGTGCTTTACTGAATTGCGTTAACACTTTTTTATTGAGTATCTGTAAAATATTTAAAGCACAATCACAAAAAATTTTAAAGAAAACAGCTGATTCGCAAGGTAAGTTTCAATAGTTTCGGTAAACTACAAGATATATTATTATTTGCCTCAAGCTAACTAAAAAAACTAGTTTTTGGTAATTCAATTTTTACGTCGTAGCCTTTCACAAGTGATAATTTTTATATCAATTTAAGTTAGCTGCATTTTGTGCTATAAGTAACGCGTGATCTTCAAAACTATTAAAGCAGACAGTAATTAGCAACAGTGACGATATAACTGATGGAGTTAAACGTCCCTTTGAAACTAATTAAGACTCCCAATTTAGATAGGAGAATGATGCCACTTCAACTAATGACTTCATAAACAACATGTTTCAATACAACTGCTAAGGTTGCTAATGTATTTTTTCAAAGAGAATTTTCACTTTTATTGGGATTTCTTTTTCTATCTTAGAATACAGCACTGTGATCTGACTATAAATATAATTTTATTTATTTATATATTTACAAATACACAGAAATATAATGTACAATATTGTTAAGAACAAAGATGTTCATAGCTAAAAAGAGTTAAAAAACCAGTAATGAGCTAGCTTACAGTAGTACAAAAAAGTGTAACAACAATCTAATTGAATACCTTTAAAAAATCAACAAGAATCGATATTATAACAGGACAACACTAACGAGAATGATATGGAATACTGTAACGATGTTACTACACCAAAATATTTCATGTAATGAGGTCGAAATTGTTACAGCAGACGAGTCAAGAGCTAGGCATTTTATTAATAGACATCACGCTGTTTAATAAATATCTGTATAAATAAATATATATCACGGTGGCATTCCTCACAACACTAAGTCCACCAAAGAAGAAGTATAAAGCGCCAACGACCTCGTAGCCCAGTCGAAGAATTCTCGGGATGAAGCTGAACTGGATATACTTGCGATTATGATATCCCAATGTACATAAGTCGAAAAAATCTCGTGGCAAGGGGCTCCCGAAATCTGATTAGCTCCAATAGAGGGGATCAGGTCACTACAGAGTTGGGAACTGTATAGAGAAATCAGAGACTTGGGTCTTTTATCAGAGACTTGTCTTCCAACCCGAGTGGATGGTGTCCGTAGGCACTCGTGAAAACCAGATGAAGAGCAACGGGATGTCTGAAATCTTAAATACAGTTGTGTATGAACTATCCAATATTAAAAAAAAGAATTTTTTTTTAACTAAAGTGATTATAACCTTTTAGGGTGGGAAACTAATTTTACAGTAAACAGCGTGTAATAAGATTTATTAGTTTAATGAGTGTATAAACGTACAAATATCAACTCCGCTTCCTACGATGGGCTTTTGTATATAATATTTCAGAAAAAGGATAATTTTGGATGTTATTTGAGTCTTTGTTATTAAATATAATTTTGTATATACAATTTTAAAACAAATACAATTGTATATACAAATTACAACATTATTTTTTCTGTTAATTGACTTCGAAACGAGGTACATATATTTTGTCGTTTCTTGGTTCACTTTTTATGTTTCTTTGTATTTTGGTACAATTTCGTAAAGACCTTTTAAAACTTTTTTAAACTTATCCAACAATGAATCCTTTATTCTTGCTCATAGTCAAGTGTTATGAAGAACATCAGCTAAGTGTACAAATAATCAAAGCTGTTCAATCAATTATTAAATTTTACACTTAGATACAGCTGCAAGAAGAAGTAAATCGTGTAGGACATAAGTTTATATCAACGGTGTTGTTTATTTTGTATTAATACCTCCTGAAGTTTGGTACAATAATGTAACGAAAACACTGAGTATATTGGAAGATGTATCATCACAAACTTTAACTTTTTTACGTTAGGTTGCTCATGTAATTAAATATACAGTAAACCCATCTCCAAAACAGACACGTAATATTACTTAATTAGTTTTATCTTGTCTGCTCTTTACATTAAAAACTAAATGATTTGATATAACATTTGGAACACAACACAAACGGGAAAATTCTAAAAACGCTGAAAATTGCTTAAATGTTAGTAAACCCAATAATTTAGAAAAGCTCAACAATATTTGACATGTTGAGGAGGATAAAAAAATCCGAAGAGGTTAATTGCTAAGGGTGGCGTTTAATGAGTACTTCACAGTATCGAGACTCTGCGATTCCTCTTCAAGATAACAAGTGCTTCTCAACGTCACGGAAGCTAATATTTAACGTAGTTTTTAAGGTCCCTTCATAATACACGCATTTTACTTTATATAAAATAAATTTGCTTTATTAGCAGCTTTAGTATTTATCAATCGAAATATCTGAAATACTTATCATAAAATATTGTATTATTTGCAATTATTCTACAATATCTGGACTTTCTAGATTTTCACTCAGTATTTCTATATCTAATTTCCTTAAAATAAATAATTATCTGGAGTGAACATCGTTTAGTTTATAAAGCTTAATGTCATTTTTCAAAATTGTATGCGAAATTAATAAAAATAAGCAACGAACAAAAGTTTTAGTTCACGTGCATACATTTATACTTTTTTGAGAATTCAGTATCGTGGGCTACACAAATTAAGAACTTTATGCTAACCCAACATATCACACGAAATAGTTTCCTCTATTTGATGTAAGATATTCATGTAAGGAATTAAACGTCTATTTAAACGTGATATTTCTTGTAAAAAGTGAATTTATTGTGGGAATAAATTTACAAATGCTACAGATACAGCAGTTTTTTTATTATTAACTGTTATTACCTATATTTCATCACAATAAAATTAGTGTAGACGTTTTCAATATATAAATTAGATAATGTATATAGAAAATATTGTATTTTAATTTTTTCATTTGCAGTAAAAATTATGTAAATATGTTTATGTACATATGAATATTTATCTGGATTTTCCTAACGATGACACATTTCGTTTTGAAAGGGTTTGTTCTTAAATGTAAAAATTTACACTGGAAAAGAGCTGCAAAATTGTAAAGTTTCATAACTACAACTAATTCATAAATTAAAAGTTTGAGTGCAATTAACCATTTTGTGCATAAGTTCTTAAAGCAGTGTGCTATACTGTAAGTTATACAGACCACTCATCTTTAAATATTCAAATTAGTAGTCCTTGTGCGTAAATAATCTGATATTCTGAAATATATTTTAGAGGTTTTAGTCAGAAATATTATAAAAATATGAATCTCAGAACCAAGATCACAAGAGGCAGACTATTTGAAAGTTTACTCCCTTGAGGAAGTGACATATTGCTTTGTAAGTGTATTTCTTAGTAACTCACGCTTGATTTTCAGGTGCACTCTCTTGTATTTATTGTATAAATTTAACACAAAGTGCAAACAGCTTTCTTGTCTACATATTTTGAGATTATTAAGGACGTGAAAATAAGTAGCTTGGTAACTAAGTAAAACAATTAAACTGGTAACAAAGTTTACAAAACCTTTTGTGTTACATTTATTAAAAGCAAATTTCCTTACGAAAACTTTTATTCGTATTTTCACATACAACATCTAGGCTTAATTTAGTTTCTAGAACATGTATCACTATTTTAAAACACTGTATATAATTAGTTAAACCAGTGGGAATTTTAAAAGTGGTATTTTTAAATACCCACGCAGTCCTTGCTTCTAATCTAGATTCATACTTTAATGGCAAATTTAAATCACAAGTGAAATAAAATACATAAATTAGTGATTGATAACTAAAAATCGATAAAAATTACACTTTTAACACGACTCGTATGTTTATAAAATTTGTACCTATTATTATCCTCAACTTTGTTGAAACTTTCTATAGTTGCTAATAGTTTTTTATTAAGTGCATATTTATAGAGTTAGTGAATATGACAAACAACATGTAGGTTGCTATTCCTGACTAAGGCGTGCCACAACGCTTTGGTAAGATTTGTTTATTTTAACCTAGTTTGTAATTATGTATGAGGTTAGTTCTTTACCTGAAGAAGAGATTAGATTGCAGATCTCGAAACATAATGTTACTGATTTCTTGTTTCACTGAACGATGGCAAATGTCCGGATAAATCCTGTTTCCTTCACTTTCATATTAATCAATTTGGTTTTTAAATAAATCACGGAGCTTCTGTAACTTTTATTAATAATATAATTCTTTTTAATTTTACTTTAAAATTTTAAATAAAAACAAGCAAATATATGCAGAAATAAATTAAAACTTTGTTTAAAAATGTGTGTTATAAACTTTTGGTTCCAAAATCTTAAAAATTGGTGCACAATTGTTTAAAATTTAGTAGTCTTTAAAAAAATTTAAACGCCGTTCATTTATGAACCTAGAGAAAATAAAAGGTGTGTTTTGTAAAGCGTATATTACTTGCTAACCTTTTTCAACTAACATTAGTTGGTATCTAAAACAGTTTTTCAGTTATTATGTACATGAAAATTCCATAATAAATAAATAATTAGTATTTTAGTTGCCGGACCGGTATGACTATTAACTTGTACTAACATACTAAGTATTAACGACGTATCACGAGACTGTTAAATACTAATAACATTTATCGAACTACAGACATATTTCTGTGACAAGACATGAAGCACATTTACATCTTTTTTTATTTCTCATCTTATGCTATTCCAACTTTGAGATTATTGAACTTCCTCTAAGCGATAAGACATTGAATTCAGAGTTGTACAAGAAACTTAGTCCAACTTGCGAATCGATACGGGGGATGGACATTTAGATGTATTGTATCTACCAAGATCGTGTTAATGAATGTAATTTGCAATCTTTTAGCATTTAATTACAATGCTAATGTATATATGTTTATTGCAAGTAAACTATCATAAAACTATTTATATTTCATATACGAAATAAATAGAAAAACTAATGTTAAGTTATTTATTTTATATGTATGAAAGAACCGCAATAATAAAAATAAGGACCAAGAGAGTTAGAAATTTGATTGTTTTGTAAAGACACCCCTCCCTCGCGCGCACGCACGCGCACACACACACACACACACACACACACACACACACACACACACACACACACACACACACACACACACACACACACACACACACACACACACACACACACACACACACACATTTAAAAGCGTTCATTATATTTTCCTATATCTAAATATCTTTTATAAATCTCTAACATTATGAAAACACCAAATAACCTGTATTTTGATATTAAATTACCTTATGGTATCAGTATCATGTAGGGTACTGATAAAGTCTGTAAAACTTCACCTAATATGACCACTAAACCCTAAATCTATCAATATATAATAAAGTATTGAATGAAAGAGTACACCAAGATTGATACAGGCTGTATGTAAACAGGTAACATATGTTTTATTAAGCATTGATTTGATTAAGTTATCCAAAGTTCTTACCTTAATATTTCATCAAATTTCCTTCAATTTTTATACAAAGTGTCGGGAGTTTTTAATTTGAATCCTCAATGGTTTAAAATAGTGACTTGAACTACACAAGGATTTTGATTGATATCAAGCAAGTTTTTTCTTTTCTATGCAAGAGAAATATAAATACTAAGGTCTCCACCTTTTTTTGCATTTTTCTGTTGTAATTCTAAGAATCTAATAACTTTACTGTTTGCAGTTAAAATACACACTTTACATATGCTATTTAAAGAAAAAGTGTGTTTCAATGGTATTTACTGAACTTAAAGTTACCGTAAGCCTTATTAGCCAATGTAGATAAATTTGTTAATAGTTGTGAATAAAAATGTTTAAGCAAGAAGGTCCTCATTTGTGTCTCTTCCTTTTTGCTATTAAAGGCTACTATTCCTTGCAATAATGTTTTAAATCATTACGGGCTCTTTAAAAATGGGAAGGTAATTCTTTAATTCCTCCTTTTTTATGTATTGCGAAAATATGTTATATCTTAGGAGAAGAATTTCACCTAACTTAGATAAACTAGTTCGTCGACATCCGGAGTTGTCTGATTACTACGTACAAAACATAGATTTATTTTACAGAAGATTTATTTATAATAGTTGTATCAATATGAAAATTCTTTTTTATTCCTGCTTGAGCCAATTCAGAGCTAAACCTTGAATGTCTTTCTTTTGACAAAATAATTCTGAAATTGTGAAAATAGCAGCGGAGACCGCAAAGGACACTGATACATTCCTGAGACTTTCTTTGTTGAGTAGGAGTTTCTAGGTTACATAGGTCCAGTGCATGCCACCAAGGACTACGTTTCTCTCTTATAACTTTTCTGATACAAATTTCTAATTCAAATTTTTAACTTAAATACTAGAATGAATCAATTATCTCCACTTTCTAGTAATTTTACGTGGAGCATGTTTAATCGAAATACCTTCATCACCTTCATCATACAAAAGCTGCCTCATAGTCACAATAAGAATGATAAAGGAATTTATAATCCTCATTTCATGCATTCCTGAAAGTGTAATAGACCTCCAAAATTACATTGTATGATGATAAGAGGTAACTTTATATTTAATTTATTTGTCTTCTTCATGATATATGGAGAAGAAATTGGCTTATTGAATAGATATTTTATAAGAATCTGTATTCATTTTATTTGTACGAATAAACGTTATTTAAAATATTTTTTCTAATACATAATGTCATTTACTAGTAAATAATGGCATATTTACAATTAACTAAATCATATAAATGTTGTAATAAAATATGTCAAAGATAAAACGAATTGTTTATACTGGTTATTATATTGTCGTACCAAATTGTAACATTCGTGATAAATTACGCGATTTACGAAGTGCGAGATGACAAGTAAACCACTTAAAGTGTATCTTGGTGACAGTTGGCACAAGAGGGCTTGATTAATGTAAACAAGCGCCCTTGGCAGACTACGCAGTTAATATTTCTTGTATATCATTCTTACAAGAAACCACGTACACATAGAGCTTTTACAAAAAAAAATTGGATTTTCTACACATTTTTCGTTACCTCTTTCTTGTGTTTCATGGAAAACTCGTTTATTTCAGTTATAAAATAAAAAATACTCACGCCAAATAACTATGCATTCTCATGTTAAAATTTAATGAATATTTGACTTTAAATATTAAACCAGGTGATAAATAACTTGCGTAAATAGTGTACTTAATTTTGACCCTTTATAAAGTTCTGTAACTCAAGATAAGTTGAATAAAAACTGTATTGCCACTCTTCAGTGCCGTCGTACAGAGCAGAAAATCAATATAAAAAGCAACATTGATCTTTATAGATGTTGCTTCATCAAGAGATAACGGCTGAATGGTACGGGAAAGAGGAATCGCATTAGAACGCTGAAATATGCGTTAGCCAAAGAAAATTGCTTCATCATCCAAAAACGCTTTCCAGCCTTTCGTCGACGTATTATGGATCGTTTGAATTTGATCTTAGTCTTATTATGTGTTACTGCTTGTCTTATTATAACTTTGACCAACGAAATTTTTGTCTTGTTGAGGGTCAGTGGAGGAGGAGTTGAAATTGATAGACTTGCACAAATTTCCCAAGAGATTCATTAGAGCACATGGCCAACTGGAGTTCTCGGTGACAATGTATCTTGTGCTCGTCACGTTACTGTTATTACGTCTTGAGCTTGTCTTGTTATAGCTGTCACTACCAAAATGTGTGTCTTGATGAGGGACAGTGTCAGGGGAGGTGATAAACTAGCACAAATTTCCCAAGAGATTCATTAGAGCACATGGCCAACTGGAGTTCTCGGTGACAATGTATCTTGTGCTCGTCACGTTACTGTTATTACGTCTTGAGCTGTCTTGTTATAGCTGTCACTACCAAAATGTGTGTCTTGATGAGGGACGGAGTCAGGGGAGGTGATAAACTAGCACAAATTTCCCAAGAGATTCATTAAAGCACATGGCCTACTGGATTTCATGGTTTAAATCTAGCTTTTGACAAAGTAAAATCACCAGTTCATTAGATTTATTTAGATAATTTGTTTTATTTTAGATTTTTATGTTAAAAACGTTTGAAGTGACAAATAAAATATTCAAAAAAACCATTCTAAAATAGTTTTAAATTTAAAATTTCTAGATAGGATAATCCTTTTTTTAAATGAAATTATGATTAAATATTGAACTTTGGTATTATCAAGAGGACACTATGATTGTAAGATTTTGTCTTAGTGGTGAACTAAAGAATGCATACATTATTAGAAAGAACAGACTATATTTTACTTACTGTGAAAATGTCTTATCATTATGACGATCAGTTTTTGATTTCTGCCTCCCAAAAAGTAAGTGAAGTCAGCGAGAAAAAGGCCACTCCATCCCTATATATTATTTGTTATTTGGCTATATAATTAGGTGAATTCATACATCAAAGTTATAAATATAAATGCGCTCAGTAACATATTTACAGTAACCTAATCTAAACATACCTACATCGTGTATGGTCGATGCCACCATTTGCTATTCATAAATTTTGAAATCGAAACATTTAATTGATTATCAAGCCAATGTGTCAGCATCAGAAATTATAAATTTAAAAATATGTCTAATATTTTACTAATCTAAATCATTAAAAATACATTTTAATCACATTCCATTTTTTAACTTTTTAAACTTTGTATTAGCGATATCACATCCACTTCCCTTTTACGTCTTGATTTATTAATTCTTCCTCGTTTATTTTATTACTATAAGGAAGATATCAATCATTAAATTTATTGTAATTTTTTTATTTTCTAAAGCTTATATAAGAAATCTATATATATGTAATAATTTTACTGGATATGCAAAATACAAAATGTCTTAAATGCCAGTTTTAAAGAAAGAAAATATTCACTGTTTTAAACCTGTTAACGTTTAAATAATATTTATATCAGATTGGGATGCATCATCAATCAGTGTCATGTATTTTGTCTATGGTTTTAAGAAACGAGAACTGCACAAACTGATTTCTGATGAGCAAACACAAGAGGTACAAGGTACAAGATAATGTTTACCTTTTCGTTCCCCAACATCAGGTTTTTGCTCTTTCAGTTTAATTTCAGATTCTTTTACAGCATTTATAATTAGGTATTCCGTGTTTTGCAATTAATTCATTTATTGAAATGCAGTATTCTAAAGACATCGCTAATGAACACGTGGGAATTCTATGAATAAATTTTGTATATACCTTGAAAATAAAATTTTAAACTGTAATTGCACTAGTTCATTGATTAAAATTAAGTTAAGGTATGATATGCTGCAAGGAACTAAATTATTGGATTATTCAAGTTTAACTTTCTTTCTCTCAATCACACTTTTGAAAGAACTCTACAACTTGGATTTACAACCGTCATTTTCAGATCAGGAGTTTTCAGATTTTACGAGAAATATATTCTACATAAAAATTCTGTTGTTCGTTTATATCCCATTGTGATAGAATGGTCGGTTCTGAATAGGGTTGAACATAAATCGCTTTATTTCTAGAATCTCCACTACACTTTCGAACAAATGTGATATTAATAATAAGTATTGGTGAAATATGGTTATGTTAACCCAAACACAATAAAACCTAATTTTTCATATTGACAGACAAATAAAAATACCCTGGTGGTATGTACGTAAATGGCAGATAAGATAGCGTTTTACACAATGATTCAGTCCCGATTAACTTCTAATTATCCTAGATCGAGGTGGTAGAAGTGACTCGTCGGTGACACTTTACATTGTGTAAAACATTCAAATTTCATAAAAATTGTTATAGCAAACATACTTTATGAACATTGACTTAAAGATTAAAGTTTATCATACGAATAAAATTCAATAATAGTTTATTTTCAAAGTGATGTAAAAAAGAAACATTAAACATACAAGTAGTGTAAAATATTGATTTGTAGTCGTTAAGCTACCACAGCGCAAAGATGAAGAGTGAAATATTTATTTTGATAAATTCATTACTACCACAATACTTTAATCAGGTATAATGAGGGACTAGAACTTTCAGTATTTGGGTAGCCCTAGTGACTGGGGATTTTAAATAAATTACCCAATATGACAGCTCTGATAGTAATGCAGAAACTTTTAAGAATGAGAGGTAGGAGGAACAAGGAAATAAGATATGAAGAAGAGAGGAGTGAATGGAATGAGTAAGTTGATATGCCTCCTCCAAATAAATATTCTAGAATACTCATATAACAGAAAATGGTACGCAACTATGTTATCTTTTCTTAGTAGTTTGAGCAGCTGTGTGTTGACGCATCCTGTAATATATTCTACTAATTTTATATATATATATATATATATATATATATATATATATATATATATATATATAAAAACGTGTTTCTCAACAAGTGTTATTATAACAGATTTAAAGTGTTAATTTGAATTATACGTAACACAATAATCTGATTAAATATACGTTTATCATTTATTCGAATCAATATTTATGTAACTCATGTGTATTTTTTCAGGATAAAACAAATTACTAAACATATCAGTCAAAATTTTAAAATCTATGAAGATTTGTTGACAGATTCTTTTATATTATAAGTTTTCAACGATCCATCAGATAAGGTAAGGCCATAACTGAAAGTCAACGCAAGTTTTACTGTATTCAAAAGTTCTAAATAAGTTTACATTTCAGGAATTTCCGATTACATTACCTGCATTGTCGCATTTAAATATATAAAACGAAAAAAGTAATACTCATCTTAAATGAAAATTAGTCTTAAATTCAATAAATTAAAATAACATTGATAGCAATTTATTATATCAACTAATAATAATAGTGAAAGGCAGCATGCAAGACTTACAGTAATTTGGAATGGAACACAATGGAAGAAATCTATAACCACATGAGCTGGTTCCCAGATTTCACAATCAGTTTATGCCGGAAGACTGGAGATGTGGAGTTATTGGACCAGATGACAGCACTGAGAGTATCAGGGTGGAAAATATTAACCCTGGCCCATAACGACTTCACAATAGAACCTTGTAATCAGCGGGTGTGGGTTGAGAGGGTGAGTAGCTGTGGGCTGAATCAGATTGCTTACATGTAATCAATCGTATGTCACGGCTGGTATTATTACAGCATATTACAATGAAACCAATGAACTGATTAGTCATTGTATAGATTCGAATTTACCTTTTTAAATAAATCTCGTGATTTGTAAATACTTTAATTTAAACGTAAAGCAACAAACAACTCTTCAAAACACAATTTTCATTGTTTAAATTTAAAGTGTGTGTAAAATATCTCAGGTTAGAGCAGAGAATATGTTATGTAGACTTAGCCATTACTATAAAATAGTCGTCCATATTATTTTAAAAGTTAACTAGCTCTGCGGCCAGGTAACATATTAATTTACCCACTGGATCCTTCTAGTCTCTAAATGACATAGTGTCTTGAGACAAGCTAATTGTATCTGTCTGGATCCATAGGCTACTTGGAAATGCCTCCGAATGGAAGCGGAAATTCCAACCGCTAGCCTTAAAATAACCTCTGGAAAACGTGGCTTGTCCCCTTAGACTACGGATCATATGTTATCTGGTATATCCAGATTGATGGAAAGCACATACATGTTTTATATTTTACTTTTAGAACGTCTGCATTAAATACGTGGTATTTAGTAGCCATTTTTGCTGAAGAAACCTGATTTATGAAGATGACCCGTTACGCACAACTAATTTACATTAAAAGATAAGGGAGACGGGTTCAGGAGTTTATATCTATAAAGTTGGCTTAACCTGATATCAACTTTATAATGCATCTGATGTTGCAATTTAAATATCTTACTGAATTTTAGATATTGTGTATACACATATAAAAACCGAAACATAGAATGGCCTAATAACATTTTAATATACAATAACTATGTATATTTTCAATTTAAAATACAAGATCTTGAATTAAATATTGTTTTATTGTGTTCATAAATTTCTAGCAATATTTCATGGTCCTATTTCGCTTATATTTCCGTCTGCATTTGAACCTGATAAAGGTATAAGATTATAACTTTACACACCTGTTAAAATAACATTTAAATATTTATGAGATAATAATCACTTTCAGTTTCAAAATATTTGTTTTGTTATACTAACTTGTGTGTAAAGTTATAAATGTATACCTTTATCGACTTCAAAGATAAAAAAATAAATGTTAAATACCTATTTACACATTTGGTAATCGAAGTTGAGAAAATTGTTGGGATATTATTTTCGGTGCTTTAAGAGACCACAAGCATATAATTATATAGGGAGAACTGTAGACACATAATTGGCTCTTCAAGCAACAAACCAAGTGTCAACTGGTGTTTGTAGTCCTGTCTGTGTTGCGAGAGGTAGTGTACCTTGTTGCAGGATACCACAAGCATCTAACTTAGTTCGAGGACTTTAGCTGTGCGCGTGACCTGGAGTGTGTGGTGATGGGCGGGAGGGGTGGCGGGGTAGCATTATGCGCTGCGTCCCGAAAACATTTTCTTTGACTCATGGTTAAAACCCTCCTTTCAGGAATCGTATTGGCCCAAATAACTCATCGCACTCGCCATAAGTGCGAGTCAGTATCAGTCACTCGAGCTAGCCGGTCGTTATCGCTAAGCGCTCCGGACTGAAGGTCAAGTGTGTAGCACGTGCTGTGTGTAGGTTAACCTAACCCGTTAGTAATGGACGTAACCCTGAATTTAATTATTTCTACGTAATTATTACGGTTAACTGCAGCGTTTGCAATCTACAGTGTGAAGACGAAAAAGAGCAGTATCAGTTGTAATGGAAAGTGTGGTGCAGTAGTGCACAGTACCTGTATTCCAAGGAAGACCCGTTCTAAGCGTGAGTGGATGTGTGATTATATGCAAAGGTGACAAAGATTCTGTAAGTAGCATAAAAACCTCAGCTACGTCAATAACCCAAGAGTTTTTAATTTCAACCTTAAATGCTTTCAAAAAGTGAAGTATTCAGTGAGCTACATTCGTTTATAGCAAAGAGTTTCAAGGAGTTCAAAGCTTCTCTAGAGTTTTTCTCTGGCAAAATGGATGTTGCCAACGACTTGATGAAGGAGATGAAGGAAGAGTTAAAGAGTGCGAAGGAGGAAACCCGACGCCTCCACGAAGAAAACGAGAAGCTGCGCAACACTGTAGAAGACCTGGAAATTCGTATGAGAGACATAGAACAATATTTCAAGGATCTCAAATATCAAGATTAGCGGTGTTCCTGAGTCCCGAAACGAAAACCTGGATACTCTGCTGTCGGACGTTGCCAAAGGCCATTGGTGGTTGAGTTGAAGGAGGAGTCTGTAGAAGGCGGCGCATCGGGTCCCCAGCTACAACAAAGAAGCGAGGCGGCTCCCATTGTTGTGAAGTTCAAGTACCGGCGAGACAAGGAGGCTTGGATCAGCGGCTTCAAGGCGACACGACCCCTGACAGCTGACAGAATCAGCCCCATGATGCCGAAGGAGAAGGTGTTTGTTAATGAGCACCTTTCACCTGCCAACAAGAAACTTCTCTCCAAGACCAAGGAGGCTGCAAGGGACGAAGGATACAAGTTCGTGTGGACCAGAGATGGCAAAATCTTCGCACGGAAGGACGTCGGCCACAGAGTCATCAAGATCATTAGTGAGGCAAGTCTTAAGAGACATGTAAGTGTAAACCCAAACAGTACACAGTTGTAAATAATGTAACAATAGTCAACATCTAGTAGATTAAGTATATTGTTGTTACGTAATTAGAAATAGTATTATATGATACAAGAAAAATAATGTTTTTGAATTTCGAAAATTTAAACAGAGATTTTTTTGCCTCACCTGTTTTTTGTAAGTCACGTTTAGTTGCATCCACATAAATATATTAGAAGTCTCCGGCAAAATTTCGATATATTACTAGCCAGTTTAGTAAAACTGGACTACGAAATTGATTTAATTATATTAACAGAAATTTGGATTTTCGAAGAGGAAATTTGTTTATATAAAATTCCGGGATATTCTATCTTTGCGAACTGTAAGGAAACATACCGAAGTGGCGGTGTTATAGCTTTTGTACGGAATACAATTAATGCTAAGAACAAATCTATGACAATGCGATCTGCAGATGTGTTAGTTCTAGAGATAAAGATACAAAATTCCATATATAATATTTTTTGTGTGTACAGACTAGAAAACCACACGGAATTATAACTTTATTGAAGAATTGGTACCACTATTAAAGCGACTATCGACTAACGCTATATATCTGGGTGACGCTAATATATGTATAAAAAAAGACAAACCGGAAGTAGAAACATATCTTTCTTTGATGTATAATAATGGATTTGTTCCTTTTATTAATAACTACACTAGAATATTCCTCGGATTCTTCCTCATGTATAGACCACATCATTGTTAGACATAAAAATTTAAATATGTTTTATAACAGGAAACTTTAAAACAGAAATTACTGATCATAATTTATTAGCTTTAATAATAAAAGAGGATAATTTTGGAAGAGTGTCGCAAGATAATTTTTCTACTATGAAATGCGAAACAATAAATTTTGATAAAATAAAGAATTTTGTAAACACTCACAATTGGAATTCGTTGTTAAATGAGTATGATGTCAATAGAGCATTGGTTGAGTTTTATAATGTCATTCAAGAGGCCCTTTTTTTAGTAAAGAAACGAAAAGATATATCAAAAGGAAATATCAAAAAGCAAAATTTAAGAGTCCTTGGATAAACGAATTTATATTAGATAAAATACAAAAGCGAAACAAGCTAGCTAAATTAAAGAAAAAAAAAGGCCATACGACTTTAATTTGAATGCATACTTTAATTCGTTTGTAAATAAACTAAATTTAAATATTAGCAAGGCAAAAGACAAATATTACTCCAAATTATTTGACGCATGTAATGGTAATAGTCTGAGCAGTGGAAGCTGTTCAACAGCCTAACTGATAGGCGAGATAAACGGCCGATAACATGTGTGCAAGACAGTGACGGTAACAATGTAGAGGACCCACAACAATTGGCAAACATGTTTAACGGACTATTTCATCAGTGCCCAGCTATCACTGTTGGCCGACTCGCCCGACACTGATGGCGTGGGCACCTCCGGCTACGTGTACCAAACAAATAGCTTGTTCTTGTATCCGGTAGTGAACAAGAGGTTATGAAAATAACAAATTCCTTAAAAAACAAAAAATCTGTGGGCTGTGACTCTCTTTCAGTTGAGCTGTTAAAGAAAATTGCCCCAGAAATAGCTCACGTTCTTGTACATTTGATCAATGCTAGCTTCTTATCAGGAGAGTTTCCTACCAAGTTAAAACAAAGTATTGTTGTACCAATTTTCAAGAGCGGAAAGCGGGATGCTCTACAGAGCTATAGGCCTATCGCATTGTTGTCAGTGTTATCCAAGGTGTTTGAGCGAGCTATGAAAACTAAGACTCCTCGAATCTTTGAACAAACAAACTTTTTTCAGCCCTAAACAATTTGGATTTACAAAAGGAAAGAATACTGAATTCGCTATTACTGATTTTACAGAAGGAATCTATAACAGCCTTAATGATGGTAACAAATCATCGAGAATATTCATAGATTTTTCCAAAGCTTTCGACCTTGTAGATCATGAAATTTTTATTAACAAGATTAGAATTAGCGGGAGTTAGAGGAGTACCTTAAGGTGGTTTAAAACCTACCATATTGGACGCTCACAACAAGTCCGCATCCAAAAGCTATTAAGCCCACCTAAAGTTGTAACAAAAGGTGTCCCTCAGGGATCCGTGCTTTCAGCTCCATTATTTCTAGTATTTATAAATAGTTTAATAAATATGCCCATGCACGGGAAAATCAGCGCATTCGCGGATGACGTCTCACTTCGTTATTCAAACAAGCACTGGGCTCCCATCTGGATACAAATTAATGAAGATCTCAAAACACTTCGAAATTGGTGCAATAAAAACAAAATGATAATTAATGCATCCAAAACAAAACTTGTAAACTTTGACCTTAGAGGCTATTCCTTTGACCTAGATTTACGATTTCACAATAATAACCTTTGTTACCCAGTAAACCAAAACTGTAATTGTGTCAAAATTGAGCAAGTCAATCAAATAAAGTACCTTGGTATATACATAGATTATAGACTTTCATGGAAAACTCACATTTCTCAACTTCAGTCAAAAAAACTCCGGAAAAATATAAGACAATTTTATTTCTTAAGAAATATTATTGAGTTCGGAATTAATGCGCGTCCTCTATTTTGCACTCATAGACTCTAGATTAAATTACGGCATTGAAAACTGGGGAGGGACAGACAAGGCGACTATCAATCCGTTAATCGTAACACAAAATTCATTTTGTAAGAAATTTTATCATTCAAACCGAAACGTACTTCCGCAGCCCCCCTTATTTAGCCAATTAAAGATTTTACCTTTGACTCATTTATTTATTTACAAAGTTTTAAAAGTGTTTTTTAATAGAAGTGGGAATTAACGGTGTTGAAAGGACATAAAATAAAACTAGAAATTCAAAACAAGGATTCTGCACCATCCTAAAGTTAATAAAGTTAACAATTTTCAAAAAAAGCTTTGTATTCTTGGGACCAAAACTCTACAATCAGTTACCGAATTTCATCAAAATTAACAATAAAAACTGTAAACAGTTTCTTGCTAAAGTTAAGAAATGGTTACTCACAAAAGACGATGTAAAGTGGAATGTTTATCAGCATGTCTTGAGGGGTGTCGAAAATTAATTTAGAATGATTTTCTTAATTCAAAAATACTTAACTATATTTTGTGTAACATAAGGTTTTCTTTCGAATAGATTTATTTAGCAATAATTACATTTTAAGTTATAGTATTTGATGTTATCTACTATAAGGAAGTAATATATGTAAAATCAACTACTACATTTAGTCAAGGGAATGTGTTTCGTTGAGTGTACACTCGGTGAGATAAGGTATGTGCAATGGATTGTGAGTGCTGCAGCACCGTGACCAGTGTGTTATCATGATTAGATCAAAACTCTGACTGACATTGTTCGCTCAATTGTAAAGTTTTGTTTGCGCTAGCTATCACTACTTGATAAGATAGCTAGTATTATTCCATCATAATATTGAAAATTACATTAACAGCATTCTTGGAATAAAAATTATTCTTATTCTTATTCTTATAATCAGTCTGTTTTGTGACAGTGCTGAGTGTAGCTTGTGCTTCGCTTTTACCGATAATGTCTGTTGAGTTACAGTCAAAAGCCAAAAGCCTATTCATAGTCAGGCTCGCGAAATTGTGAGTAAGGTTTATACATTTATGAAGGAAGAGGCAGACCATCAAACTGTTAAAATTCCGTTGTCAAAGGCTCGCCAAAGAAACTGCTGCAGCAACTGGTGTGTCAGAGCGAGTTGTGACTAAAATAAACAGTTAACTTAACAAGTTAAAGGTTAGTAACATGTGTGAGGCAAGTTTTACTACACCAAACAAAAACTGTCAACGACGTAGAATAGTTGACAATTTCCATGTTGAAGAACATCGAATACCGACTGCAAAACTTTTGAGGGAGGCGCTATGGGACAAAATATATTTCCAGGGTTGTGAGAAAAGTTTTAGGTGGGTATTAAAAGACCTGGAATTTACTTGGAGAAGGACGGCAAACAATAGGAAATTATTAATTGAAAGCCAGAAATCCGAGAGAAGAGGATAACATACTTGAGAGCGTTGACAAATTACAGGGAGCAAAGGCGCCCCATAATTTATTTAGACGAATCTTATATACTATCGTCTCATGTATCTAACCAAACTTGGTCAAATGGCTCAAATGAAGGGTTACACGTGCCGATTTCCAAGGGCGAGAGACTAATAATTATCCATGCGGATGGAGAGAAAGGGTTCTTGCCCAATGCTTTTACATGTTGGAAAGCAAGCAACCATAGTGGAGACTACCACGACAATGTGAATGGGGACATTTTTATGAAATGGATAAAGGAAAAAGTGTTACCGAATTTGGAACCAAATTCAGTACTGGTAGTCGATAACGCGCCCTACCATAACAAACAAATTGATAAAGCTCCTACTTCAAAAAGTAGGAAGCAAGATATGAAGTTGTGGCTTTCAAAAAACGGAATACCATTCTGCGACGATATCCTTTTATCCTGAACTCTACAAACTTGTGCAGCTATATAAACCAAGGCATGTCCGGTACGCCTTGGACGAAACTGTTCAACTACAGGGTCATGACATCGTACGACTTCAAACCTACCACCCAGACCTCAATCCTATTGAGTTAATTTGGGCCGAAGTCAACATCATGTGGTTATGAGAAATACATCTTTCACTATGTATCAAGCTAAAGCTCTATGCGAAGACAAGATATCAAGTATGGGCGCAGAAGAGTGGTCAGTAAAGTGCAAGCACGTAGAGACAATCGAAAGGGACTATGCAGCCGCAGAACCCCAGATTGACAATATTATAGAATCCCTTATTATATCAGTTGGTTCGGATACAGAAAGCAGTGACAGTGACCCAGAAGAGGAGGACAACTTGAGTGGAATTGAAGAACTCCAATGAAAAAACAATCATTTTAAGTAACATTTGTTATTAGAAAATTATATTCTAGTATTTAAATTAATTAAATATTATTGAAGTGATTGTAAATTAAATAATAATAGAATACCAAATAATAACAATAATAGGACTTATCCTTGTTTTTCAGTTGTTATATTGTTGTTTAACGTGTTTTTGAAAATAACGTATGTGTGAATAGTAATCGGCAAATCGAAATCGTGAGTTTAAAGTCGTTAAGAGATTCTTGCGCCTTCATCTCAGCGGCTAGCACGTAAATGCAACCCGCCACACAGGTAGAGTTCGTTTTTTGAAAGGGTAGTATTAGGGCTGCACGAGCACAGCTAAATTCCTCCAACTGTACAGTTAGACAATAATTGTTTGCTTATATAGTTTAGAATATGACAATTGTAAATGTATTCATACTAATTCTATCAAATTAATCTGTTAGAAAATTGTCTCAAATGAGCAAAGATTTCTTGTTGGTGACGTTAAATGTGATTTTCGTAATTTTTGATGATTTACAGTCTTTTCAGTGTTGTTATTTTATTAGGCGGATGCCGAAAAAACACGACACTGGTGAAAAAGGTTCAGAAGTCCTACAAAGAGAATGACAAAACACAAGTGTAAAGACCTTTCTGAGTGAATAAATACGTAATCCAACATTCCCTTTTGCAAGTGTAGGATAAATATTTTAAAGGTCATGACAATTTCAAAATCTTGTAAATCTTAAGTGCTCATTATATATTTTTTTTTTAATTACAATGTTTTCTATCAAAGTTTCTACATAAAAGTGGTCTTAATATCTTGTATCAAACCTGAAAAATTAAAGTCCTCTTCTACTGTTCTCACTCAACAGGAAAAAAACATGGTTAATCAGTATATTACACTAGAAGAAAATTTTTACATTTATAATTCATATGATATAAATGTTTTCAATTTATTCAAATCTGATATCATCTAAATTTGATTGTTGATCAGCGAACTTTGATCTAAAACAATTAAAAAAAAAACTTGAACAAATTTATGATATAACAAACCATGGAGGTTTCAAGGAATTTTTGCTAAGATTAAGAGAATCTTCTCAAACAATATAAGGGCAGAGTCAGTACAGTATACGGCACATTAACAATAAAAATTGTTACAGACAGGTACCCGCACTATCCTTACCTGAAATATCAAGTTGAGCCCTTAAAAATAAGGGAAAAGTCTCTGCCACAGTTCGAGTTCACTTCATTCTTAAAAAAGAGGGGGGGGGGAAACGAGAATTTCTTAATACGTAATTAAATTCAAATATGTTACAAAGTTATTGGCATAAATTTATTACACACTTAAATTTAATTACAATTTTGCAGAATCTGGAGTTGGAGACGCTACTATAATAAAACAGTAATTGTTTATAGATCTAAAGTTTTAGGTATATTTTATTAATTCCATACAGAGTCCCAAAACAATACTTATTTTTAATCTATTAAGTAGTTATAAACAACTTTTGTTATTTCACTTTTTTATATTTCTTAAAATAATAAGATGCTGGTTATTCAAGATTATGTAAATAAAATGTAATATTAAAATAGGGTAAATAAAATGTTTATTAAAATTCTCAGATAATTGTAAACCATGGTTGTTCTTATTTGCTTTAGATATCTCGTAATATTTTCAGATCGGACGCGTAAATAGTTTTAAGTAATGCCAATATTGCGAAGAAAATTATTCTGAACACTATTCTTCCCGTAAGTTTAAACCTATGAAGACCTATCTTGGTTCAAAGGCAGTATTTAAACTTAGGTTTAATGGGATCGTTAGCCAGTCTTAACCAAGATTAATTTTCAATATAGCGGCAATTCGCATTAGAGTAAAAGTTTAATAATTCCGATCATAATGTGCGTGCATATAAGTTTTTTAATAATTAACTCTGACTTTTTGAAGGTTGAGTTTAGCTCCAGTTTACCTGTCTTTTATTGAAGTGTCTTGTATCTGTCGCTGTCTCAGACTTGACTCTAAATTCCAGCCAAAAATTAAATAAAACCAACCCTTCCTACAATAGCTACGTTGTCTGACTTTTACTGCTTCACCTTTTTTATAGCTCTTAGCCAAAAAGATGGTGGCTATTCAAAGTTTTGAAAAGGAATGGTTATATATAAGTTATTATTGTAGTGCAAAAATGTTTAAAGTTCTCAGGTAGTTTTTAATAATGATTGTTCTTACATAATATTTTTAGATATCAGGCGTTAAACGTTTTAAGTAGTGATATTGCAAAGACAATAGTGAACACTACCGTATATCTTCAGGCTAAACGGAGTAGAGAGAAATTATTTTCCCGTAGCTTGGTTGAGTTTTTTTGGCCAGCCTTAATCAATGAAATGTTTCAAGATGGTAGTTATTAATTTTTGGGCTAGTTTTAATCTAGCGTTCTTAAAACAAACTACTTAAAATTGACATTGTTTATGCAATTTCAAGCAGAATGTATTCTTACTTGTTCTTCACAGTTATTAAGGTTTTAATTTAACTAAAAGTAGTACAAAATTGAAAAATTATATGTGAATATATTTATAAATATAATTTCGAATTAATTTAACAAAATCAAGTTCTTGTCATTATAAAGATACTTATATGCATTTAATAATGTTTTTTTTTTTCTAGAAAGGTTTTAAAATTTTGAGGTTTTTAAACGTTTGAAAATGTTATGAACAAATTAAAATGTCAACCTTGGTAGTTACTGTGCTAATTAATACTGTGGTAATCATTGTAGTGCTAATTAAACATCTAAACTAATATATCTTTAGTTCGATATTTAGAGATTACAGCCACATTTTAAAACTATCTGTCTTTTGACTGAGCCGGAAAGCATAGTTTCTATCAAGATACTCATAATTTAGTTTTCCAATAAATATTAATTTATGTTTCGCCTTGTTACCTAATATTTTAGAAATTTATATGACCCAGTGACAATAAACTATTAGAAATGTAAAACTTTTTATAAAAGGGTTTACCTAATATCCACATAATATGAACGGGTTCTATTGTCATGTGACCACTGTATTCTACTGTACTACTTGTTTCCACTTGGATAATCTCAATAATGACGTCTTGTTATATACTAGTAATTTCATGATTTCAGCTCCACAACTACATTTTTGATGGAAACAATCAAACATGACAAAATTACAGAAACAATCAAATACAATGAAGTTTTGTGCTTTTCCACCATTGTTAATTATTGTTTAAGTATTGAGACGTAAAAAATGTATAAAGAGCTGTATACCCAAGGAATTTGTAATTTAGATTTTTAATTTAATGTATTTAAAGCATACTTACTATTTATTTTATTAATTTTAGACCTTATATCAATATGATAATACTTTATTTAAAAGGATAAACTATTTTCCCGATTGTGTAGCTTCTACAATTGCGTATTGAACGCTTTCTGGAGTTATGTATTTAACATGATTACGTACGAAATAAAAAAAATCATTTAATCTATCTTCCAAATAGTTAAGATGGTATTTGTATTGTACCAAACACTGTGAAGCCTACCTATTTGACCCATAGCGTAAAATGTGAGTGCTCGTCGCAAAATCGTGTCTAGGCAACCTCTTAATACGGTGAAAAGTAATTGGGAAAACATATTTTCAATTTTAGTTAAATGTGAAGGAAACAGGATTTTTCCGGACATTTGACATCGTTTAGTGAAACTAGAAATCAGTAACACTACGTTTCGAGATCTGCAATCTGATCTCTTCTTCAGGTAAAGAACTAACCTAATACATAATTACAAACTAGGTTAAAATAAACAAATCTTACCAAAGCGTTGTGGCACGCCTTAGTCAGGAATCACAACCTACATGTTGTTTGTCATATTCACTAACTCTATAGGGTTAACTCTAAAAACTCCTTTTCATAGTAGGAAAGCCAGTAAAATTTTGTCTTCTGCTTCTAAATCTTTACTTAAAGAAAGAATTGCATATCATCATCGTGAAAGATGCCTCCTCCAAAATAGTATTGAGTGTAAAAAAACTGAATTAAAAACACTGATCGGTACAGAATTCAACAACATTCTCGAAAGCATCCAAAATAAATGTAAAAAATGTTCTGAAACAGATAAGAAAAAAGAAAATCTCCAAACTAAAGAAAATTAGGCCCAAAAAATGTGATTTGCCTAAAGATGGCAACGTGAATACGGATGCAAATAATAAAAATGTAATCAACCTCTCTTCAAAAATCCTCAATGAAGCGGAAATATCAGTCTTATCCAAGGGTTTAAACTTTTCTGTGGCACAAAAATCGGTAAAGGCACTGGATATCGTAACTGGAATCGAGTCGGCTGTTTCACAGTTACCTGAGGAACAGGGTGACCGGTTTCGTTGTGAGGTCAGTCTTTTACTCAGAAAAATTCCTCCTACAAAACCAATTTGACAATAGAGTAGAAAAAGGCCATGTCAATCCTTGGGAAAGACGACACGGTCAAAATCTTACCAGCCGATAAAGGCAACGCTACTGTTGTACTTGACTCAGTAGCGTATAAAGAAAAGATTGCGGAAACTTTAAATACTGGCAAATATACAGTTTTTAAATAAAGACCCGACTGATTCATTTGAACGCAAAGTAGCAAACACCTTAAGAAAACATAAAGAATTTTTTTCAGATAAATTTAGATCTAAATTAACTCCTCACCACTCCAAAATCCCCCATATGTATGGCCTTCCCAAAATCCACAAACCCACCATCCCTCTCCGGCCCATCATTAGTTTCTCGTGATTCACCTTGCAGGGAATTGTCTAAAGTCCTCTTGGACATCTTAACGCCATTGGTAGGAAAAACTGACTCTCTCATCAAAAATTCCAGGGATTTTGTAGAGAAGTCAAAATCCCTAAAGTTGACTGAAACTTGACAAACTGGTCAGTTTTGATGTCGAAAGTCTATTTACAAATGTACCAGTTCCAGAAACTCTCGGAATTATTAAATCACGTCTCAAAGAAGACCAAGCATTAAAGGATAGAACTAAACTTCCCGTGCCAGTAATTATGGAACTGTTAGAACTATGCACTCAATGCAATTATTTTGAGTTAGAGGGTAAAATTTACCGTCAAGATGAGGGGATGGCAATGGGTTCTCCACTGTCTCCTATTTTCGCCAACATCTTTATGGAGGAATTTGAGCGAAAAGCTTTGGCTTCAGCTCAGTTCAAACCGAAGATTTGGTGGAGGTATGTGGATGATACCTTTGTTATTTTTTCTCATGGAGACATTGAATTAAATAATTTTTTGAATCACATTAATAGTATTTATTTATTTATTTATTTCAACGGTAAACCATTTTGTACAACATAACTTATAACAAAGGTGGCAGCTATCCATAACCAAGCATTTTACTTAATATTAATCAAAAACACAATCAGAGAAAAATAACAATAATAACATAAAGGATTATGGTGAGTTAAATAAGGTTTATAATGAGTGTAACATGGAATCTGCTAACAGTAGTGTAACATGGATAATAAGGTTTATCCATGGAATCTGAACAACAATAATTATTGCAAGTTAACAACCATAATAATACGTAAAGAGTCTGGGCGAGATAATAATAAAAGTAGCAGCTAAATAACAAAAATTATATAACAATAATACACGTATAGAATCTGAACACAATAATAATAACAACGCAAACAGCTAACAACAAAAGTTATATAATAATAATGGCGAGTTACATTATGGTCTATAGTGAGATGATATTTATATAATCTGAAAAACAGTAATAACACGTATAAATCTGAACACAATAATAATAACAACAGAAACAGCTCAACAACAAAAATTATATAATAAAAATAATAATGGTGGGTTACTTTAGGGTCAATAGTGTTATGATATATATATATATATATATATATATATATATATATATATATATATATATATAGGAATCTGGACAACAATAATAACACGTATATAATATGAACACAATAATAATAACAGTAAACAGCTAAACAACAACAACAAATCCGGATGGATTTCTCCTTCCATCCGCCTCACAATGGAAGTGGAAGTCCAAAACAAGCTTCCCTTTTTAGATGTGTGTGTATTAAGAGATAGGGATGTCCTTAAGACAACTGTTTTTCGAAAGATAACACACACAGGAAAATATTTAAATTATCAATCCAACCATCAAAAATCTGTAAAGAAGGAGTAGCCTATTCGTTGTTTGATAGAGCAAAGAGCTTGTGCTCAGATAAAGATGGACTAAAAGAAGAATTTAAGAAAATTGAATCGGATCTCAGAAGCAATGGATACCCTCAATTAGTAATAAATAAGTGCAAAAGAACCAAAAGAATCATTCCTGAGTCAGAAAAACATAATTGTGATAAATTTGCGTTTATGTCAATCCCTTATGTGCCGGGATTATCGGAGAAAATTAGAAGAGTAGGTAGAAAGTACAACATTAGAACCGCGTTTAAAACACACAACACTCTTAGACAAAGTCTCGTAAAAATAAACCAAAAAATGGCACACAGGATTCCAAAAAACTGTGTTTACAGTATAACATGTAGTTGCAATAGGGAATACATAGGCGAGACAAAAAGACCACTAAACGTAAGGATAAAAGAGCACAAAGAAAACACGAGAAAGGGTCTCACAGAAAAGTCAAAAATTGCACACCATTGTTGGTCCGAAGACCATCATATGAATTGGGATGAAGCCAACATAATACATCGGGAACCACAATTTCTTCAAAAGGAAATTAATTGAGGCAACATACATTAAATTGGCAGACCAACCAATCAGTCAACCATCAGTCGAGATTAGGCCGCTTTGGTTGCCAATTCTAAAAAATGAACTAAAGAGAAAACCAAAAGTATCAAACGGATCAGATATTTGCAATAAACCAATGCGGAGTCACAATATGGTTTTAAGAAGTTCATCTCGCATAAACCAATAATAACGAAAGGGCCCATTCCTGTCCACCTTCCCCTTTTATTTCCGCCATCTTGTTTTAGCCAGCCGTGACGATCACCATTGGCTAGACCCTCTGGTCAGTCGTAGGTGGTTAGTAGACGAGTGAAGACGTATTGTGACCTGTATTCCGTAGTTCAGTTTTAATGATTAGTGTTTTGTATAGTTTTTTATTAAGTGCATGTTTATAGAGTTAGTGAATATGACAAACAACATGTAGGTTGTGATTCCTGACTAAGGCGTGCCACAACGCTTTGGTAAGATTTGTTTATTTTAAACCTAGTTTGTAATTATGTATTAGGTTAGTTCTTTACCTGAAGAAGAGATCAGATTGCAGATCTCGAAACGTAGTGTTACTGATTTCTTGTTTCACTGAACGATGGTAAATGTCCGGAAAAATCCTGTTTCCTTCACAATCCTTCCATCGTCAAAAATAACCTTCAAACAAAGAATTTAGTTAAATACTCTGCAGGTGTTGATTTCCTACTCCATATTGACACCGAATGCGGATTTATAAATAAACTGAAACTATAAAACAAAATGACGAACTCGTACATAATTTCTTAAATTTTTATAAAAACCATAGTAACCAAAAATAATAAATAAACACCTGTCCCTAACTTATTGGTTGGTTGCAATGCATTATTTTTCTCGCGTATATTTAAGACGGAAAGAAGTTTGAGTTATAATGGCGAATCAGGGTGCAATGCCTAGCTTGTATAGAGACAAGAACAGGGGATCAATTACAGTGTCAGTTAACGTGAAGTGTGTAAGCAGATACGTTGTAAAACTAAGTCAGTTCGGGAATTATGCTGACTTATACTGTACTCCAACATGGGCAGTGTGTCATATTCCAGTGTATAATAGGGACAAGAACAGGGGATCCATTATCTTGTCAGTCAACAAGGCGTGTGTCAACATAGACGTTGGAGACAGAGTCGGTCCAGAACTGGTGTTTACTTATCGCAGTACTCCAGAGTGTGTATTGTGAGATAAAAATCTAATGATAGTTTAACAAATACTATATATTAGAATTAGTATATTTTATGCATAGGTATATATTAATATTTATTCATGCGTGATATTAGAATGGGTCCTGCTACCAATAAAGTTATAATATTGATTTAGTTGTATTTGTACAATACGCTTTTTAAAATTAGCAGATAGGAAATCAAGTGGCAGAGGCTTTTTTGGCAGCTTAATTAACATTAATCCGTATTATTACTTGACCTTCACATTCTAATTAGTTTTTTAGTATTTAGGTTCTAAATAAAGAAATTATATTTTTGGAATATTTTAGTGTGTAAATAGAAGCCAAACATTATAAAATTACAAAGCATTAATCCTCAGATATAAATCTGCCGAGTAAGACAAAAGTTCGTTATTGTCTTGGACCAAACAAAACACAAAACTACTTCTCGGTTTGGGATCATTATACAGATTTACGGGTCTGCAACTGCCGAGATTTTCTCTCTCCACGCTCATAAAAACCGTTCGCGGGATCCTTTCAATATCCGACGTGACAAATCAAACAAGGTTTGTCTTTCTTACACATATGATTTTTGTATTAATATTAATTGAGCATTTATTGGATTATTTTACAGAGTTAATATATGTTGCTATTCATTTAGAATTTAAATTTGGACAAACTGTTCACTTTATTTTGGCTTTTTAAGTATTTATCTCTCCCTGAAGCCTAAAACCTTAAAGGGTAACGATATGAAACTAATCCCACAAATTATAAGAATTAAACCCAGTAACGTTTCGTTTGCTAACTTACGTATATGTATTTGTACATTCATAAGAATTTTTGTGAGCAAAATTGACCACAATCAATTAAATTACAATAAATATACAATCACTATAAATCTGTGCTAATCTTCCTTTTAAAAAAATTTCGGATGATATTGTGACGATGGGGCACAGACATTTCCTCTCGCCTGGTCATGTTTGTTTGCATTTTTGAAATTTGTAACTTGTGTTTACATAATTTAAACATTGATGAATATTTAAATTAAGTATATAAAGATATGTATTTAAGTGTATTAGCATATTTATCAAAGTAATGGTTTTAACGGGGTATAATTAAACAATATAATTAATTAAAGGTGGGTAAGAAAGTAACTAGTTACATAGATTATTTCCAAAAACTTATATATATATATATATATATATATATAATGGGCAGTATCTTAAGTAACTATAATACTAAGAGCATACTTATATCGCAGTATTTAAAATATTATTATCAAATAATTTTTCAGTATATTTTTGTAGGAATTTCCTACACTATATATATATATATATATATATATATATATATATATATTATATATATATATATATAATATTTTTAATACTAAGATATAGATATGCTCTTAATAATATTACTTAAAATATTGCTCATTAAGTTCAAAACTCATTTTGGGATCTTATTTCCCTATTTATATTATTAACTAATATTATATTTTTTTACTGTTAAGGTATGCAGCAAACGATACAAAACTGATTGAAATACAAGTAAACTAATATATCTAGGAATTGAAAATAAATTAAACTTTCAGATGTTAGATCAAAATAATAAAACAAAATTAAATTTAAAAACAATTTTGCACCAGCATAGAACAATCAATGAACAAAAATCAAACATTATTAATAGCAGTCAACATCGCAAACAGAAATATGAAATACAAGGTGATAAATATGCTCCGGGAAGACTTGATGGTAATTCAACCATTAGAAATAGAGCTAAAATCCTTACATGTTGTTAGTGACATACCAAACTATTTTAAGACGTTTTCAATGGACCACTACGCATCCAGGGGGACGGCCCGCATTTTAAATTAAAGGTCTTTTTTAGTAGAATACAGTGTGAAATACCTTAAGGCCATGTAAAAATGTCACAGAACACAAATTCAAACATAAAAAAGAATTTTTATCAGTAAAACACAATTTATGTGTATTTATTTATTCTTAAGGGGCCATTATTCAAGTTAGTGAAGTAATGTATATATATACGGCGTAATTAATGTCACACACCTGTTCTAAACATTTTCATCCACAACTACATAACAACTAATTATAACAAAATAAATTTAAAATGTTGACTCATTATTAATTTTGTGTTTCTTTCACATTGTATACCAAGGAGAGAAAGAATGGTAGCTGTAAATTTCCTTTAAGGAAACTTCAAAAAGAATAGCATTTATCAACAGGAAAAGAACTGTTTGTTAAGAAAAGTCAAAATATTTTTTAAAGCAATAGATCCAGGAACATTTTCTTGTCGATTGTAAATTGATCTTTACAGGTAATATAAAAATAATAATCCGCCATTCTAGCTAAAATAAAAAACAAAACAGTAAACAATAACTTTTCTTTTTAAAGCAGTTTGTACCGAATGGATAATACATATTGGGTTGGATACCGCTGAGGTCATAGTAATGAATACTCGAAAATCGAAGTTTACGTATATGTTTAATATTGGCAAAAAACATAAAAGCACCACTTCTAGCTGGTAAAATAAAATAAAGTATTGCCACGTTGCTGCCAAACAGAGTATGAATGAACTAGGGATGGGCCTAAATACTCTAATGTTCTATGGATTGTACCTTCGAAATTAATAATTATTAAAACTTTAAAAATAACTTCCCTTTACGATGAACTCGACTCACAAACGCGGGCTTCAGCATTCTTGGCTCGACAATGCAGCTGTAGTCTGAAAAGGGGAAGATTAGTAGACTGCAAGTCTAAAACATGAAGTACATTGGGCTTGAACTCAAGAAGTGAGCTCGAAGAGCGAACTGCAACTCGCCTAAAACAAAATCGCGACGGTATTTGCCATTTATCGAGACAACTTATAATCACGACAGCGTGGTCTCGTCAGAAGCACATCGCCACAAATATTATCGAACTTGATCTGGCAAATAAAACACATTCAAGGTATGTTACTTTACAAGTTATAATTTTACTTTACGTTATATTCAAATTTGGTTATTTCGCATGAAAGGGCTAACTTATAATACGAAAATATAAATTTTTACTTACGGACAAGGCGCTTGAGATGATTGCTTCGGTAGCAGGGTTCAAGAGAGAGACCTACAAAGTTCCCGAGAGAAAAAATTATCACGCGTGCCAATTAGGTTATCAATCCGCCAAGAATTAAGTTCCAAGAACATCGGATGTAACTTATACTGACCAGTAACAAGTAACTCGGCCGCGAGAAAATATACTATATGAAGTACAACTAAATAACGGTACAGATTCTATTAGATTTATATTCCTTTCACTCAAAAAACAAGTTCAATAAAAAACTGTAGGATATTTTAGTATAACAGTATTGTTTACTTCCTTTATATATATATATATATATATATATATATATATATTTTATTCAGTTAGGGCCAAAAAATTATGTACTGATAGTGCAGATTTTTCAAAATTGTCTAGAAAAACTGGAAATGCATTTTTTAAAAGAAAATATCCTTTAAAGTTTATAAATAACCAAATTAAATAGTCGAATGTTCATAAAATCCAAAAGAATGATTATGTAAAATGTATAACAAAATATTTTCCTAGTTTATATAAAACAAACAATATTCTAAGAACGGCACACAAAAATTCTTGAATCTTCACCAATTACTAAGAAATTATTTTCAAAACCACCCAGGCTTAGTAGAAATACTAACCTGAAAAATCTTCTGGTACGGCCCAAATTGAACACCTACTGACATTCAAAATTCAGAAAAGACAGAAAAGTTTTACGTGTCAACCCTGTAAAGACAAACGATGTAATACTTGCAAAATTATAACATCGCCCAATTTTTTTAGCCGTAGTAAAACAAAGAAAACTTATCCTATTAGAGGGGAAATACATATATATATATATATATATATATATATATATATATTTAGCTTCTCCCTCAATTAGTTCTTATATTAGTTAATTTAAAGTAACTATTTCAAGCAACATAGTTAAAAAGTTCCAAGTAAAAAAATAACTGTATAAAATATACAAATAATAATTTGATTACACATTAATACTGTATGACACCTAGATATCATAAATACTGTATTACTTAAATCTTATATTAAATAACAAAATAATATATACAAGCAGTCCATAATTTTTAAACTGTCTTTACCAGTGGTGAATCTTGTTGATTTTAATATTCTGTTATGATCTTTTAAGGTAAATCTATGGGCAAGTGAAACATGTATTACTAGTAAGGAAATCATATTACTGTTATATTATTTCTACCTTAATAATTACAGTAGTGGGAAAGCAATTACCAAGATTAATGTGGTTATAGTTTATTAAGCTAGCTTTCGATAAATTTTAATGTTTTATTGTTTTACCATAGATAGAAAGAACAACTAGTGAGCAAGGATTTTTCTATTTAAGGTTTAAAAGCTGCTTACTTCAGTATTATTCCTAAATCTTTTTATATGCTATTTCATATTTTCCTTGCTTTAGAAGTAAGCATAAGAGGAAGATACAAGCAGTTTATATATTACATAAACAATTCTACACAGTTCTACATGTACCTGTACATTAGTACATACTGTAGAAGGACGAACAATAATCTAATATTAATATTATTCATAACATCAAAATACATTATACTATAGGTTTGTTGTCAAATAGTCTTATCAAAGGAACGATTAAAGAGTTTTCCTTGTGATAACTCTCGATTAAATCCAAAATCAAGCCTTTTAAAACCACTTAGTATTGTCAGAAACGTTACAAAAAACCTCTCCATAAACGATATTAATTTACGTTAGTATAAAAAAATGTAAAGAGTATCTTATATTGATTTACACAGTGCATTTTATTCAAAACCCACTTAGAATATGCATTATCATCTGATAACAAATTAGACAACCATACAACAAAATTGTAAAATAATCGTTCGTTTTCTATAGTAACAACCAACATTACTTGTACAAATTCTCAATTATTTTACACGTAAAAACAAATTTTTCATTTACTCTCCCCTTAAGCTATGTTTATAATTTATAAGGTCAAGCATCTATTCGAGTAAAAGTTTTGTTTCTATAGTAATTAATATAAAAGTTAGGTGGTACCCAATATCTGTATTCTAAACCTAATATGGTTGTATAACTTTATAACACTTAAATATACTTTTAGCATTGTACTAGTAATTGCACTTTACTGACATTTAATGCTTTAAAGCCCAATAATCAAGTTAAATTCAATACATTTATGCCTTTTAATTATGGTTTCATCATTCGCTCCACATTATTGGTAAACAGACAGATACTAATAATTTCATCAACATTACAATCAATCTATTTCAATAACATACTTCTTATTTTTTATCAAGTTTCATAGAATACATTATCACGTATATATGTCCAGAATATGGACAAGCCAAGGCGTTACTCTTACATGATGATGTCCTAGCAGAGGATAGATCAGGATATTGGCTCCATGAGCTTATACATGTTAAGCACATAAATTAATATCTATTAAAAAAAAATACTAGAGATTTTTACATGCAATATCCAATCCGATTTAAACATCTTCTGTCCCAAATAACTCTAGATGTTTTCTTCGATAAAGAAAGGCCTCACGAATTAGAATTGTAAAAAGTTATACAATTGTTCATTAAAAAAATAGTAAAACCATATAGGGTACAAACAAATATTTCTGAAAGTATTGCTATTGTATTCTGTTTAATAGTAGCAAACTAACGAATGAACAAAAAATCATTCAAATAGTAAATAAATGATTTTATTTTTTGAGGAAGCCTAATGGACCTGAACAGTTCTCAGTGAATTAACAATAACCGGAAGTGCGTGAGGCTAGATATTATTGATAGGGATTTGTAGCATATTGGTTTAGTTATAAAACGGAAATACAAAGTATACTTCAAAGTGAATACATTGTATTTTATTATCATCGGTGGACTTTTATGGATTGAAAACAAAAACGAAAGAAATGCATTTTTCAACTTGCTTTAGATTAAGACAAATTAAAAATCCTGAAATAAACACATTATAGAGGTCTTTTCAACGTCTAATAGCACAATAATATACGTTATTAAAATAAAGGTTTCTATTAATAAAACTATTTGTTAAATTTATATGTGCCAATTTTACCATTAACGATCTTTGAAATACACTATGAAATAATAAGTTGTTAGATGGATAATTATAATATCGTACTAACTCAAATACATAAATTAATACTAACATTTTTAAATAGATAAAATATACATTTTAAAATGTAAGATACGAAATCAAAAGTTAGAGGTCAAATAACAATAATTTAAGTACCCATTTCTTTGTTAAAACGTAAAAAAACAACTATGTTTTAGTTGATACATGTTATGGAGATGGCTAAAGAAAAAATGAGTGCACCAAATGGCTTAGTTTTGCCTGTAATAACACATAAACACAATAAAACACAGTTCACACAAAAGCATTAAAACTGTACAGCCCTACGTTAAAACTCTAAACTGTAAGTTACGCCATTGCTTTTCCAAAATGTGCAACTCAGTCTTCCTCAGATAATTTAACACTAAGATTAAAATACATTTTATGTTTTTAATACTTATTAGCTTTAGAGATAAATTAATGAATTGGTTGATTGGTCTTTCTGGCATTATATGGTCTTTTCATATTGAATATTATTTTTTCATAAAATTTTCAATAAAATGCTTAAGTTATTGAATATTTCATTGAAAAATTAATAAAAATATGGATAAAATTATTTAAAATTATATGAAAGTATTTCATTTTACAAATTTAATATAAATTACAATAGCAAAATTAACAGCCAAACAAAGAAACCTTTTAATTACAGATGTTCACTGGCTGAAAACTCCATACGAATTTTAATGTTACATTACTATGAATTATGTATCACCTCATATAACACATATGTAGAAAAGCTCAGATTGTATCGATAGTGTAAATAAAAGATTCTCTCCCAGTTATACCGCGAAAGTTATCCGGTGTTTGACTGCCACTACGAGCGCCCGAGGTAGCTACTTTGACAGGTTCAATCACTTTGTAAATCGAATTTTGGGCTTTGGATTTACTCTTTTATTTAATATTTTACAATAGGTGTTACAAAAGAATCCTACATCATCATATTTGAAGAAATCTTACTCTAAATACATTTGTAATAGGGAACATGTGTTCTCTAGTTTGCAATGTCATACTCCCTAACTAAACAGTGCTTTAAATTAGTAATTTTAGTTGTGTATTGGAACGAGGTTTAAAATCACAATTAATGTATTAATATCAAATTTATATAGTTGTTAAGTTCATATATAGCAGTTACCCTTGTTTTGCACCCGAAGTCCTATTAAATAACTGATACGCCATATAACAATCCTTTTAAAATAGCACAAAAACACTTCTGGAAATAATTAATGGTCCAATCTCTTAATCAAAGTTTAAAAGCAACGTTTTTTGCCCTGAAATCGTAGTGTGAACTCTTTTTTGTAGTACTAATGAAAACAAATTTATCTGCAACTTTACATAATATTTCAAAAAGTACCTCCAACATTATTTTAATAACAACAATAATATTTTAAGCAGTTTGGAGATGTATTATTATGAATATCTATAATATATTTTATTCGGAAGAACATATTTACGGCCTATCTTATTAGAGTGTTTTTTAATGAAGAGGATCAAATGGTAAATCAAATTCCGAACGCCTCTTTTTCAGATCTTCCACGTGTAGGAACATTTCTTGGAAGTAACGATATATATATATATATATATATATATATATATAAAAAATATATAAATCGTAGTTGAATTTGATTTTTGCTACAGTAAAATATGCATATAAAAGACCAACGTGAGTCAAAATAACGTTTGCGGTTCAAGTGTATCTTTGGTGCTGCGTTTAATATGATGTTTCGGTTAAGAAAATACATACATGCGTGAGTATAAGGAGCTGAATTTAGTAAAACAAAAAAAAACATGCACTACCGACCCCTGTAATCTACTCCCTCGTATTTGTGAAGTAGAAGCATTTTTCATTGTTAATTTGCTAAAATATATATGGCATTTCTGGTCCCATAGAACAGTTTGCTTGTGTATGCATTCATATAAAAACCGTAATTTGATCATAATGTGTATTTAAAATTCCATCGTTTCATGTTTTCGGGAATTTTAAAAGAGAAAAATAGTTATTCAAACGGTTGTAACCATAAATGATCTTTTAGTTTTTAATCTAAGGGTAGTTGATACGAACAAAAAATGTGACCTTGTTCTTTTCATAAAGTAAAAGAAAAAATTTAAAGTAAATACATCTCATGTATTATTAACAGTAGGACCTGTAGAGAATGAGCGTGAAAACGAAACTCTCTCGTTTTCAAACTCATGTTTGAAGGCTCTAACATGTTTGATTAGATTAAGACAAATTAATCCGAATACAGAACTCTCAGAGGATTCGTCAGAGATTTATTTTTTTATTTACATAGGTTAAAATAATGGGATATATAGCACAACTAGCAACATCTGTTGGCAGGGCTTATTTATTAACACCAGTGTGATCTTTAGGTTTGAAATGTCTTCGGTAAAATAAATTAAAACCCTTGAATTAGGGGTAAAACTTTTTTTTATAAAAACGAGTAACTAAGTAAAACGACATATCAATGTTTTGCATTATGTAAATAAAATAGATCGCAACAATACCTTATAATTTGCATCTTATATTATATCTTCTAAAACTGAGATAACTATATTTCTAGGGTATAAGTGATACACACATTCATATATAACGTTACTCTTGTTAGGAATAAATTAAAAGGATTCGGAAATCGAATATTGGTAGGATATCACAATGTATATTTAAGTGTATTATTGAATGTATCGCCTCTTAGTTGGAAACAAACATCGCTGTACTAATCGAACCAATTGCAAATGAGGTGGAGAGCCATTGTGGTAGATACAATCCCTGACCTCTTGGTTAACGCCACACTTGTGATTACACTACCACTGTATGGGTACTTGTTGTGTTATCAGTGTTTAGATCTTGTGTTAGATATAATTGTGTACATGAGGGTTAATCAAATTAGTCTTGGACTTTTATAGGTATACAAGTTATCGGGACTAATCACAGCTAGTGTTTCTCATACCAAACAATGCATTATGTTCTTATGTAGTACAGCTTAAAGTAAGGATATTACTTTATATGCAAAAGAAAGTGGATGTTGAGATAATTTTATTATTTCTGAACTCAAAAACTATTGTGAAACACCAGCAATTAACCAAAAGTGGGGGGGGGACTGAATTCATTTTCCGCGATTTTTGAAACCTGAATTGTCTAGAGTTACTGTTTGCCCAAATAAATAGTGATTGAGAGGTTAGATTAAAATTGTTTTATCAAAATATATAACTCATAGTTTGTACTTCAGGTGCCAGTTGCAGAGTAAGAGGCCAGAAAGTTCATTCGAATGGTATTGGTCCAGTGGCAAAATAGAAGTAAAAATAAAGATATTTTATTTTACAAGGCAAATTTAGGGCTAAGAAGCCCTCCCTAAACACTTAACCTGAGGACTAACGGCTTAAAGGTGATTTCTGAACCACTACCTACGGCCGGCAGGCGGGCTGCTTGCAAGGACAGGATCGCTCAGTGGTCACCCATCCAAGCAGCAACCACGCTCGACGTTGCTTGATCCGGTTATCTTGCGATAACCGTTGTACCCGCAACACTGCGCCATTGAATAATTAACCGTGACATACTAATAATCGTCACGGCGCGGCGCGGCGTTTCAATATACTTGAATAACAGCAGGACGGTCTAATATTCTATTATCATTAAAGCCTTTATTGCACTTATCTGAAAACTATTAATGTTAGATTAGTGGATTACAAAAATTTATTTTAAATTCCCTTTTATTTAAAAAAAAGTATTCTAACCTACAATTTTTAAAACGAAGTAAATAAGGCGTAAATTACAGGACGGGGACCACTAAGACATTTGTTTATGAGCTCCTTATGAAATCTTTTACGCAGTAAAAGGTAGTGAACTGACGATTTTTAATCATTGCCAATCATTTAAATCATACAGAACCCGCTCATTTGCTGTTTGGCTTGGAGATAAATCTATTACCGCCCATCACTGTCACTGGAAACAAGAATAACAGTAGCATCAATATCACCTCCCTCTCTTGATTATTTACTGAACCAATCACATCGTTTTGTTACTAGATCCAATTATTCATCATTCATCTTGTAATGTATAAAAAAAGATTATGTTTTGTAAAACGTAAAACTATCTACATTTCATAAATGCACGCTCATAATCATTGCTTTTAAAAGAGAGTTAATTTGCTTATAATTCTTTTGTAACACTGTAGCTTAAGCTTGGAGTAGTAAAACTTTGGTTGAATTGACATTAGGCAATGAAATGCAGATTATTATACATTGCATTGAATACTACGCAATTGCATTTTGATTGCCTTATTCCGGAAATACGTTAATTAGATGATATACGTACTAAAAATTACGTTCAGCGAAATAAAATAGGCTACTCAATTATATTTCCACAGATTCAAGAATTAAGATTGCAATATACAGTTTAACAGTTAAAGTAAATACTATATATACTATGCAAATACGTGTTAAATACAAATATTTAGTAGAATTGTATTGCAAAATGCATACAGTAATACGTAAAAGCTTTAAACAAATTAAAGTAAGACACGCAATCACATTGGTTTATGCACTTCACTGGAATTAAAGATACCAGCATGTTTAACTTATACAGATATATTTACATTTTATCTATAAATTAGTTACACTGTTCTAATTCATTTTCGAGTTTTAAATGAGTAAAAAAATAGGTTTGTAAATTTGTGATGGTTGGCATATCGAAATTTTTACGATAATAAAGTAATTTCAAATATTTATTGAAATAATAAATTAAATGTCACACCAATTTGCATTATTCAATTGGTCCAATGAGGGAAGTGATAGAAATAATTGCATTCACCTAACCGAAATATCTCATTTTTTTCGTCAGTCACGAGCAGAAATGTTAAAATAAAGTTGAGGATCTATGACTTATATCCAATAATAAATTATAGCCTACATCAAATTATTAAAACCGCAGTTAGAAAGGAAAAAGAACAGGTATAATGGAAACATATCGTTGTGTTAGTTATTATAGTATTTTAACTGAATTAGGCAAACTGTATTAATACACATGAAACATATTACATAACTAACGAACATCCAAGGAGAAAATACAACAAAGGTTAGTGATACTATTAATTGTTTTACTGATTGCGCTCGATTACAAACTACAGTGAAACATAAAATACGTGACATAATAGCTTATTACAAATTACAATTACGGGAATTCACAAGATGTCATTATTTAGGTAATTTTATCTTTTGTGTCTTGATCTCCATGAGTAGTATACAAGAACTTTGTCTTGGGGGGACGGCGGTGTTCGTAAGTTAACCGAGTCAAGTAAGGTCGAGCTGAGAGATCCTGGCAAGCAGTCAGAGAGGGCTGGCTTCTTAGCCCCAAGTTCTCGTGGTGAAAAATCGTGGTTTTAAAATTCTGTTATATATGTATATTCTCATATGTATACATAATAGGACTCAGATTGTGACAAAAATAAGGTAAAAGCAAAACTTCTGTTTTGGGGGGACTGCAATGTTGTATGACATTGAATGCACAATAGAGAGTTTTATTAAGCGGAGTGTGCCAATTAGTGTTTGGGCTTCGCTAGACTATTTTATTGTTTTTCAGTGATACCTTTCACAAGTTCAAGTAAATGAAAACGCCACTCTTAGTTCAGATCCCGTCAGCAGTGGTAACAAACAGTCTGATAGAGGAAGTAGTAGAATTCTACATCTGAACTTGCAGTAACGTTTTGGAAACAAAAGCTTTTGCATAAACAACATCCTGATTTACATGCCATTCTGACGGAGCATGGTCTGAAAATAATGATGATAATTTTAATCATGTTGGTACCATTAAAATGATGCCTTGTTGCGGTATAATTACTCAGAAATCTCATGATTATACTCACCGATGATCTGAGACCCAATATTTTTGTAAGCATAAACCAAGTATTTCTTAAAATCAATAAAGGGATTCCCTTTGGAAAAAGAAATGAATCGTCAAGCGCACTTATTTTTTTGGAGAAGGGTATCAAAAGAGTGAAATAATATAAAACATTATTTTTTCAATTCCTGTTTTGGTAGCTTTAACACACTCATAAAATTAACACTCAGCACGTGAAGTAAAGTAAATCGGTATCAGCTAACAACATATGAATTATTTAGCTGTAAAACTAAATTGAATATCGCAAATTACAGGTATATTGCCTTAATTTTTATCTTAATAATTTATTATGATTTAATTATAATATCTTGTCAGAAGTCACACTATATACTCTTGCATATTAAGTATGTGTTATCGGGGAACAAACTATATATGGAGGGTAACCGGAAGCCAAAGGTGGCGCAGAGTTGGCTACCTGCCACACTGCTATGTTAGTACACATATTGAGTTGTGATGAGATATGGTATTTATCTTGGACCACTTTTGTATAGTAAAAACAACCTCAAGAAATTGTGTGGACTTTGTCTCATGTCTGCGGCTAGTCTTTGGTTTAGAAATGCGATGTGTACACATAGTGTAAACTCTATAAACCTTGCTTCCCAACACATTGACTGGCGTGTTGAGTTACATGAATCAAAACTTTTAAAACTACTTAGTTCTAAAAATAAACATATTTATTGGTTAGAGTTGCAATAATTATTCCAATTTCATCGCATAATTGTACACTTATCATAACTTAATCTTAATTTGGTCTTGGAATGAAATTAAATACGAGATTTCTGTTTTATCATATAATTGTTTTCTAGAACACCCTAGTTTTATATAAAATGTGAAATATGCATGCCGTGAAATATGATGCGTTTTATAATTTTATTATTGTTTCATTCATCGTAAATTTACCATCAGAGAACCAAAACGATGGAGCTTATTAGAAGATATCAGAAGACTGGTAAGTTGACTTGCAAGAATATTCTTCTTAAAACTATGTAGTTCTTTAAAAATAACATGTTTTTATAGGATGAAGTGGCAATATTAATTACAATATTATTGAATAATTCTACATTGATCATCATTGCATTTTTTTATATTGTCTTTGAAAGTTAACAGGAAGATTTGTTGTTTTATCATACATTTGTTTTTTTCGACATCCTAGTTTTGTCCATGGCTGATAAAATTTTAAAGACGCATGCTGTAAAACAATGTGTTTTATCATTTTATTATTGATCCATTCATCGTAAATTTACCATCAGAGAACCAAAACGCTGGACCTTATTAGAAAATATGAGAAGAATGCGGTGGAATATACACAATGAGAACATGCGCTGGACAGTTATTGCGTTCCTTCTGTCACGTGGACACATAAACGGAATATGTTACATCCTTTTGTTTTATTCGCTTTTAATTTGAAAATCCGGAGTTGTATTATATCTCAAGCCTTTTGTTCTCAAAGCACATTTTTGAAGTGCTTTGCTGAATATATCGTTCATATTTTCAGGAGTAATATTACCTTAATTTCAGAAATTCGTTTGTTGACACGTTTTACATACGTATTTAACGAATACGCCATATGTAAAAATGGTAAATGTGAATAAGGCTGAATTTGGCTAAAGAAGAGCCGTGAAAATCTGAATTTTGGAAGAGATACGTGGTGCAAGGTATAGATGACTGTTGCACAAGACTAGACCCATAGGCTTACTCTTGGTACACTAAGAAAAGTATGTTGCTGTCCATCTCAACCGCCATTTTTATAAAAAATATGTATCATTCATTATTGTATGCTAAATAGTACAATAATATTATTCTTACAAAAATACTTAACGTGCCTAAAATGAACATATTATACTACATAAGAACAGTTTAAAAAATATATATGTAACTTAAGTACACGACCAGACCCAGGAGCTTTTTCTTTATTTTAAAGACTTAATAAAAATGTTACTGTAAAAAAAATATCTTGACGATTTTATTAACACTTTTGTAATATATAAATTTTATTATAATATATCCAAAACATATTTTTTCAAACTATTACACACGTGGGTCTTCTATGGATTACTTCATTGTATAGACTGATATTGAAGGTGATATTAAGAATTACTTAAGTTTGTAAACGGTTAAATTACCACAGTTATTTGTAAAGTGTTTAACTAACACATAATTACAATTTACGATAAAATATGCCGCATTTATAATTATATGAGTCATACGAAAACGATGTGACACGCATGGTGTTATGCTGTCTATCTCACACACCCTTTTAATACAATGATTTATCTGAATTACTTTTTGCAAAATAGTTAATAGACTATTATTTTCCAAAGGAAAAGCTTTACCGCACCTAAAATAATCACACAATACATTAAAACAAGTAAAAAATGTATAATAGAAAAAGCTTAGTTTATTGGTGAAATCAAATATATGTAACTCGTACGTCCTGGGAGAGTTCCTTGTATTCCTGTCTCCGGTCATCTTTTATGCTACCTTTGACTACGAAGCGTAGCTGAGAGTAGAAGCCTGGAGACAGAACTTAATTTCTTTACTTACTTTCAAGGAACGCGTTCAGATCTTGTTCCAGACTTTGTCGACAAACTTAACAGAAACTAATGTAAGTAGATTCAAACAAATTTATTTTATTTGGATCTGTACTATGTACAGTTTTTAGTAGTAAACGTATTGAAGTGTCTCTAGTCTTGAAGAGTCACTCAATATGAAGGATTTCTTTGATATAAGTACTGTTGAAATGTTTAACAACATTATTTCAATAGTGAGTGTTTAGTTAATATTTTATAACTATACTGGTTTTTTAATATAACTTAAGGAATAAAACAGACGACATTTTGTTGATTTTAAATGAACAACACAATTAATTTTCTTTTATTTTCCTTCAACAATTTAAATCTATGTGACAAATATGGTTTCTTTAACTTAACAAGTTTTATAGATAAAATTATTTGTTAATTTATAATATTGTTTTCTAAAAATTAAAGATGGCGGCTAGTGGCTAAATTAGAGATATCAAGACCTCTGTTTATATGACATTTTGAGATAAATTGTTCATGGACTAAGCTTATTTAATATACGCACTGCCTCAAGACAAATAATAGAAAGGTCACATAATATGACGGATTTCATGAGTACAAGTAACGTTGAAATTTTAATGATATTGTTGAAATAGTAATTTTTCACAGTGTCTAGTTAATATTTTATAACTATAATGATTTTGTTTCTTATTTATCTAAACAAAATTTACAGACGCAATTTAGTTAACTTCCAATCAAAGGACACAATTGCTTTCTAAAATTTTCTCTTATATATTTAAATTTATTTTCCCAATATGGTTTCTTTAGCTTAAATAGCTTTAGGGATCAAAGTTTGTTTATAAAAAATAAATATCAAGACCTGTGTTTGTATGACATTTGTTTTTCAAATGATGAGAACAGCCACAGAAGTTTGTAACACCCTTTATGAACACTCTTTTATTGACTATCCTATAAAATGTGTTCATCTCAATACAGTACCACGTATGGCCAGACATACTTTGGTGATACTCCAGTGACAAGTCGGTTAAAAATAGGAATAGCAGATAAATATAGTGATACATCCAATAAAGGGAATTTCAACACTTTGATGACTTAATATTACTCCTGTCCCTGTGTGAACATACAGTATCATTGAAATCCTCTCTATTGTAGTATTATGCTTTGTTACACTATTATTGACTGAGTATCACCAAAACCTATCACTTGATTTACTAGAAAATAGTACTTTTGTATATCTGTTTATCCGCAATATATCTCTATAACGAACAAATCTATTTTTGCGTTCAAAGAACTTTGGATGAACTATTTCTATAGACAACAACGAGTTCGATGTATATCACTTTATTCCCATATACGTTTACATTTGGACTGTAACTTCATTTTTACATAGAGAGGAATGAATCCTTCTTAACCAGTGTCCAGTGTTCCATTTCGCCAATATTGTGTATTTACAAGGACACATCGAGTACAGCCATGGTAAACCACTTTACACAGAGAATATTACAACAGCAATCAGATCACCAGTTCTCTCTGGCCACTATGCGGTCAAATTGTTTCATAAGGGTTCTTAGCTTCATTCATTCTCATCAATTAAAATTTTATTATGTAAACCAGATATACGGGGTGTAAAATTGTCCCGCACGGGCTTGGTAATTCCTAAACGAGTACAGGTAAATCAATAAAACTACGCAACTGCACCTATAAATATGCTTTTCGAAGTCACTAAAATTTTTGTGATGATGTAATAGTATGGCCAGCATATAATGAGAAGACAATCTTGAATAAAAGCATAGGTCGAGTAGTACATAAAATTAAAGATCTTTATTAGTAGAGTAAAATGCAACGAATCTGAACTCAATGTGTTCACTCGTTAGAAATTTACACTGTTTTAAAGTTTGAAACCTTTACAATATAGATTCTGCCCTAGATGATTTAATATTCTTGTCTTGGCTCAAGTTGTGAAATTTTAACTTAGTTAATGAATAATGAACTTAAGAAAAAGTTTTTAAGGTAGTTAGTGACTCTTAGATCCAATGGACGATGGTCTACAAGAAGTTTGGCAAAAATGTAACGTAAGCATAGCTCAAGATGTACATCATTATAAAGGGGTTGTTTAACATAGATGAATGCTAAAGGGAAAACCTGGTATCAATTATTGCAATAGAAAGTACTTATATTTAGTTGTGCTTTGGGCTTTATTTGAATTACATCTTATATTACACTTTAAAACGATGTATATCTAAGGTTATGCTTATGTTACATTTTTATGCCCATCTCCTTATACACCATCCTCCTTGTGATGTGAAGACTCACTAACTACCTTAAAATTATTTCTTAAGTCCAGTATTCTTTTACTAAGTTTAACTTTCACAACGTAAACAAAAAAAGAACATTAAAGCATCGAGAAAAGGACCTACATGGTAAGTGTTTCAATATTTTAACCAGCGTAATGTTTTTAAGAGTGAACTATTTGAGTTCGGAATCACGTCATAGTACTCAAGTAATAATGATCTTTAATTTTATGTACTCATCGCCCTCTGCTCCAATTTTTCCTTCTGACTCCTTGCTGGCCATCCCCTTGACATGACAAAAAGTTTTGTATTACTGCTTTATCTGTAATCGATTGGGAATTAAGCCCGTGCAAGACATCCTTACACCCTGTATATTGAACCTACATTTTTATAATAAAAATATTGAACATTGGTGGCTCTAATACAAAATATCGTAAAGAGGTATTTTTAATGTATGTTTTCTTAATACGTACTTATAAAAACTAACTGTAACCATTTCGTTTGCATCGTTCATTTTAATGTAATACTACTATATAATTACTTTATTTTTTTCGTTGCCTATTAAATAAACAGTTTATTGTCGTCCTGTTAAAAATATCTTGTTTATTAAAATATTGCATTTATTTTTTAAGGTAAGGATTCTGAAAAGAGTTAATGAGTTCACTGGAAGAGTCTGGAACAGAGCTATTCTTATATTCTTCCAAGTAATCATAGCTGAAGTATAGATCCCACTATCTATTTTAATGAGATAAAACCAATTTGCATCACCTATCACCAACCTTCCTTATCCATCGTGAAAAATCTTCTGGTTGCTAGCCCAAAGACCCTTTTTCAGTTTCTTGTTCTAAGAAAACAAAGGAGCGAGTTCCTTTGAAAATTAGTTTTATGGCGTGCCGTTTATTTTTTGACGATTATTACATTCAGACTTTGATTCACGGTATGTATTTTAGAACTAAGTGGTTAAATCAAGAAAGGAGAAATAGGCCACATTTGAAAACACTTAACATTTGCAGTTCCTTTTTAAGGAGGAGAATACATGGTGTCGCGGGAACAGATACAGATCGTGATATGTCAAACGCTTGGGACCTCAGACAGATCGAAGGAGTTTTTGGGGTGGAAAACTTGCTACTTAGTCTTGTTGTTGACACCACGGCCTTCTGTCACTTCCAATTTTCGCCCTTATAAGTTGCAGGCTCTGCGATTGAGTTCACTTTTAATTTGTACAAAGATTTAACTTACCGTAGCAACACCATAATGTTATTTAATGGCTATATTTAATAATGATAAATTGTAAATTTTTTTTACTCACTTAGTCTTTAAAAGAACTCTGGCTTACTTCGCGAGTTCCACGATAGGCAGGACGTATGTTGTTGGGAACAGAGGCTAACTCCTGTCGAGACCCCTTACAAAGGGATAGCGGGGTGTATCTCTCGTTACACTTTGGAAGAAAGAGAGACCATTTCTGTTCCAGCCTCTCCAGTCAAAGGGGGCAAGGGACAGCAAACTCATTATGAAAAATTCAATATTAATCCCTTGATGAAATATTTATTTCTGATTATTGAATTATTATCTTGAATATTGATTAATATGATTAATCCCAATATTCAGAAATATATTATGTGGAATTAGTATTGATCTATTGCATGTAAAACAAGAAGAAACAGCTCTCTATGGTTTGATAACCTATTTAAATAAGCTTATTTTTTCTCAATTATCTAAACATTAACACAAAAAATGTCTATGTATGAGATGTTTAAGCCATTTTTAAAAATCTGGAGACTTTGCAGATAATTTGTAAATAATATAAAGTCTGTAAGCCAATTATGCCATTTCCAGGTCAGACAGAAACATTTAACAGTTACCAAAAGAAGTTTCCTTATCCGTTCTTAATTTATATGGATTTTAAAAATATTATAGATAAGGTTTGGAGTTTTAAAAATAATTCTAAAAGTTCGAAAAAAAACTAATATTCTTAAGCACACATTCGAAGTTTTTACATTATATTTAGTGTAGAATTTACATAACCGTATGTACAAAATAATATGTAACAGAGCTAAAAGATTTGAAAAAGATGTTTAAAATATATTACGATACTAAACCAGAAAATTATTTACTTTATGTATATGGAAATAATCTTTATGGTTGGTCTTGTCACGTAATATTCCGTATGGTGATATAAAGTGGTTGGATCCAAAAACTTATATAATTGTGGAGTAGAAAGATATAATTGTTCAGCTGGATCTGAAATATCCATAAATTTTACATGAAAATCATAGAGATTTACCCCTTGCTCCTGAAAATTGGTTACATAAATGAGGTAAAATCTTATATTTAAGATTTAAACTAAATTTAAAACTTTGAAAATCCATGACAATTCTGTTAAAAACATTTAATAATCTGTTAAAATAAAAAAACCCACATGGAATCAATAAATATTCTTCTAAATTCTATTGAAAATGTGTTATAATCAATGAAAATTCTGATCAGAATCTATAAAATGTAGTAAAAATCTAACAACAGATAACTAAAATCTAACAATCATGTGTTAAAATTACTTGTTTTAAATGGAAGATGATTGAATTCATTGTGAAAAATATAAGAAAAAACTAAAAATTAACTAAGAATGAAGGATAAATATAGATTAAAGGTAAGGGAATTCATGAACAAGTTAAAACAGTTTAAAAAGAGAGAAATGATAACTAGGAATTAATGAATTTTGGGCCACAGATTTACTAATAATAACAAATTAAGCATAAAAAAATGAAAGATTAAAGATTTTTTTAATGTTATAGACGCTTTTTCTAACTAATTTTGGTTATATTTATTTGATATATTACTATTTAAGGGCAATTAAAATAAATAACGGATAAGAAGTTTCAAAAGCGTTTGAATACACAATAAAACATGCAATAATAATTGATAATTGAACTTCCAAATATTCTAACACTAATAAGGGTTCAGAGTTCAAAACGATTAAATTTAATTAAGATTTCAGAAAGTACATTGTAATTTTTCACACTGAAAATAAAGAAAAATATGATCATTTATAATTTTGACGTAACTCAAAATGAGAGAATGAAAGTTCTTTTTGAGAATCATAAAACCTTCAAATGGGTGGATATTTTAAAAGAGTTTTTACAATTTATAACAATATAGTTCGTAGGGCCATTAAAATTAATTCGTAGATAAATATGCAAAAAATAGTTGTTAGAAACAGTTTTTAAGAATTTTCAACTTGAAATTCATAAAAAGGCTAGGTTTTCAGTTAATGATCATGTAGGAATTCCTAATAAAAAATAACTATTTTCAAACCAATATAAAAGCAATTAGTCTACGGAAATCTTTGTAATTGATCAAAATAATAACACAGAACCTGTAACATATGGTACACGTGTCATGTCGACTGACAATTTAATTGATCCGGTGTTCTTGAACCTATAGAAATATGAACTATGACACACTACTCACATTGGAGTACTGCGATTCATTAACACGACTAGTCTCGAACTAACTCTACTTCCAACTTCTCTGTTGACACACTTCTTGTTGACTGACAAGCTATTTCATGCCTTGTCCGTGTCCCTATAGAAACCTGAACTGTGACACACTCACGCTGGAGTGTTGTAATAAGTCAATACCATTCTCAAACTCACTTTGTTATACAATATATCTATAATAAATACAAAATAGTGTGCCCTACAATATTTTAATCCCAAGAAGGGCTTAGTTTTGGATCGTTTATACCATCCAGCTAAACTTAAACTGGGCATAGTAAAAACTGACATGTCACATTTTCTATGTATGTCCAAATGCAGAATATCACGGAATATGCTGATCGATATTTCTAGTCCATCGTGAATGGTGACTGTTGGACTGGTTGAGCCTCTATAGTGTTAAAAGTTGTAAGCCTGGACGTAAGAGGTTGCTGTCCCTTGGCTTCTTCGAGCCTGGAATCGAGCTGGTCTCCTTTTTTTCCAAAATGTAATGAAGATACCTTCCGCAATCTCCTGCCTTGGGACCTCTACAGAAGGCGGCATCTATTCCCAACATCACATATCCTAACCATCCTGTAACTCTAGAAGTATGTTCAAAGTTATTTCAAGATCTAAGTGTAATTTAGGATTCTCAACTTTTTGTCCTACGTAAACAAAAACAAAAATTTATCATTATTAAATATATGTATAACATTATGTACCTAATGTTCATTATCGTAAGTAAAATGTATTTACAAATAGATAATGAATTCGATTCTAGAGCGTATAACTGATATCCTAAGGGCGAATAGTGGAAGTGACAGAGATCGTGGTGTCAGCATGACTAAGTGCAAGTTATTCACCCCAACAACTCGTCGTGATCTGTCTGAGGTCCCAAGTGTTTGACATGTCACAGTATGTCTCTGTTCCTGCGAAACAATATATTCTCCTTCTTCAAAAAGAACTGCAAACGACAAGCGTGTTCAAATGTGACCTATTCTTCATCTTTTGGTTTTACCAATAGGTTCTCAAATACAGACCCCTGAATGAGTTTCACAACATCGTTAGAGTAAGTAAGATAGAAGTAAGATTTCTGAATGTAACAATAGTAAAATAACAAACAGCGTGCTATGAAAATAATATTATCTCGTTAATTGACTGCACATGTAATTGATGATAACGAATAACCAGATAAGAACCCTTATGGAACAACTAGACCAAATGTTGGCCAGAGAGAACTGTTGACTTGACTGCTGTTGTAATATTCTCTGTGTAAAGTGGTTTACCATCACTGTACTAGTAATGTCCTGTATGTATGACATTGTATTGAGATTAACAAATTTCATTGTGTGTGTGTGTGTGTGTGTGTGTGTGTGTGTGTGTGTGTGTGTGTGTGTGTGTGTGTGTGTGTGTGTGTGTGTGTGTGTGTGTGTGTGTGTGTGTGTGTGTGTGTGTGTGAGAGAGATGCGTAAAATAAAGGAAAACTCCAAGCATTTAACACCCAGTTCAATGTGGATCCAATACTACTTGCATCAAAGTATTAACGTTGTTAAAATTTTATATTAATTTATTTTTTATATCTGTATTACACTACAATATCACTAATATATAGGACATGAATACAAAAATTAAGAAAAATCTTGTTATTTAGGTTCAGTATATATATATATATATATATATATATATATATATATATATATATATATATATATATATATATATATATATATATATATCTTTTGTCTCAACAAGGTTATAGAAGTAACTTGAGTATGCTATTCTATTGAGGCGACTGTAAATAATTATTAGTTATAGTTGAGTTATTGAGATCTATTGTATACACTGGAAACAACTGTGATTGCTACCTTGCAAATAATTTCCATTCAAGTCTCGTGAAATGAGCAGAACAATCTGAACATTTACCTACTTCAAATATTCTTTTTTAGCTTTCGCTTGTCAAAATAAAACTTTGGTAAATCTCAATGAACATATTATTACACCTTGAGAGTGTCCAGTGCCTTCCGCACAGTATCAGAAGAAGCGGCGTGCGTTATTGCCGGAATGCTGCCTGTCCGAGTGCTAGCCGAAGAAAAGCGAGCCCTCTATCAACGACGAAAATCATCTGCGTCGAGTCTTGATGAACTTAGGACCGAAGAACGGCAGTATAGTATACGCCGTTGGCAAGTGGGATGCCGCGGAGAAAGGTAGGTGGACGTACCGCCTAATACGACAACTGGATGCCTGGCTGAATAGAAGTCACGGAGAGGTCAATTACTATATGACACAAATACTATCAGGACACGGTTGCTTCCGAGCATATCTCTATCGCTTTAAGCACGATAATTCGCCGGAGTGTCCGTCCTGTCCTGGAGTCTCCGAAGATGCAGAACACGTATTCTTTATGTGCCCTAGATTCAGTTTGCAGCGTGACAACCTGGAAACTATTCTTAACCGGACACTGCATCCAGAAACACTAGTAGAAGCTATGCTGTCATCGAAAGCTACATGGGACGCCACCAGCACATTCGCCAGGGAGATGCTGAAAGAACTAAGGTCTATTGAAAGGCAGAGGTACAAACTCCGCAATAACTAGACGAGAAGAAATGACTTCAACCACCTGATGAAAGAGCAGAAATGCTAGATTCTCCCTGCGATGTAATGCCTAACGGCGGTTTCCACAGGGATTCAGAGACTGGAGTATAGGGGAAGTTTTTTTAGTCGGTATTAGCATTGGCTACAGTCACCAGCCAATGTTCGAGTCCGACATACCCAGGCAAAACACCTAAGCCTGGCATGCGGAAATGCATTTTTTTTAACAACCCCTAAAAAAAAAAAACAAAACACGCATACACACACACACGCACGTACGCACACACACACACGTACGCACACACGCACGTACGCACACACACGCGCGCGCGCGCACGCACACACACACACAAATGATGTTTTAAATAATATCAAAGTTGTATTTGGTGGGTTACCCAAGGAAATTATACTGCATAGAGTGTTATTCAAATAAAGCTATCGGACTATCAACTCGAATCTTTTTTATTTGTCAGCAAAGTATGAAACAAGGTTTGAACACGTTCCTTGAAAGTAAGTAAAGGAACTCAAGTTGGGTCTCCAGGTTCCTCCTAATTTAAGCCAAAATTGGCAGTCAAAGTCAACATAACGTTGACCAGAGACAGGAATACAGACAACTCTCCTAGAACGTAGGAGTTACATATATTTTACTTCACCAATAAGCTAATCTTCTAGTATTATAAATTTTTGGCTAGTTTGTATGTATTATAGGTTCATTTTAGGTATGGTTAGGGACTTTCATAAGTAAACTAATAACAACATAAAAGTAAAATAAAAAAACATGATAAGTAACTCATAATATCAATATCTGGCCACACAATGAAGTAATTCATTAAGTAATCCACGACTATACAAGTGAAAAAATATGTTTTAGATATTTTTAATTAAAATTCATATATTACTAAGGTGATAATGAAAGATAATTTTAAAATTAATATTTTTATGAAATCCTTAAAACATACGTTTCTGAGTGTACCAAAAGAAAGAACAAGAGTTTGATCTTGTGCAATAGTCAACTACGTCTTCCTTACGTATGCAGATACATATTTTCATGAATCTTCTGTAGTCCAAATATACACATTTTCTTTATTAAAGTATGCCTTTTGACCATGCCTGACTTAATTTTTTAAACCCCCAAATTGTGTTTTCTGGACAGTTAAAAAAAATTAGTCGCATTTTTAACTGATTAAAAATAAAAAAATTTTTAAAAGGAACCTAAAGATTCACCTTTTAGACCCTTGAAATACTTCGATTGAAAAACATTAATATATACTTATGTAAAATTTGGCATTAAATAAATTTCAGAAATTAAGGTATTATTTCTCTTGAAAATGGACGAAATATTCACCAACCAGTTGAAAATGTGTTTTCAGAACAAAAGACTCGAGATATACAGCAATACAACTCTGGATTGTGAAATTAAAATTAAATAAAACAAAAGCATGTTACATATTCTGTTTCTGTGTCCACGTGACAGAAGGAACGCAATAACTGTCCAGCACATGTTCTCATTGTGTATATTCCACCGCATTCTTCTGATATTTTGTATTAGGCTCCAGTTTTTTGGTTGTGCTGTGGTAATTTACGTGATATCAATATAAAAAACATAAAATAAATAATAAATAACAAATATAAAATGATAAATCACATTGTTTCATGGCATGCGTCTTTAACATTTTATCAGCCATGGAAATAACTAGGATGTCGTAAAAAACAAATGTATGATAAAACAACAAATCTTGTTTTAACTTCATTCAAAGACAATATCAAAAAGTTCAATTATGGTCAATGTAGAATTATCCAATGATATTGTAATTAATATTGCTACTTCAACATATAAATACATGTTATTTTTAAAGAACTAAATAGTTTTAAGAACAATATTCGTTCAAGTCAACACACCAGTCACACCGGAGGTTAAGTGGTAGAGAGGACTTTATAGTCCTAACTTCGCCTCTAATGAAGTCATTTTTCATTTCATTTTTTTTCAGTCAATGTGTTTTGAAGTAAAGTTTACAGTGTTTACCTATAGTATTTACACTATGTTTAGACATCGGTTTTAACAGCCGAAAAATAATCATAAAAATTACACAGCACAAACAATTTTCGGGTTAGTGTTGTACAAAACTAGTGTAAGATAAATAACATCTCTCACCACAGCACAATATGTGTGCTGACATATTAGTTTGTCAGTTAGCTCATGACCCTCAGCGCCACCTTGAGCCTCAGTTTACCCTCCATATATAGTTTTTCCTATCATTGTTAATATAGTCATGTAAGTCAACACACCTGTCGCTGTGTTAGGGAAACACATTTAGCAAGTTGTTAGGAGTAAGATTTCTCATTATATATACAGAATGAGTTTTATGTCCTGGCACACCTGGATATAATTTAAACGGCCCGAGATATCTATGTGAAACCTTGACCCTACCTATTATAACATATTTTTTTAATTTTTCAAGTTGTTGAAAATTTGCCCCCCTTTTCTAAAGGGGGGTAAAGGGGGGCAACTAAAAATTTTCAAATACAAACCCCTATCATGTGACCCCTCATTTTAAAGGGAATAAAAAAAAGAAATCCAATAATGCAAACTAGAGTTCTCTACGTTTATTTTAACAGATCACATGATAGGGGTTTGTATTTGAAAATTATTAGTTGCCCCCCTTTACTCCCCTTTAGAAAAGGGGGGCAAAATTTTCAACAACTTGAAAAATTAAAAAAATATGTTATAATAGGTAGGGTCAAGGTTTCACATAGATATCTCGGGCCGTTTAAATTATATCCAGGTGTGCCAGGACATAAAACTCACTCTGTATTCAGCGCTTTCTAAACCAAAACAATTTACCGGGTTAGTATTGCTGTACAAAACTGGTCTATGAGAAATGCCATATCTCACTTCAGCACAATATGTGTGCTGGCATAGCAGTGTGGCAGGTAGCCAACTCTGCGCCACCTTTGGCTTCCGTTTACTGAACTCTACCTTCCATATATAGGTTGTCCTTTCATAGCACAGATTAAATATACACGATTAGTTTGATTTCTGATCAGATATTATAAAACAGTCACAATAAATTGTTTAAATACTTCAAAAAAATATGCGTTGCGATATAGAATTTATTTGCAAACCTTAATAGTTGACATATATGTTGTTACATGACGCTGATTTACTTTAATTCGCATACTGACGGTTGGGTTTAATGTGGCAAGCTATTATAAACACTAATTAAAAAACTTATATTTTATATTTTTAACTCTGGCGATACTCTTATATTTTGATATCTACTAATACAAGTAGTTCTGACGACTGATTTCTTTCTGAGAGGTAATCCCTGCATTTAATTAAAGAAATACTAGGTTTTGTGTGCTTGATTTTTCTGCGTTTGAGTTTGTATAAGTCGAAATTTTATCATCAAATTACAATTTTTTTATTATAAAATTATGTAAGATCACATCAGTATTTATAAATAATGTAAAGGTCTTACTCAGTTATCACTAATTTAGCAACTTTAACCATATCCCAGAAATGTGAAATTTGGTACATGTATGCCTCGTGAATGAAATTGAAAAAATAAAGCATTCTCGTATAGATCAAAGGGGGTTAAAATAGGGTTATAACTGTAGAAGAACTATATAATTTTCGACTTCTTGATACCCACAACGATGAAGTTTGATACTCATATACCTCATCTTCTAAACAGAAAAACATTATATTTGTTATTCTCATGAAGCCCCTATAAAAATTAAAATAGGGTGTACTCTCCTATAACAACAGTTTTTTGGTTTTAAACTTCCCGATGACATAAAACGATACAATTTTAAGTAATAGTGCCTTATGTTCTCTCAAAAGACGAAGTAAATATATTTAAATGCATCAAAACTATACATGCACCTTATGATCTCAACAAATTTAAGATTTTTTTTAATAAAAATCAACAGACCTTTGTCTGACATAGGGGAGCTACCCTTATAACACATATGTTTTAATTTTCACCTGTTCGTTGCCCTTTAAGGTCCGGTTTTTCACCCACGTTCCTTATGCATGGTCTCAACTACTAGAGGCACTAAAATTATTTTAAAAGAGAAATAGATTATTTTTACTGTAGTAGAGTGTTAAGAAAAACTGTTATATAGCGCCGGAAATATCTTATACCGGAAATTGATAACTATGACCGCAGTAGTCTTTTTAGACTACTGTATACACTTTTTGATGGGCTAAACAAAGCAAACGGTGCAATTGCACCAGAAATATCAGAGACCGGAAGTAGATTATTATTAAGAGAATTCCACTCTTTTTGGCCAAAGACGACATTTCGGACATCGGTAAGTATATATTTTTTTGATCTGAAAAATAATGCAAAATGTTTCTCCATCACAAATACGGGAGATGTGGAAGATTGCGATGGTCGGAAGCAGATTCTTTTGAAATAAATCAAGCTTTTCATACCCACGCATGCGTGTATTTTCTTGATCGAAGTATCATATTAAACTTAGCACTGAATATACACTTGACTAGTAAACGTTTTTTTACGATCAATTGTAAAACAATTGATTTCATACATACATATGTATATTTTATCGTAAAAACAAAGGCAAAGTCTACTACGACGTTTGAAATATATTTTATTACTTCTAAGAAATGTTCTTACACTTGCAAAATATGAAATAAAAGCCAGTCGGAATTTGATTTATCTTTTTAACCACTTAATTATGAACACTGAAGTAATATAGAACTTAAATATATCTACTTCAACTTAAATATTATCACGTTATAATTATTGATAATAATACTTAACCACACTCACCTTCAATATGTCTGGTGTTATTACAAGCAAAATGCTTGAGCTACTTATTAAAATATTACGGAATGCTGCAGAAAAATTGTGTTTTTCACTCTCCGACTTCAGGATCCCAAAAAAGCGATTTTTAACTTTAATCAAGAGGATGGATTATTATAAATTATCAAAAGTTTGTATTATAGTATTTAAAAAGGATAGATATATGACGTATCAGTTATCTAATAGAACATCGCGTACAAAGCCATGGGTAACTGCTATTAATGTATCAAATTAGCAATTACAGAAATCTGAAATAGTACGTTAATTTTGATTTTAAACCGCGTTCCAGTACACAAATAACATTAATAGTTTAAAGCACTGTTTTGTAAGGGAGTATAACATTGCAAGCTTGAGAGCACATTTTGACTATTGAAAATGAGCTTAGTGTAAGATTTCTTCAAATATGAAAATATAGAATTTTTTAAACCTACTCTAAGCTATTAAAGAAAAGAGAAATCCAAATACGGAAAGCTCAAAATCCGATTTACAAAGTGATTGAACCTGTCAAAGTAGCTGCCTCGGGCGCTCGTAGTGGCAGTCAAACACCGGATAACTTTGCCCGTGTAACTGAAAGGGAACCTCTTATTTACACTATCGAGACAAACTGGGCTTCTCTTCATATGTGTCATATGAGGCGAAAAATAATTTACAGTAATATAACATTAAATAATACAGTATGTTCCTGTGGATTTATCACATCTGCTAATAAAAGTTTTTTTCTTTAGCTTATAATTTTGATATTGTAATTTATACTAACTTTGTAAAACGAAATACATTTAAATACGTCAAAAAAAACGTAGTGTATTAACCATATTTGTATTTGTTTTTTAATTTTAAAAAATGCAATATGTTCATTATGTTATTGAAAATTTAATGCAAAGAATTATATTCAATTTTATAGGACAATATGCCGAGTATATCAATCAGCTGTTTTATTCAATGATTGACATGACCAAACATAACAAGTGTTGAAACCATAACAATATTTATTCTAAATCTTGAAGTTAAAGTATCTAAGAAAGCTCTATTTGCACTTTTTGAAAACTGCAATTGCCTAAGTTAGGTTAGTTTTAAATTTTAATGTAGGCCTGTACAGTTTTAATACGTATGCGTGAACTGTGTTTTTATTGTGTTTTATGAGTTAGACTAAATTAATTGCTTACCAGTTGGTGCATTCATTTTTATATAGTTCTTAACTCATGAGGCCTTTCTTTATCTAGATTTATGTATGTCAGAAAATTTTTTTATTGATTTCGATGTTGCATGTAACATTGTCACCGATTAAAATTCATTTTGCATTACTAACAAAGCTCTTATGATTAAATTAACTTTATTTTGTAGTTTACCTATAATACTGAGCTAATTGTAAAACAATAATTATAAGATCTAAATTGCATTTAACCAGTTTATGAAAACATTTATAAAATCAATTAATTACAGGAGCGAACAAGGATATTTAAATTTAATATGAATGAGTTCACTATTAAACCCTATTGTAAGTTACTGAGGGCTTAGGGTCGATTTGAATATGGACAGATAAAATCACATGTTACAGGATGATTGAACCTGACAAAGTGTCTGCCCCAGATACTCAAAGTGGCAGTCAAACATCGAGTAACTTTTGTTGGTCTGGTTGGATACGAGAACCTCTTATTTAAATCTTCTATACAAACTAAGTTTACACGTGTATATTATTTTTACCACATTGATAATCAGTATTTGACAACAAAAACCCAGTATTAATGTGATATAAGAATAAAAATAATATTCATATTTTCTTCGTCCTTAAACAATGGGTACTAATGTATTACTTCTAAAGTTAAATATTCCGTAGCAAGGAAAATATGAAATATCATATAAATAGATTTAGGAATAATATTGAAGTAAGCAGCTCCTCAAACTTTAAGTGGAAAAACCTTCCTCACTAGTTGTTCTTCTTAAGGATATTAAAACAATAAGATATTTAAATATACGAAAAGCTGTCTTAAAAAGCTATTAGTAAATTTATTACTACTTCTTTTCGTCATTACTGTCCCAGTATTTTATAAATTTGAAACCTTTATTATTGAGTATAATTAATGTGGTAGTAACATTATGTAATTATTTGTACTAAGGTATATTTTAATTTAGCAAAATATTGCAATAATGTATCAGTAAAATTTATAAGACATTAAAGTCGTCTGAATCCACGCAATATATACAATATACTCGTATATCCGTCGAATTTTAATATGTAGTTAATTCTTCACTTCTTGTCTGTTACTGAAGAATTTTTGTACCAGATGAGCCGCTCACGAAATGAAGTGGTTATTTCCCTTATTCATACAATTTCTTATCAATACATACCTAGGTAATAGAGTTGGATAATATTATACAACCGCTATTAAATAAATATATGTGTGAAGAATGTTTTAAACTATGACCCTTTTTAAACAAGGGTTCAGGCACTAATTATCCATGTTCATTTAATAATATTGGACAGTTCAGATTCTAAATTAGTAAGATATCATTATGTTTCTCGAGAGTGACTTAATCAAACTGAAGAACCTTCTAATATCATTTGAGATATCAAAATTTGTTTGTTGTTATTCAAATAAGGGTAAACATTTAAACAAAGAAAAAATACTTCATTAATTTCTTACACTGTATATCTTACTGAAAACCCTTTGATTGTATCAGATACACAGCAGACTAGTAATATATATGCAAAAGGTGTGTTCGGCTCCGGGAATTATTTCATTTAGTTCTGAGGTCCGACGCTAGAGCCTAGCGTCAGGTAAACGTTTGTTTTTTACCGTTGAAATATTTACTACTTAGCTGACCTCTCATTCGACATATGCAGTTCCAGTGCTCGTATTGTAACTAATAAAATGAAATTTTAAAGTGTGTTTTAAATTATAAGGCAATACATGTTAAAATCTATAATAAAGCAAATTTATTATCATTATTATTTGGTTAAATAAATTTTTCAATTTCCCATCGATTTACTTTAAAAGATCATAACAGCATATTAATATCAAGATTATTGAGAACTGCTGAAGACAGCTTAAAAATATGGACATTTTGCATATATTTTTATTTTTATAATATTTAGTTAATACACTATTTACTAATCAAATATATGATACAATGCAATAATAATGTGCAATTACGTAGCAGATTTATATTTCAGCAGTAGTTTTTAACTGTATTGTTTCAGAAAGTTACTTTAAAATGAACTAATTAAACAACTACGGCGGAGAGAAGCTAATGATGAAGAGGTTAAGATGTTTAAGGGAAATAAACAATACGGTACTATTTTATTGAATACTTAATATTACAAATACTTAAATTACAGAGATTGTTTATTGAACTTGTTTATTGAGTGAAAGCAACACAGTTTCTAATAGAACTGCGCCAACACAAAAAAGTTTTTTACTATTTTTGTTTTCTTTGAATATAATTAAAACTTTTTAATTCGTTCTGTAAAATAATTTTACATAGTGAAGTTAAAAACCGCTCCTATGAAACACTGTATTTCATAACATTATCATATTTTCTATAGTGATGGTTTTACTTCATGGCAACGGTTATAATTGAACCAAATAATTAATTAGCAGTAAGGAAGTAGTGTAATCAATTTCTTCAACTATTATAACATTTTTTTATTTAAGCATTTTACTTATTGAGGTACTTTTATTATCTTAAGTAAGCTATATTACATTAAATATTGCTTTTGAAGTTCAAAGGTAAATCTTAGTACCTTAATTCATTTGTGTATTTAGAATGGTTGTACACCAGGTTATATTTTTGTACAGGTAAGTAATAAAAAAAATTGAAACAAAAATTTAAATACAAATGAACATTCTCATCCATATCTAAATCTTTTAATCCGGCGATAAATTTTGATCCAAGTATACTAAAGAATAAATTAAACTCTAAATTCTTAGATGTAATAGATAAAGTTTTAAAAAAAATTACTGCATCACCATATAACAATATACAGGGTGTCCAGCAACCATTCGAACAAACTTTGCCACATTGTTCAGCAGGCCAAAACTAACAAATAATGCAATATAACAGGTGCCCTATTTTGCTTCGTTTAGCGTCTGCCTGTATGTATGTTTTTTTGGGAAAAAAATTACTACTCAAAAACCACTTATGATACAGAATTCAAACTTAACAGTTAAGTTAACCTAGTGTTGGTCCTTTTCAGTGAAAAAAATAAAACAAATATCTCATGGCATTTCAAAATGACGGCCGTTCAAAATTTTCAAACTGTATTAGCTTTGAAACGGCTACTTTGACAACACATTCACCAGGATAACTTTTATTAACGTATTTACTACCAATTCAACAACTTTTGTTTAAAAAAGATTGAATAACAAATAACTGAGTTTACAGCACCAAACGTAAAAAACTGGTTAAATCCATGCATTGCAAATACATACAAAAAGTAGTGGATTTTTACGAATAAACTTTTTAAGGTTCTTTATTAAAATATAGTGAACAATATTATAACCTGAAATTAATATTTATTTTTTAAAATATGTTTTAAGGTAAATTTAAAAAAGTTCTTAACCAATTGTGAATCCTGGTTTTTAAATCTTAAAAAAACAGGGCTACGTTATGGTTGGGTAGAGGGTTTTCTTACCTGGCAATTGTGTGAAACAGCGTAATTAATTCAATGTGTTTGAAAAAATTTTATTGAACATGATATTTTTTATTAAGAAATCAATGATTACATTACTGTAAAACTTATTGTAAACATTATTGTTGCTCAAAGTGGCGTCCTTGTAACTCGTTGCAGATTCTGAAGCGTCGTAAGCACGATTCTCTCACCCCTTCAAAAGGATTACTGGTCTTGAATAACTGCAGCACAGCCTCAAACAACTCTAGCTACTAGATCCATTTCATTCTTTATGGGAGTGGTATACATTAATTGCTTCCCCAAAATGTGTCCCCACAAGTAAAAATCAATGGGTGTGAGGTCAGGTGACCGTGGAGGCCAGGGGACGGGACCTCCACGTCCAATCCAACGATATCCATACACTTCATTCAAATGTTGTCTAGCAATCAGGGAAAAGAGTGGGCCGGTGCCCCATCGTGTTGGAACCACATTCTTTGTCTAGTTTCAATAGGAACATGTTCCAACAGCTCAGGTAAGATTTCCCTCAAAAAAACTTCATAAGTAGGTCCGTTCAGTCTGTTTGGTATAATGTGTGGCCCAATCAAATATCCGTCTACTATTCCAGCCCAGATATTGACAGAAAATTTGTGCTGAAACTTACGTTGCACAATTTCATGAAGGTTTTCTTCAGCTCATAAATGGCTGTTTCGGCTATTAAATATGCCATCTCGAGTAAATGACGCTTCGTCAGTAAAGAGAACATACCTTAAAATATCGGGTTCATCAACTAAATTTGTGAAGGAACCAACGAGAGCAGTCTACCCTGAGAGGAAAATCTGCAGGTTCTAAGGCTTGTACTTTCTGATGTTTGTAAGGGCACAAACGTTCTTCATTTAACACTTTCCACAAAGAACTTTTGCATACATCCAAATTATGAGCAATAGCGCGAACGCTGGTGGTGGGGTTTTCTTCTACGAATAATAAAACCTCTTCTTCAAAATCAACAGTCCGTACGGATTTTACCCGTTTCTACAACATTATTTTTTCAAATGTCCAGTTTCCCTAAGACGAATATGAACGGTACTGAAGACGCTATGAACTGGGTGCAGCCTATCTGGAAAGCGCTCTCTGTACAATCTGCTAGCTAATCTGGCATTGCCTCCAGCAAGTCCGTACAGAAATTTAATATCAGCAAAAGTAAAACGGTTCATATCGTACAAGAAACAAAGTAATAAAAGAAATTTAAATTAACAGGAAAAACTAACAGGAATTACAAAGAAGAACAGAACATTCAAACAGTGACAATCACGTTCAAAAACATAGACTTGCTCAACAATGTCTTGATAGTTTTGTTTTATTAGTTTTTCTTCATTTAAAAACACCTGATTGGTTGGTGATTGTTGGTCAGCTGTTTTCATGTAATATTATGCTATTGTTTTTTAAGAGCATTGTGAATAGTTTGTTTCTTTTTTATTTGTGTGTGTGTATGTGTGTGTAACACATTGATTACTACTGTAAATGGATCAAAAATGATAGTAATATTTTTAAAGTTATAATAATTGTTCAGTATTTTAATAAAGAACCTTAAAAAGTTTATTCGTAAAAATCCACTACATTGTTGTATGTACTTGCAATTGCATGGATTTAACCTGTTTTACCTTTAGAGTGTTGTAACTCAGTTATTTGTTATTCAATCTTTTTGAAACCAAAATGTTTGAATTGGTAATAAAATATGCTAATAAAAGTTATCCTGGTGAATTTTGTTGCCAAAGTAGCCGTTTCAAAGCTAATACAATTTGAAAATTATATATATATATATATATATATATATATATATATATATATACTGCGGAAATAAAGAATGGTAGTTATACGTTTATTTGAGAAATTTCGAAATAATTAGTATAAATCAATAGGAAAAGATTTGCTGTTAAGGAAACAATATTTATTTTATGGACATATCAGGATTTGCGCGTATAAAAGAATTTCTGTTTCGTATGAATTATTATCGACGCCACAGCTGATTTTGTCTTACTGAACTGTTTAAAAAATATAAATGTGTCTCAAAAACATTTTCGGTAAAAACCCATTTATTTCCAAGCCTTGTAATATTCTCCTAGTGTAAGATATTTCCCAATGCCACAGTTGATTATTCCGTGTCCAGATAAGGAAATGTACCTAAACACTGAAGACTATTAAGCCTACTATGGTAAAAAAATCTAATATACGTAAAGAAGAAAATACTTACTAGTTCATGCAACGTTTCAAAATAGTAGTTTATAATAGGATTATTGTAAGTCTTGCTTTAATCCAGTTCAAGAATATTATCGAACTTTACTACAGATTGAACTAGTGGAGAATATGACGCATTCAATGGATATTAAATAATATTTAAATGCTTTTATAAACCTCACCTCAATTAATAACGCTTGTGAATGTTTCTATTTAAAATACTTGAAACTGGATGGATACTTGAAATTTGAAATTGGCAATTTTAGAGAAACTTAAAGAAAAACAGAGTAATGGACACTGGTGAGCCACATTTATTTATTTATTTTTCAGACGTTCGGAAAGACGTGAAATTCAAAACAATAGGACTTCTGTCACACAAAACATTACCGTAAACGGTTATTTTGAACAATGTTTTTGACCGAAGTAGTCTTCTCAAAATTTATGTATGAGTATATTTTCTTAACAGCAAGGTAAATTCACTGTGGCACCATACTTATATAAGATCGGACTTGAATTTAAACGACGAAAATGCATACTTTTTGTCAGCACTAGGCTTCTCAGTCTTACATATCAATATATACTTCCATGATCGTGGCATCAAGTCATTGGTATTCATTTGGTAATAGAAGTATAATTAATTTAATCTGGAAATGCAAATTTGGTAATAAAATATGATTAAATTGTCACAATTAAGATTTTTAGTTACGTATTCCAATTAAGTCAGGACCTTTATAATTGGTGCTTAAAAGAGAGACTAGTCAATGTTTTGAAATTGCAATAAACGAGTAACGTGTAAATGAACTAATTAGCGGCATTGAGCTTGAAGTAACTTCTCCTTTTCAGTTCAGAGCTACAATTAGAGAAAAGAGTCTTTTTACAGGAATGAGTTATTATGTATTATTACTTTGAGATGTCATGATGAATTTAAAGGCTATAAAAAGTTAAAAGCTTAACTGGCTTACTTTTCGAAGGTCGTATATATTTATAAAAACAAATATTACAATTTTAGTATTTGAAATAAATTGACAATTTTTATCTATTGATTCATTGTTTTTCAAAACATTTAAAACATTTCTTTGGAGAAAGGAACTTTAATAACACATTTGCGTAAGGATCTTGAAATTCACACGGAATGATAGGAAAATAGTTTTAAACCAAAGGGTCCATGTGTCGGATATATCCGACAATCGATATATTAATGTAAACAAAAGTTAACTATTTTAATTTACATAAATTAAAATTGCATTGATCAGATCTGATTCATATAACAAATTAAATCTTCATAATCATTATTGAAAATAAAAGTTATTTTATTCCAAATATTAAATCACAAAAATTAGTACACTACTCGCAAGAACCTAAACCGGCAAGCGTGAATCAACATTATGCAGTGAAAAGAGATATTTAATTTTTAAAACTATAAAAAGACCTTTAGGCATTGTTAACTGTTTTAATATAATTTACAGTTTTTGCATATATATATATATATATATATATATATATACATTTTCGAATAGGCAAAGCCTTCTAAAATATAGGGAAACATTTTTAAAAAATTGCATTTTTAACTGAGTATTATACTAGAGAATATCTCGAGGATAATTGAATCCTTGTTTTTGTAAACTGCGTTTTGTATTTTATCCTTAATCTATCCTAGATATTAAATGAATGCTATTTTAATGCGTTTGTAAATAAAGGGTTTGAAAACAAACCTACGCTACTTTAAGGTCATACACTTATTGAATGCACAGAAAGAGTAAGAATGTATGCTCAACCAATCAGTTATAAATAAAGGAACTATAAGCAGAAAAGGCAATATTCTATTTAATATTTGGTTAAAACTAACGTTAGTAGCGTGTTTAAAACGCTTACAATACTATTCTTGTAAATATTTAAATTGTAGTTGCAGCATGCTGAAATCTTCATGGCGTTTTATGTGGAAGTTACGTAAAAAACTTTTGATATGAAATGAGACTGGATTGACCACAATGATTTCTTATAATTTTCTAACGATAAATTATGATAATATTGTATTTTTTGTGCCTACTTGAAGAACAGATGACTTTTTAACTGAACGGAAGAATCTTGCGTTTCAATACTTTAAGTACGTGGTAGTTTATAATCGTGATAGTATTCAGTAATTATAATCATCTTAACTGTACGAAATCTCATGAAAAAGAACGAATTACGGAACACCAAGTGTCCCGTAACAGTATTCACTGAAGTTGCATGCAAAATTTTAAGTCTATAGTTTATTTCTGTCACTGATTTATGTTAAATTTAAAAAGAGTAATACTATTATACTCAGTTTGTTAGCAAGGTTTGTTTTCTGCTAGTTTCTAATTGTCATCATATTGTAAATGTAAATATGATTACCAACATTCTACAAAATCCCATGAAGTGAAATACATCATTACAGAACTCGATGTTCTGTATATTGAAATAATTCTTCATCCAACATATCCAACTATAGGTCAGTTCTTTCTCTAGATATAGTGCAGACTAAGGTACACGTTGATAGGCAGCCAGACAAAAATTAAATTTTCTCACAATTCGATGAAAAGCTTTGCTAACGCTAAGCCCATTAATAACTGATATAGTTTAAAATTGTAAATTTATATCGCATATAAGTTTAAAATGTTTAAATGTAATACTAAGGGCCATGGCACTTTTATAAAAATTAGATAAAAATAAATTTTGGGAAAGACTCTATTGTTATACATACTAAAACTATTATTAACAATGTTAATTTAATTACTTATACTTTGTTCTTTTTTATTATTTTTTTGATATTTTAAAATTATTTTTTCTCATTTTATTATTCTGAAATTTACTTTACAAAAGAATCTAACATTGCACATTGTGGAGATGATAATAATTCTAATGCAGATCTCTGCCAGGCGAAGGATTAAATGGGAGTTAGTTAGTGAATAAGTTGGATTGCTGCATTTAACATATTTTGATTCACCTTATTGACTATTCAACTTTTTTGTACGTGGAAATAACACGAAAGAACTATAAGAAACACCATTAGCACTGATATATAATATTGTTACGTAATAATTATATTAGATATTTAAAAAAACTCTTAATGATTCTTCAGTATTGCTTTAAGTAAAAAAAGTTTAAATCTAATAATAACGAGATTAAATAAAAATAACACAGCTAACTTAACGAATTATTTAACAGAGTGTTAAAGAGTTAAAAAAATGTTATATTACTGTGTACTGCATTTTTGTTGGCCAATCACAACTTCAATACAGCTGTGTTAGTTAACAAAGTTTGAATAAAAAAGTACAGTTATGGTTTTCTCTTTTCCTTTAGTTTAAATTTAATTTAAATAAGGTAATTCTCTCGGAAAATGTGTTATTTTAGAGAGAAAGTTACAAAAACTGTTGTGTTTTCAAAGCCCTAAGGCTTACAAAAAGAGAGTTTTTATTGTAATTAACCTCTTGTTGGAATTAAGTACTAAAGATTAAAGGGATAAATGCTCATTGTCAATCATAGGCAACGTGTTATAGTAGGCCTAGTATATTACTATTTCCGAATTATTTCAAAACCTAACATAGCAGAAATCTTATATTTTTAATGTATTTTATAGGATTGATTAAACTTATTTGTGCATCATAATACTCAACTATTGTCCGAAATTAAGGGCAAAATCTTTCTTAAAGAACAATATCCAAACAAAATAGTCATTTTATAAAGTGATAGTTTAAAATTTCCTACCTTTCTGCGTTTTTCCAGATTTATTTAGATATGACTCCGAGCTATGGCTGATCATTTATTGTAGATTAGGAAGTACTTCATTTTGTGATCATATATTCAAGTGCCATCTTGAATCCACCAAATAGAATAAAAAAATGTTTTTTTTTTCAGAAAGTGGTTTTGTTATGTTAATGTTTTGCCCACAAAATACGATGCCTCAAACCCTTTTTAACATATGTTTATTTGTATTTGAGATATTAGTGGATACTAATTTTGTAAGTAATTATTCCTCGTACCTTTTGAAAAAAAACACAATTAGAAAATTTTTAAATTAGTAAAATTCAAACTAAAAAAAGTAGATTAGTGGAGCTTACTAATGCTTATAATACGGCAACAGTAAATAGGTATTTTGCATTTTTATGGCATTTTTGTAACTTTTTATATTAGTTTTTCTTCATTATATTCAGCTTTTAAGTTTGTGAGTGAAAATATGTATATCTTTCCAATGATATATCACACAATAAATGTATATATCTTTAAAGGAATAAATTACAATAGTTGAAGGAATGGTGTTTCTGCCAAAAAAGGTATATATTAGTAGTAATTTGTTACTATAAAACGTTACAGCATAATTGACGTAAGATTGGTATGGTAGCATTAATATCTTCAAAAATTATTAATCACACTGTCAATATTATGGAACACATTTCTGAGTGGAAATTCTACATGTACAGTAATTTAAGTAATAATAAATTTGATAAACGTAATAAGTACTTTAAAAGTATATAAATTTGTTAATGCCATTTTATGATGATAGTGATGTGATAAGTAAAACAACTGCTGAACAGTTAACAGCAAAACTAAATTAGCAGACGAAGTAAAATAACACCCCTAACTTCAATTATACTTTGGCAGAGTGTTGTAAAAATGCAGTATTTTATTCAATTCAAAACGGAGTTTGGCTGGAAACAACACAACTTTAGTACATCTGTGTTTGGTCACTGAGTTTTACCCACCAAAAAAGGAAAGTTATTGTTTACTCTTTTACTTTGGTTTGGATTTAATTTAAAACTGGCAATTCTCTCTGCAAATGTGTTTTGTTGTTGAGAGAAAGTCACAAGAACCTTTGTGTTTGCAATGCCTTTAGGCCTATAGCACGTTGTTTTTAGTTGAAATAGACATTTTTACAGTGTATCATTAGACAATTACTAGTCTCATTATAATGTTTTTAGGTAAAGTCATAGAGTTTTTTTCTGTTTTTCTAGCCATCGATCTTGATTATACACGATTATGGTGTTATAAAGAAATAAACTATAAATACATTGATTAGAGATTATAGGGCTGACTGCTATGAAAGCCACTCCAGGGATTTAAAAATTATAGTTTCCGTTTGCATGTCCGTAGGATATCTCGAAAACGAACTGACATATATAGTTGAAGTTTTGCAGGTTGCTTCGTTTCCATATAATAAAAAACACGCAGTTCTATCGCAATACATGTAACTTCATGGAATTTGGCTGAGCGTTTGTTAATATTTTTACATAAGCCTTATGGATAACCATAAGAAAACTTTATGATCAAAATAATTACAAACATGAGATATTATTTACATTTGATATACTCATATTAAAATAGCCCATCCTTATCAATGCCTACAACATCATATGCTAGTGACTTTACATGTACAACTTTATTATTTAAACATTGCTATAAAATCAAACTTAAAAATAAAACGTGAATGTATCAAGGGGCTAAATATATCTAGACACTTTTTATCGTTAGGCTGTACATTATGCATGAAACGTAATTTATACGTAGACATGAAGAACTTTTATAATTATGCCCGTGTAAACTATTGAAAATCACTCCTTATTGTGACAGAATTCCTCTTTTATCAGCCAGAGGTAGTAGATATTTCTTTTCGGTGTGCCTGAGTATCTAATTGTCTGCTGGTTATCTTCATTTTGCAATGAGCTCTTGACTTTACAATTTGTATGCATTCTAAGCGAAGCTTGATAGATGACAAATGGTTTGGGGTACGGCTGCCTTGTAAAGCAAAATACTAAAATTGTTAAATATTTCAAAGAAGTATTTCTTATAGTACAATATGTTATAAGAAATCCTATGAAATAATAGTTAATCACTTCCCAATATACATAATCATCTGTTTTCTAAGTATCTTGTGGATAGGGAAACAGATATAGGGACCAAAATTATATATTCCAGCCTTCGAGTGATAGGCTTTGTTAACGCTCAGTCAAAAACTAAATATTAAAAAAACAGTATAATGCTTTTTATTCAATATTTATGTTAAATAACACAAATTAAATACAATTACAATAATCATAACCATGTGTTTAATTATATTCATTATAATGGCAAAGAATAATCTTTGGGGTCTCTTTCTATAAATTAGGAAAGAAAAACTTACTAACTTAAACATTATGTGTTATTGGCAATTTATTAAAAATTTTTATTTAAGTTGTTCCGAAAGAAATGTGAGAAATGGTGTAATAATGCGTGATTTTACCCAACACTAATTCTGCTTTAGCAGATCTGCTGATAACAGAAAGCTTTTTTTATTGTTTAGTAACAACTTTTTAAAATTAATTCTACTTACAATGAAACATACGAAGCCACAACAGATTTATTATGTAAGTATAATATTTTCCATTGTTATAAAAGACATTATAAATGAACCTAATCCCCATTTTCAGATTAGAGAAAGTAGACTATCTAATTACAATATTTTACTACAGTTGAAAACAAACAGTGTTTAGTTCGGCAGCAATTCCGGTCCCGTAAATCTGGGTAATGGATACAAAACGAGAAATGGTTTGTTTGGCCCGGAAGCAGCAAAAATACTTTTTGTTTGTCACAATTACGTCGTGCTTATGTGCTTACGTCACATACTCCCATTATAAACATGTTCCTAGTAGAGCCTACTGATAAAGCCCGTGACATTTTAAAGTTCTGTATTAATACAAATTAATATAATTCCGTAAATTTTATAAGCACATGAACTGATTTTCTTGAAATGAGCAGAGTAATTTCTTCTAAAAAAGAAGTCGATCGTAACCCGCGATAGTTTTGTTGGATTTCAACACGGAAGGGAATCTAAATGGTAAAAATTATGAAACGATATTTTTTCAGTTCTTAATTTCCTAAATAGATATATTTAAAACCACGCGTAACACAGATAAGTAAACGTGTTCAGTGTCAGATAATCATACACAACCGATAAATAAAGACCGGATACAATTATATGTTCCAAGCAATGTTAGAACTAAGTAGGCAGGGATTTCAAAATATATTACAATTTTCGTTACAGATTATTATGTGTAGAAAGTTGACACATAATATGGTGGTTGTGATTCCTGAATTAGGCGTGTTAGAACGCTCCGGTATGATTGGTTTATTTTAACTTAATTTGAATTAAGGTTATTTATTTACCTGAAGAAGAGATTAGATTGCATATCTCGAAACTTGGTGTTACTGAATGTTTTGTTTCACTGAACAATAAGAAATGTCCGGAAAATCATATTTCCTTCATAATCCTTCCATTATCAAAAATAAACTTCAAGCAAAGAACCTATTATTTAATAAATGTTCTCTGGTTATCAAAGAAAGGTGTTGAAATATCAGCTTTTGTACTCCCCATTTCTTACGCTATGAAAAATTGGGGATAGTATAACAAAAAGTATTTAGACGAAGCAAATTTTCGGGCCCTTTCTTTGAAATATTACACAAATATTGAAAAATGTAATTACGTAAATCCTAAGCGATTTTAGCAAATTAAAATCCTGGCATGCTAACATGCTAAAATTATTCTTTTTCATAGGGATATGAGTAAGGATTGATAGCAATTGTATATTTATTGTAATTTAATTGAATTTGGTATGTTTTGCACAAAAAAATACGTATGAATATACCAATATACGTAATTCAGCTATCAACGCGTAACAGAGAAAAGTAAAAGTTACTCAGTTGAAATATTCTAATATATGTAACTAGTGAGGTACCCTATGCCCTTATGGTTTTAACTTGTAATTCCTGAAAAATGCTGGACGTTTTAACTGTTGTTTTGAAATAAAAAAATTGCAATAAACTATTTTTTGAATATTTGTCTCAAAATATTGTTAGTTATTAAAATATTTGAATTACAAAATACCAATTAATGTTAAAAAAATTACATTTAGACATCCATCCGTGACATATTACTAAACTGCTGAGGGATATTTTGAATGCTTAAAATCTCTAGAAGCACCTCAATATTCAGTATAAGCACAACCCATTGGAAATAAACATGAGAATGCACCTAATTTCAAGTGTTATTTGAACCATAGCACTATAAGTCTAGTACCTTAAAAGACTATTTAACACGATATTTATCGTCTTCATCACGTAAATATTTTTTTTATCATCAATACTTTCCAGCACATTAACCATGATTGTACTCCACCGTCGTAACACAGTAATCCCACAACCTTCCTACATGTTGTACACCAGCGGTATGTGGATTTTATGATCTTAAAGAGAGATGTAGAGAATGGTTTGAAAAGAATTCAGAAACAAATTAAAATACCTTTATACAAAATTATGAAATAGGGGATCAATTATATTATTTCTATCCAAAAAGTAACTTTTAATTCATAACTAAATTACAATCTTCAGATAGATGTCATTGAGTAGATTATAGTCAGATTATAAAACACATTTCGTCATATTTCTGAAATGGACGTACAACAACAGTGAAACATTATTTAATATTGATATTTTTTATAATCTCTAATATTTTGCTTATAATTGTAAACAGTTAATTTATTCAACACAGAATATCAAATCATTGAGGGCATTTGAGTTCACTACATCTTAATTTAAATAAAATGTTAAAGTCAAACTTTTGGGAAAAAAACAGTATAGTAGATCTGTTTTCCTATTGTAAAATTTTGTCACTACATAATTTAATACCAAATAATATAAAGTAGTTTTCATGCTTCAGGGACAAATAAATACTTAAGGCCACCACTAAACTAAGGCCATTATCATAATTGAAATTGTAAATAATAAACAACAGGTATTACGACTCATTAATATAATCAAATAATTGCTAAAATTATTAGAAAGGCCTGTTTATATGGAAGGCACAACTTGTTTGATTTGTCACGTCGGATATCAAAACAATCCCGCAAACGGTTGTTATGAGCGTGGAGAGAGAAAATCTCGGCAGTTGCAGACTCGTAAATCTGTATAATGATCCTAAACCGAGAAGTAGTTTTGTGTTTTGTTTGTTCCAAGACAATAACGAACTTTTGTCTTACTCGGCAGATTTATATCTGAGGATTAATGCTCTGTAATTATTTTGCGTTTGACTTCTATTTCCACATTAACCGAATAATTACAATTTAAAATTTTTGATGTAGAGTTAAAATAATATGTAATATAGAGTAGGTTTTGCAATACTCTACGTTAATATATCTGCGTTAAGTTAACAATAATCTCTCTGCAACTTGAACTGTGATCCGGTAAATACACTGCATCCGGTCTGTGATCCGGTACTGTTGTTTAATATTATTATATACCATTTGTTAATGTATTTCTATGTCAGCATCATTCTAAACTGTACGTACCTCATTAGGGACTATTGTAATCCCCTTATCTGCCCTTTAATAAATATTGCTATAAAAATTAAAAAATTTAAAAAAGCTAAAGAAAAGAGTAGAAGGGGACCCCTCATTTCACACATCATAAATTTGTATCATCAAGTGCACGCACTATAACTCATTTGTCATTGCCATCTGTACCTCTTGCACATTTTTTGTTATATATTTACGCATGTATACGTCAGTGTCTTGAGTTCATGAATTATTGTTCAAAACTGTAAAAATGGAGATGTCCGTTGAAATGTAAAATAAAATAAAATAAATAAATAAATAAAATAAAAAAACATTTAAAATAATTTATGTAACATTTGTACAGTAATATTGTAACAGTATCTCTGCTTTTATCACGCATGGTTATATTAAACTATCACACTTTGGAGTTTTGCGATAAGTGAACACCAGTCTTGAACAGAAACTGTCTCCCTACATCTCGCCACACACCTTATTGACTGACAATTTGACCCCCTGTTCTTGTTCCAATAGAAGTTTGAACTTACACTACCCATGCTACAGTACTGTGGTATATCAACACAAATCAGGAACTAATTTTATCTCGATGTTTCTGTTGACACAGATCTGGTTGATTGACAAGCTAATTGACCCACGTTTGAGTACTGCAAAAAGTTAACCCCTTTCCCGAACAGACTCTGTTTTATATCTTCTCCGTTGACACATGTCTTGTTGACTGACAAGCTAATTAATCCCCTATTCTGTTTTCTATATAAGCCTGAACTAAGACACACTACCCGTGTTAAAGTTCTGTTTTAACACGAATCACTAACTGACTGCCTCTCAATGTCTCTGTTGACACAAATCTGGTTGACTGACAAGCTAATTGATTGCATGTTCTTGTTTCCATAAAAGATAGAATTAAGACACTTCTCACGCCTTAGTACTACGATAAGTCAACACTAGGCCTAAATTAATTCTGATTTACAACATCAATGATGACACGCGTCATTTTGACGTGACAACGTCTTAAATTAGGTTGCGGCTCAGAGTCACTCATGAAAAAGTGTAACGCCCGGTAACGTTACGATGCCCGTCCAGTGGGTCCGCCGCACGGGATCCGCACGGGATAAAGCAGATAACTGTGGGTCCGCCGCACGGGATAAAGCAGATAACTATGTTTGTTCGTGAAAATGTGGAGTGCTTAGATTCGTCATTTACAACAACTACAACAATAAAGGTAAATAATTGTACACTGATATTTCATTATCGTAAACTATGATTGATTGATTAATTGTTAGATTGACACAAAAGTTGAGAAACTGGGTTTATAGGTTATGTCATACTATTGACAAATGTTGATAGTGTTAAGTAAATTATTAGTTTAAATCACTCTGCAATCAATCGTAATTCAGTCGATTGAGAAGAAACAGCGCGTATTGCTAGTCAAACATTTAAAATAACAAATTATAACCTCTAACCTGTCATAACAGTGCGACCAAACAAACGAACTAAACCGACCAATCACCACGCGCGGAGTTAGAATTTAACTGTGTTTAGCAAGAATTTCAAATTCCAATTTTAGTAAATATTTTATTCAACTTTACCATTTACAATAACAAATTTTAATTAATTTCAAATTATGTACAATGTTTTAGTAAAAAAAATATATTTCTATAGTTAAAATTTGTGCAATCCTTATTTTCATTCAATTCCTTGTTCCTATTGTGCAATTTAATAATATTCATATCAATAAATATTCTACCGAGAAAAAGACGTTGTCACGTAAAATCTTGGCCCGTAAAACCGACTTTACAGGCAACCATAATTTTTATTGAAAATGTCATTGATTTCCTGTTTCAAATTAAAATATACGTAGAAACTGTGGATATATGTGATTACTATTTCTTTTATTTTATAGTTTTTAGTTAAATGGAAAAAATCATAACACATTTCTAAATACATTTCGTTTGCCTGTTAAAGGTCTTTTAAAAATTCGCTTTGTATTTCAATATGGAGTATTGGAATGACTCGCCTAAGCGTGCGCTTTTTCTGAACACCAGCTGACTAATTAACTGAAAAGCCTATTTATATTCCGGGTTAGTTTAAAATATTTTTCCCCAATTACTTTTCAGTAAGATAACGAGCGGTTGTTCAGACATTTTTGTGAAAAGCATTAAATGCTTATGCTTTGAGTAAAATAGATGCCACAATGGTTGGGGTGAGATCAAAATTATATCTTCACTATTTATAATATAAACCAATTAATCGAGTATTTAAGTTTTAATAATACCTTTTCATCCTAAATACGTGCTCCAGAAAGCGACTAATTTACAATTTGTTGAAGCGACCCAATTGGGAAAATAGTTCATCCGATACTTTAGTAAAACATTTTTGTATTGACATATTGTTCTAAAATAAATAATAAGTATCCGGTAAATTTAATGAATAAAAATATTCTTTTTTCGAACATACAATTGTTTATTATTTCTTAGCAACTTAGTACTTATAAATTTGTATTAGTGAAAAAGAGGTATTATTTGTTTTGTTTGATTGTTTCTGTATAAATTGTAGTTAGGAAGCTGAAACCATGGAACTATTGATCAGACGTCACTATTTAGATGATTGAAGTGGAAACTAGCTGTACAGTCCAGTGATCACGTGACAATAGAACCGTTTATATTAAATATAATGCGATGTAATAAGGTGGTACCTTTTATTTAAAGTTTTTTATTCCTAATAATTAACTGTTACTGGATCATATATATTTCTACAATGCTAGGTAACATGACGAAACGGAAATTGGCAATTCATTGGAAAACGAAATTATGATTATTATATCTTATCTTGTCTTTAGCGGCTCAGTCGGAAAAAGGCAATTTTTACATCATCTTTAAAAGTTAAAATGAAGATACTTTATTAGTTTAGATGATTATTTAGCACAAAACTGATGCCACAATAACTAACTATGTTAAAATGTTGATATAATAGTAACATTTTCAAATGTTTATAATTTTCACGACCTACAAACATTACTACACTTATCTTATTAAAAAAATATAATTGTATTTATAAAAAGATAAGTGACAATGAATTCAAAATTATGTTTGTAGACATATTCACTTGTAATGGTTAAATTTATACTTATATGAATAAATGGCTACAATTATGAAACGTTAAGAGCTATGAAAAACAAGTAAGCATAAATCCATTTTGAAATCGCACAAAATATTTCAATTTATGTTATAAAATAGGCGAGATAAAAATTGGCTAAATAGTAAATAACTTCATCAATCTTGAAACAATTCATTGGTTAAGTTTGGCTAACAGCTCAACCAAACTACGTGGTATTATGTCTCCCTACCTCGTTTAGTCTGAATGCAGAGTTGCGGTTAAGAGTTATGGTAGTTATCATGTTGAAATTTTATCCCTGCAATATTGTATCCTACTTAAAACATTTTAATCCTGTTAATTGGAAGTCCTACCATATATAAAAACACGTAAGCACATATACAGTTATAAATGACGTCAGGTTTTTAAAACACTTTTTGTTTGCATAATAATGCATGATAACTTATACATAACCATTCCTTTTCCAAATTTGAATAACCGCCATCTTGAAATGTAAAGAAATCTGGAAAAAAGTGAAACGTTTTGGTCTAGTACGAATGGCCGGCACCTTGAAAGTTAATCTTGGTTAAAACTGGTTAACACTCGTATTAAACCTAAGTCTAAATACTGCCCTAGTACGTATTTTAGTGTGGATATATTCATAAAATCTACAAAAACAGTTAGTGTTTTATGAGAGTAACGTCTCCAAGTTCAGATTCTTCAAAAATATAATTAAATTACCATGTCCAATGGATTTGTAAAATATTTGAAGTTAGTGATGTTGTATGGGATTCCCGTTTGTCCCCCTCTTTAAATAAATTAAGTAACTCGAAATTTGGCAGTGTTTTGCCTCATTGTCTAAGGCCTAAGACTTGATATTTATGAGTTAAGGACTTACATTTCCTGCCTGAGGCTATAGCACTTTTTATAATTAAAGTGCCGTGTACTGTCTAGGCTTTAAATGTAAATACTGTAATTTAGAAAGATATTATGAAGAGTTAAAATTTTTTTGCAAGATGTTTAAATTGTAGCCAATTTAAATATTTATACGTCACTTGCAAAATAGAACGTTTGATTACGTATTTATCCAATCAGAAAGGTCTTCATACTTGCGTTTGTCATTCTCTTTGAAGGATTCGTAAGCCTTTTTCAAAGGACGTGTCGTGTCCTTTTGGCATTCTCTCGGGAAAAAACAACACTGAAGTGATATAAATTCTAAAAAATTACGAAAATCACATTTAGAACCTGTGATAACAATTTTTTCAGTATTTCAGACTGTTTTCTTATAGAATACGCAAGTAATTGAATTACTGTATTTACAAGTGTCATTATTAAGTGTATCATACAATGTCACAGAATGTTATATAAAATGTAAAATTCAAATAAAAAAAATATTTTTTTAGAATTAGAATATTTACATTTTAAGTTCTCATATTTTAAACTATATAACCATACATAAATGGTTTAACTTCAAGTTACAAGGTTGTGGTATTTTCTAACAAGAGTACACTTTGAAGCACCTACAACAATATGAGTCAAGACCTCCCACAACACAGACAGGACTACCAACATGTGCTGACACTTGGTTTGTTGTTTGAAGATCTAATTACGCTCCTTCAGTTCCCTCTACATAGTTATAACTTGTGGTCTCTTGTAAATGGAGTACAATATGAAGCATCGACAATATTCGAACCACCTATTTTATAATAGACTGTAATACTAACACTTATTGACAGTTTAATTGTTGATTGAAGAGCTAGCTACAATCCTACATTTCTTTGTGTATAACTAGGTGCTTGTAGTCTCTTGTAACAAGAAGGCAATTTTAAGCACTGACAATAGTATAAGGCAACATTAGTCCCAAATTAGACAGAACTACAAACACTTATTGACAGATTTATTGTTGGCAGATGACCTAATTACGATCTTAAAGTTATCACTATATCAAGATATTTAAAAGAGATTGCACTATCGGACGAAATATAAAGTTGATGTGTGGTTAAGTCTACTATCTTGGATTCCCCTCGAAACCCGTCTATATTCTCTTTTAATTTCAATTACTTGTGTGTTCGCCTTTGATCTTCATAAGTCAGATAAATTTGGGGCAGGAGCTTCTAAATTTCACGTAGTCAAGGTAGACTCTCTGAAAGTAAAGATAAAAAATATATCTGCTTTCGAGGAGACTGGCTATTCCAGATAACATGCACTAGGCCACGAGACTTTTTCATGGCTAGAGGATGGGACTATTCTATGTGACATGTCTAAAGGTTTCAAGAAACCAGTTTAATACATGTTCAGCTGGCCCCTTAGGGCCATCTAAATGTATGGATGTAAATCCACAGAAAAACATTTTCTTGTTTCAAAAATTAACGGCATTGAGAGGCTAGAATGAGCCAGTAGGGAAATGAATCTATGACCTGGCTACAGAGCGTATTAGCTATTATAGTTAAGTATCCTGAAGCTTCGTATTTGTATATACCACGCTTTTATTCAAAGTAATTCTCAAGCACCGGATATTTGCAGGAAATAGGGACTCCTAACTTCTCAGTCTTTCAATGATGAAGTCGCTCAAAGGTTACTTGGTATCAAATATTAAAGGCTCTAAATCAGATGCTGCAATATAATAATAAAGAAGCCCACTTGAATGTAATGAATTGTGGGATATAAACCTTCTCAACTTTAATCTCAGATATTTTAGGCCTACTCACTAAACGTAGCTTTTAAAATAAAAAAAAAAAAAAAATAGTTGTTGAATTAATGCTTGTTTTAATCATGAAAGATAAGAACTTATACAAAGACTAATCGGTTCATTGGTGTCATTGGTCTCCTAATAATACCAGCTGTGAAATACAATTCCGTGTAAGCAATCTGATTCAGCCCAAAGCTACTCACCGCCCCCCCCCCCCCAGATTACAAGGTTCTATAATCGCGTTGTCACGGGGTTCGGCTGGTATTTTCCACCCTGATACTCTCAATGCTGTCATCTGGTCCAATAACTCCACATCTCCAGTCTTCCGGCATAAACTGATTGTGAAATCTGGGAAACAGCTCATGTGGTTATAGATTCCTTCCATTGTGTTCCACTCCAAATTAGTGTAAGTCATGCGTGCTGCCTTTCACTACTATTATTAGATGACATAATAAAATATTTATTATAGTTTTTGTATTGCCTTACATTTAAGTTGAACATTACTTAAATGCAAATGCAAGAATGCAAGTAATTTAATCGGAATTGGTTAAACACGATGGAACAGGATATTTTAAAACTGTGAAACTTACATTACTTTACCTTATGGCCTTGACCTGATGAAAACTCAAAATGTAAAATTATCTGTCAAAAACTTTTCAAAGAGTTTTCAAATTGAAACATAATATACTTTTAGTTTTGTAAAGTGGCAGTTAAAAAAATGTATTTTAATAAAAAATTAAACATACTTTACGTATAAAACTAATTGTTCAACGCAAAATATAGAGAATAAAGGGTAGGCGGAAAACCAATGCTGGTGTATGAGTAACCAATGGTGTGTTCTAATTATTTCCGTGCTTAATTAAGTATACACATTCTAAAATTCAGATGATCCAGAATCTTTAGGCTACGATAAAAAGTCACATTGATTAATGTTAGTCATAACGACCATTGGATAAACTTCTGCCAATCATGATAAAACTCCACCCCTTTCAACTCAGTACAGACAGATACATATTATTGGCAGTTTCTATTCAACACCTGTTGACTGAAAATGATCCTCACAGGGAAACTGAAATATTATAGGATTAAGAATATTATAGGATTATTATAGATTAAGCAATGGGATGTTGCGGTGTAAACCGAGAAACTTAGATGTTAAGCCATGACATCGACTACGCAAGTCTAAGAACTAAATCGTAGTTGAGTTTTGCGATACCGAAGTTAAGAATGTATTTATTTTTAGCAGTTATTACTCTTTTTATTTATGTCATATTCATGTTAAATGATAGCTCTAGGAAACATTGACCTTAAAAAATACAACATCTTAAAGATCTGAGTCTTTTATGCTCCAGGTTATGACTGGATAGGTTGTTCCTTGAATCCTTGATTCGGGATTTATTACGGGACTTAAAAAGGGTTTCATTTTATATAAGATCTACATATATGTCCTAAACCATTGTGTGTACTATGGAATGTCCTGATTTTATCCCATAATCTAATTAATTTTGCATCATCTCTTCAAGATAGCCTTTGATGTTGATCAATTTTAGGCATATATCAACCGTAATCGACTTTGTGCTTACGAATATAAAAATTGCGGACAGTAAGCCATTTAAGTGCATAAATATCCATTTCATTTATGTTATGCTTATTTTTGATTTATTTTTTTTATAATGCAAAGGAATTTAAGTTCATCTTTCAGGCCTAGCTTCGATCGTTCAGAGTTACGTATATTTTGATTTTAAATAAATTTATTTCATTTTAAGTTTTTTTAGCGTTGTATATATACTAAAATTAAGTTATGCGACAAACCCTGTATATTTCAAATATTATAATTTTGGATTTTGGGGACATTATTGGAGAAATTTCAAGAAGAAATCTGTGAAAATTCAAACATGGATGCGATTTCAATAAGCGGATTTCTATGAAATCTACCTAACAAAGAATTGTACATTAGGCTCTGGTTTTTAATTATGAAATCAATTATTAAAGGTTATTATTTATTCCTTTGAGTATAGAATTCCTAAATGTATACCTTTTACGTACGTTTAAAAATATTCAATTTATGTATATTAGTAAATAAATTATTTGGAAGCGGTTTAATTTTAACTTTACAAAGCATTAACATTTTTAGAATAAAAAAGAAGAAATTTCAAACCATTTATTGTCCTTTAGTTAATGAAGTAAGTAGCGATTGTGTTATTGAGAGTTGTATGAAACACTTATATGCTTATTTATTTTGCAAAAATACACTGCCTTCGAAAGTTAGATATTCCGTGTAAAATAGTACGAAATTTAGATATGTACATACTGAAATTTCCATACAAATAGCTAAACACAACATTGTTTAAAACTTTATGTACAGAAATCATATAATATTTACTCTTATAACCATTTTAACTTGTATAGTTGTGAAAAGAATGTGACAAGCACATACACCCAGACAATAAAACTGGTAAACTTTTCCACTTAAATCTTTTCAAACCCCTCATTCAATACTTGTTATAGCATCCCCTTAAAACAAATGTTGCTTTATCTTGAAAAGTACTTTAAATAGTTGTTTTGATTCCATTTCCAGTGATTAAGGGACAACCATCGGTAATCTTAGCTGAACAACAACTGTTCTTCTATAGAGCTTGATTATATACAGTTTTAATTTACTTCTGTATTTTAATTTTTATGTGTTTTTCCTTTAAAAGTTTGAACTAAATGAAAAATATAATTTAGAAAAAAAATGTTAATTAAAAAGATGTTTTTCATTAGTAACTTCAATGCTACCTCATAAATCAAACAAAAAAAGAGATGGATTTATTCATAAGGCCTGGAAATGTATTATTACAGCCCCAGAACGACTTAGCATCTAACTTTCTCTGAAGTGTACGGTACATGAAGTTTTGAAAACCATAATTCCGGGTAGCCTGCATTTTATACTTCTGTTATTTGACTTACCTCTGTGTTACTATTTATACACAGCAACAATCATAACTTAAGGCAGCTAATGCATTTATTAACATGTTGCTTTCCTATTTTCGTATTTTTTTATCAAACGTCTCTGCTCTTTATAGTTCACAGTGATAGGGAATGACTGACAATCTTTGAAAGATTTCTGTTAACTTAGCGGACGTATCACTAAATCCTCAAATAGGAACTGCAAACAAAGAATCCATAACGCATTAGTTTTATTGCATTTTTATCATGAACTAATGCCGTCGATGTATTTCCAAAGTTTACAAGATTCTAGATCATAAGGAATTCAGTAAGTTGATGCTCCTGGCTTGTGCAAGCGTATACTTAAAGGGGCCTTGGTCGAAAAAAGTTACCTTTGGAATTGGTATGAAAATTAATAAATAGTTGGTGTCCCATGAATTTTTTATAACTAGACCTATATTTTTGTTATTTCATTTTACAAATTTTAAACACACGCCATTTTTAAATAAATAAATTGATTTTGCCAAAATTTTATTTTAAAAAAGATCTACTAAATTAGGATAATAATTTTAAGTTGGTTAATAACATTACCGTAACATATATTTTTTTCTTAAAAAAACATACATACGGATAGACGAAAAAATAAAGGATTTAGGACATACCTTAATAACTTTTTTGGTCATTTTTATGTGTACAAAAAAATCCCAAAGTATTAGAACACTTTCAATGAACACCCTGTATAGGTTTGAGAACGAGGAATTAGTTTAAATAGTAATACATTAGTAGAATAATCGATTACACGTTGCATCACAACCACAACTAAATACTACTAACCGTATCTAAAAACATTTAGTTGCGTGGCAGATAATTTGGGTTACATAAGCATTCTCGAATAGTTCGATGGAAGTGTCACTCACTTTCCTTCTATTCTCTCTTCCCTCCTTCATAACCTATTTATCTGTTTCTTTTACTTATAACTTTTAACATTTTCTGTCAATACTATCATAGTTATCATATTGAGTTATTTATTTAAAACCCTCAATCACTATGGCTACCTAAATCCTAAAATCCCTAGTGTCTGATTATCCCTTTAGGGATAGTTCGAGATATGTATAAATTTTGGATAGTACCTATAATAAAACCTCGATGAAAGTATTATGTTAGTAATTTATTTATAACAATGTATAATTCAATGTTCATCCTTCTGCTGCAGTAGTTTACCGACTAGATATCAAACCTTAACGCTACTTGATTGATTTCATTCTTCTCATTTACATAAATTTATAAATAACTTATTACAGAAATTTATTCTTATGATACATTTTAATGTATAAGTTTATGTCCATGAAGTTTACCTGTAGTAGCAAATGTTGATGAAATTAGAATAACAAAATGATTCTGTAAATATTTCCCGTACTGACTTGCATTATGTCCAGTGTCATCGGCGAAACACTTTATCTATATATGATACGTAGATCGATGATAATTACTGATTAATTGTGTAAAACGCTATCAAATCTTTAATTTACGAACAAACATGCAGGGAATTTTGTTTGCCAGTAAATATGAAAAATTTATTTTTATATTGTGTTTGGGTTATCATATCCACATTTACCTACTATTTATTAATATCAGCCATTGTTCTAAATTGCAGTGCAGATTTTAGAAATAAAGAGATTTATGTTCATATCTATTCAGAACCGGCTTCTCCATCACAATAGGATGCAAACGAACAATAGAATATTTATGTGGAATATATTCCTCGTAAAATCTAAAAACTCTTGTTCTGACAATGATGGGTGTAAATCGAAGTTGTAGAGTTCTTTCAGAAGTGTGATTGAGGTAAGGAAAGTTTAACTCCAATAATCCAATAATTCAGTTAGTTGCACCAGATCTTGTTTTACTAAAGCTAATCAATGAGCTTGTTTATTTCCATTTATTCTAAATTAGTACATATATTTTTTTACTATCGCAATTAGAGTTTTTATTTTTAATTTTCATGTTAGTAACATAAGTGCATGTAAAATCAATTTTTTTTTAAATATGTTCCACATGTTTCTTAGCGTTGTTATAGACATTTCAATACTATATCTCACCAATGATTCACTTACAAATCACTGACTGTCTGCATATAAATGCAGTAAAAGAGTATGAAACGAACCTGAGAGAGCAAAACATGATGTTGTGATACGTAAGGTTAAACATTACTTCGTAACTTGTACCTCTTTGGTTTTGTTCATCAGAAATCAGCTTGTAGAGTTCTCGTTTCTTAAAACCCCAGTCACAAAAACACGTGACGTCGTATTAATGATGCATACCAATATGATATATGTATTTTAATACACAACCAGGTTTGTAACACTATTTCCTTTCTTAAAAATTAACTCAGATATTTTTTATTTTACGTACCCTAAAAGGTTATTACATGTTTATAGATTTCTTATACAAATTCAGAAGGTTATAATATTAAAAAAATATAGAATATTATATTATTTTGATGTCTTCCTTATTAGTTTCCAGTAAAATAAACAACGAAAAAATATTAAAACAAGAGTTGAATAGGAATTGATATGACAAACGCTGATATTCACAACACAATTTCCTTTTTGTTAAACAGCGTCTTTATTTCTTATAATATTTTAGAATTGTAGTACGAGTATATTAGAAATATGTTTAAATGTATAATTCTAAAACTGACACATGGGTTTGATATGAAGTTTACGATATCAAATCTTTTGAAAACCAGATGGTAGCATTTGAGGAATGATTTTGGAAAATTCACGTGGAGAGTAATTTTTGGGAGTTTGTGGTAGCAGAGTGATTCATATAAAAATCTCGGGCAATATTACTTGATTAGTAAATCTTAAATAATGATCGGTATTAACAATATTGATGCAAAATATTGTATTAATAATGTCTTATATTATTCAACACGTTTGATCGGAACCATTTTGTTTTAAACTTATTTTACTATTAATTATAAACAAGAGATGTACAAATTTAGTATATACATTTTTACTTAATATATACAACAATATTAATTGTAAAAGTTTGAAGTTAGGATTTTTCGGTATATCATTTAAGTCCTTTACCAATATTTTTTTTAAGGATTTTCTTACCAGGGAACTAACAAACTACATTATTAGAAAGAACAGACTTTATTAGAAATACTGTTTAAATTAAATGTCATGCCTCGCAAACAATGCTTCCTTTTTGGAGGCAGAAATAAAAAACCGATAGTCGTAACAATATTTAATTTTCACACTAAGTCAAATAAATTCTGTTATATCTATCATAGCTTTTAGATTACCGATAAATACAGAATCTTCCCAAAATAGTGGCCTCTTGATGATACTAAAGTACCATATTTTAATATATAATTATATTAAATAAGAAAAGTGTTTATAATTTAATTATGTTAAATTGTATACTTTTTTAATTATGAAATTGAAATTGTCAATTTGAACATTTTTAAATTGCAATCTACACATATTTGTAATAGCAATTTTTCTCTCAACTAATGTAACGCACTAGCGATTTGGTTTTATCGTTAGTTTGTGAGAATGTCTTGTTGAATTGTTTTGTTATTGCTAAATAGCCATAAATAATATAAAATAATTAACACAACAAAATTACTTTTGTGCTTTAAGAAACATTAAGAAAAGAAATAAGAAGTTTTTGCTCTAACGTTATCCAATAAGCAACAAGAGAGACTGGGTATATAAATCTCAGAATTCACCAATTTTTAGAACTTTAAAAATTACATTAATAATATTGTAGTAACCAAAATTCATTAAAATAATTTTTTCCGTCTAATAAACAATTATTGATAAACAGTAAGATTTTCAAACAAAATAAGCATGAAATAATTGAACTAAATATTATTCAAGTGTTAATTTGGTACTTACAAAATACCCATAAAAATTAATTACCTATTTAACCATTTACTAAATAGGTACATAATAATTATCATCCACTGTAAATTTATTCTGGTAAATGTAAAATTTATTGTATCCCATCTATGAAATACATAAAATTGTACAAGATTAAATGTTATCCAAACATTAGTTAAGTTTGTATTATTAAATCTAACTGCTCAAAGCCAACCACAAACCGCCAAGTACACTGCAACAGTGCAGTAGAAGTCATTTAACAGACAGTTAAACTATCGAGGATATAGTAAACAGTTCACTCAGTTGCTCAGTTGATGGAGCTAGTCCTCTTATATATCCTAATCAGTCGTAGGTGGTTGGTAGACGAATGCAGACGTATTGTGATCTGTATTCTGTAGTTCAGTTTTAATGATTAGTGTTGTGTATAGTTTTTTTTAATAATTGCATGTTTTAGAGTTAGCGAAGTTCACACACAACATGGTGCTTGCGATTCCTGACTTAAGCGTGTCACAACGCTCCGGTATGATTTGTTTATTTTAACCTAGTTTGTAATTATGTATTAGGTTAGTTTACCTGAAGAAGAGATCAGGTTACAGATCTCGAAACGTAGTGTTACTGATCTTTTGTTTTACTGAACGATGACAAATGTACGGAAAAATCCTGTTTCCTTCATAATTATTTTATAAATGAAAAAACCGAACGCTCTCCGATTTTCCAAAAAGCAACAGAGTTACAAAATAAAATGTATATCGAGTTGGTTTCCTGCAAAGGTTCTTGCGTGGTTTTTTGTGAGAGTGATATACAAGAAATATTAACTGCGAATTCTGCCAAGGGCGCTTGAATACATTGATCAAGCCCTCTTGTGCCAACTGTCACCAAGATACACTTTAAGTGGTTTACTTGTCATGTCGCACTTCGTAAATGGCGTAATTTATCACAGATTTCAAATTATGGTACAAAATACAATAACCAGAATGAACAATTCGTTTTATTTTAGACATTGTATTTATTAAACTGTTAAACAATAAGCATTCAGATAATTTTTAATATGCGAATAAATTTAAATGTAAACTTCCAAATTGAATTACGTATTGGAAATATTGTATATTTTAGCTCACAGGTATTTGGAGAATTAAGATGATCATGAATAAGTTATTTTAAAATGTGTAAATCGAATGATACATAAAATAATTCATCGAGATATTGCAATGTAAATAATGAAAGAGTAATTGGCTTACTTGTTGTACTATAAACAGTATGCAAACATTAATGTAGTCTAATTAGAAATATAAATAATAAATAGCTTGTCAAAGCAAAAATTATTCTTTTTATATATTTCTTTCATATATTTCTTTACAACTCTTCGATTTTACATAGACTGAAAGCAGTGCAGTTAGTGTTGTAGAGTGTGCATTGCTACTTTCAGTTATAGGATTAACAACATAGTTTCTAGTTTAGCCTAACATTCAACCGTTATATGTAACTATTTTACTCTTTCTCTGCATTAATTAGTAATTGAAATGGATAAAATCGTAAATTACTACGTTTTCTGCATTGCTAATTTTAGTTGAGTGGCTTACTAACAGTAAATTATATACAGAACGAGTCCGAAAAAGAAGTCGCCGTCCCCATTACGGGTTTTAATGCGTAGGAGCGAAGAGTTCGCCATCTGGTTTTAGGATAAAGAAACTAGAGTTCGAACTAACAATAATTGCAAATTTGTATCAGAATTAGTATTTTAGCCTTGAGCAGGTAACAAAAGGATCTGTGTTTGTAAATGGTCATTTATGCGATCCACTAACTAACTACCAAATACTACAAAACATGCTGATCTCTTAAAACTTTGCTTTCGTCCGTTAAAACATGTTTATATGTTTATTTTAACAACAATATTACTGCATACAACATGAAGGATTACCAATGGGATCACCACTATCTGGATTATTGGCTGATATATTCCTTGACAACATAGAAAACAAATTCATACTAAGCGATAAAAACAAACATCTAACACAAATAATTTATTATTACAGATATGTTGATGATATAGTATGTCTATTCAAAGAAAATGAAAGGCAAGTAGACATGTTCAAAAACTACTTAAACCAAATTCATCATAATATAAATTTTACTAGTGAAATTGAAGAAAATAATTCAATAAACTACCTTGATTTGACAATAACCCAGATAAACAGAAAGCACAAATTTCAAATTTACAGAAAACCGACATACACAGATTTAGTTATTCCTTCCTCATCGAATCACCCACATCACCAAAAAATTGCTGCATTCAAATCAATGATGGACAGATTACAAAAAATTTCAATGAAAACTGAAGATTTTGTTAAAGAATTAAATATTATAAAATACATAGCCCAAAATAATGGATATAAACTAAGCATGAGTGATGTACTCATATTAACGAATAACTACACAAAGAAATAAAATAAAAAGAAAGAAGAAAGAGATAAGAAATACATTCAATCAGACTACCTTGGTAAACATTGTAACAAAATTAACAAATCATTTTATAAACAAGGATATCAATCGGCTTTCAAAACTTGGAAAGACCTCGGACTTTTAATCAAAAACAAAAGCAATTCAACAAACCAAAAATTAAAATTCAAAATTCAACAATAGTGGAGTATACAAATTAAATTGGAACGATCCCACTATATAGGATAAAACGGGCGATCCTTCTAAATTAGACTTAATTAACATATTGCATTGAAAACATCATCAAATTCAAAATATACAGACCATAACAACGGCCATACATACACTAACATCGAAAACAATCTTGAAATTTTACACACATACAAAAAAGTCACCTATTGTCTACTTAGAACATTTTGAAATTTACAAAAGTGGCAAAATTAATCATAAAATATTATTAAATGACTAAGATTTTCTAGCAGCAAATTTATTATTCGATAGCCTTTTAAAAAATATACATTGATCACACATAAAATTAAATACAACAAATTAAGCCACCAAGGTAGTAGTTAAAACACATGATAATTTGGTTTTAATTATTTATTTTCAAAATTTAACTTAACCTTAGTACCCAGAACTCGAAATGTACATTGTACGAAAATAAAAAAGTTTAAGAAGTCTTAAAAGGTTTATTATTATATACTTATTTATCAAAACTCTTTTCGAGGCTGGATCTCTAAATATATTTATTTTTGGTTTACATGAAGAGCAAATTTTTATGGCCCTGAGGCTGAAAGAGAGGCGGTGACATTTGGGCCTTCTCTGAGCTCACAGATGCCGGACTGCCTGTGAAGTGCTCCGGTCAACTGCAACAGATTTAGCTCCTTGTGTAAAAATATGCTTTACATATTTACGGCAAAAATAAATATTGATCATACTTTAATAAGCAGTCTGTGCTGGTCAGATAAAATTCTTATGTAAGTTTGTTATGATTAAAATATTTTAAGTGGTTATATAAAATGCAATGTCTCAACCCATATAGTTAAGATTGATAAGTATAATTTACCAATATGAAGATTCTAGTAAAATCGTAATTTATATTTCCTGAACATATTTTTAATTTACTTTTACATTAAAAAGATTAAAATATTGTAATACTGAATATGTATTTTGGTTACTTTTTTTACATTTTGTATTAAAGTGCAAGGAACTAGCATGCAAGATCAAGAAAGATAAAGATTTTTTATTATTTAT